>NC_091435.1:96227360-96560069 GCF_964237555.1 Oryctolagus cuniculus
ACAGGTGACAGGGCTGCTGGGCGGGGGTGGGCGGGCCCCTCCTCTCTGGGCCAAGGCTTTTGGGTCTGTGATTTTGCACCAGAAATTGCAAGGCATCTCGCAGACCCCCAGGCTGCTGTTCCTAGGAGACGAGTTAGCAAATGTTAGCCAACACACTGCTCTTGGTAAGGCGCCGAGCCAAGCTGGCTCCGATACGCGCTGTCTCACCTCCTCACCTCCCCACACACCCGGCCCACGGTGCTGCCCTCACCCCTGCCCACGCGCGTCTTCCTGCTTGCCAGCTTCCCTGGTGATCCCCTCCGCCCACTTGCAACTGCTGGCCTCCTTCCGGATGGCTCCTGAGCCCCTGCACGACGAGCCATGTGCTAACCGGCACACAGCAAGCTTGCGCAAAGCTGCATATGTTCCCAGCGGCACTCTGGCGGGAAGGAGCACCCACCACCCTCAGGGGTCCTCCCCCTGGGGCCAGGCGAAGAAGACTCCTGACCCCCGAATCCCACAGGGCGTGCATGGCTTGGGGGAGCAAGAGCATTGGTTACCTGCTGAACCATGGAGGACTTCCTGGTCGCTGTTGGAGGCTCTGTGGGCCTGGGGAAATCTGACACCAGCATCCAGTTCCAGGAACTTCATTGAGTGTGGCACTGGATAGTTGCCTCTTGTGAAGTATTGCATAGTAATTGCTACCACCTCTGGCTCCCCGTGTGCTGGCTGCTACAGACTCAGTATCCTGTCTAATGCTCTCAACAACCTTAATGGCAGGCAGGTATCATTGTTGTCACCATGCATTTAGACAGGAGATAGACGCTTAGGTTAGGTAATTCCCCCAGATATACTGCTAAGTGATAGGACTTGGAAGTATTGGTTCTGAATTCAAGCTTTGTGAATTTGAACTCTGGTTCTGCCACTTACAAAGTGTGTGATTTTGGGTGAGTTCATCTTTCCAAACCTCAGCTTTCTCTTCTCTGAATGGGAATGATGGTACATGTTAGAAATGGATGTGGAAGTGTTCAGCAGCTGTGGGAGGCGTCAGTGACATGATCCACATGAAATGCTTAGCACACGCTGTGCGCCCAATACATGCATGCTATGGTTTTAGCTGGATCTGACCCAGATCGCTCTTCCAAGTGCTCCACGATGGCGTCCTGTGCGTGTTAGGTTGGTCTGGGCATGCCCTGGAGTGGTGAACTCAGCGCCACCATGCGTCTTCAAGGGCCCAGGCTTGAGGCAAGGAAGCACCTGAACATATGCGCCAAGTGCATCTCCTTCAAGCCCACCAGTTTCACAGTCTTCTTCTTCCAGGTGTGTTGTCTCCTTTTGAACAACAAAAAGCTTACTTTTTGAACTTTTAGTCTTTGAAAGGCAGAGCAACAAAGAGACAAAGAGATCTTCCATCCACTGATTCACTCTTCAAATGCCCGCAACGGCCAGGCCTGGGCCAGGAAGATGTGAGGAGCCTGGAACTCCATCCGGATCTCCCACGTGGGTGGCAGGGGCTCAAGGACTTGGGCCATCATCTGCTGTCTCCCAGGATGCCCATTAGTAGGAAGCTGGATAAGAAGTAGAGTGACCAGCACTCAGACAAGGCACCCTGATAAAGGATGCGGGCATCCTATGTCGGCTTAACCCACTGTGCCACAACACCGGTCCCAGTCTCCTTTTTTTTTTTTTTATTAAAAACCTGGTCACCCCATACCAAGGAGATGAGGTAGGGAGGATAGGAAGAACTCTGTCCTGTCACACATGCTGTCTAACCCACGGTTGTGTTGTTTGCTGGAACTGGAAGGTCCCCCATGGCCAGCAGCTCCAGTGGCCATAATGGAGCTGAGCCCCCTGGCGTTGCTTGCGATGAGGTTAGGGCTGTAGTTGGGAGGAGGAGCCATCAGACACTTGGGGACCTGAGTGACTGGTGGGATATCTGCATTTGTCCCTGGGCTGCACGTCGCACCTCTCCCTTCCGACAGTTACAACGTCTTAATTGTGACATCACCTCTATAGCGCCGTTAACCTTCCCACGGCGAAGGGAAATGCCAGATCGGTAATCCACTTGCTGTGGATTTTTTCCCTATCGTATTTACATCTTGAAAATGTCAACTTTTTTTTTTTTCTTGTCTAAAAGCAGGGAACTCGGCCACTGTCTACACAGAGGCAGAAAATGACACTCTGTCCACCAGAAATAAGCCAGCCCGTGTGGTAACACCTCCATAGAGCTAACAGGAACGTCACCTGCCTTTTGGGGGCTCCCCTGTGCAGTGAGAGTGCCAGCAGCAGTGGCTGAGCTGACGTACATCAGCACAAGGAGCCAGGCAGCAGGGGAGGCCCGTGGCCCCCATCTGTGGGGAAGCAGTGGAGTCTCGCGTGGCAAGGCGGTGGGTGGAGCTGGGGCAGGCTGGGTTTGCATCTAGGCTCTGTCTCCTGCAGCTCTTGTGATCTTGAGCCAGATACCTCGTCTCTCTCAGCTCTTGCTTCCTTGCTGTTAAGGGGGAATGTCTTGGGTTGCTTTGCCCTCAGAGGACTTGAAAAGACAAGGATCTGGGTGGAGGTAAGGTGTTTGGGAGGTGATGCTAGGAAACCCTGAGAAGACAGTGGGGAAGTGAGACAGGGATGGGAAGGCATTCACTTTCCAGCACTTCTGGTCTACCACACTGGCTGAGAATTGCCCCAACAATTAAGGGTTCAAGGGTGTAAAGAAAATGACACTAGTGGGGTAGGCAGTTTTACTGTTCCTATTTAACATGCAGAAATGGAGGCCTAGAAAGATTAAGTGCCAAAGGTTATACAGCTGGTCAGTATTTTTTTTTTTTAATGATTTTATATATTTGAAAGGCAGAGTTACAGAGAGGTAGAGCAGAGTCTTCCATTTGTGGTTCACTCCCCAAAGCTGGGCTGATCTGAAGCCAGGAGCCAGGAGCTTCTTCTGAGTCTCCCACTCGGGTGCAGGGACCCAAGTGCTTGGGCCATCTTCTACCACTTTCCCAGGCCATAGCAAAGAGCTGGATTGAAGTGGAGCAACCGGGACTTGAACTGGCACTCATATGGGATGCCGGCACTGCAGGCAGAGGTCTTACTTGCTAGGCCACAGCGCCAGTCCCAGCTGGTCAGAATTACTAGGCTTTGAACCTGGTTTGTACAGCACAAGCATCCTCATGGTTACTCATTATGCTAGGCTGCCTGTATACGTTGTAAAAAGCTTTCATTTGTGACCACACAGCCCTTTTGACCTGTCACCTCCTGATGGGGTTTGGGTCCTGAGATGTCTCAGTGTCTCTCTCATCGCTCTGGTAAAGTCCTTCCCGTCCATGGCTGGGTTTTCAGCCTCTGAGCTCAGAAACCAGCTTCTCTGGCTTCCGTCAGCACAGGGAAGATGGGCCCATCCAAGCCAGTCATTGACAAAGATGGAAGCAGAGCCCTTGAGCCCAGGACCCACAGCAGTCACATCACCCGGAAGCTGAGTAGAAGGAGTTCTTTGCCAGGGGACCTGACCCGGAAGGGAGCCCGAGGACCCCAGTGATTTCCATCCAGCCGCAGAGCAAGCGACTGCTGCTCAGAGAACCCTGCAGGTGCTGGGACGAGGCTTCCCCTCCCAGGGGCACCAGTGGGCCACCCACTCACCCAGCTACTTCTCTCTGGTACAATGGCTGACCAGCGCCTCCTGTTTACTCAGTTGTTTCTTCACGTAGGGAACTTTTTGCTTCCAATCTGGGCACAGAAGCTCTGGAAGGACAGGGAGCCCATCTCGCTGTGACTCTGAGGACCGAGAGCCTTGAGAAGGATGTTAAGTCCAGCTTAGAATAGGCTAAGCCGCCGCTGCCTGCAGTGTCGGTATCCCATACGAGTGCAGGTTCGAGTCCTGGCTGCTCCACTTGCAATCCGGCTCCCTGCTATGGCCTGGGAAAGCAGTAGAAGATGGCCCAACTCCTTGGGCCCCTGCACCCACATGGGAGACCAGGAAGAAGCTCCTGGCTTCTGGCTTTGGATTGGCCCAGTTCCAGCCATTGCAGCCATCTGGGGAGTGAACCAGCCTATGGAAGATCTCTGTCTCTCTCTCTCTTTCCCTCTCTCCGTCTATAACTCTGCTTCTCAAATAAATAAATAAATCTTAAAAAAAATTAGGTCTTCAAGAGACTGTGCTCTTAACTCCTAGCCCCTCAGTCCTGGCAGTGGTACACAAAGCACCTGGTACATAGTAGGTGCACGATAAATATCTAACAAGAAACATCTACTCTGCTGACACAAGGACAAAAGACATGGTCCTTGACCTCAAAGGATTCACAGTCTAGGCTGAAAGAGCAACGCGGATAGATCTACTCCAGCCCAGGGCCGGAAGGGCTGAGGGAGAGGTCAGGGTGGAGGATCCCCAGGTGCATGGAAGAACAAGGTGTTGTCAGAGAAGCCCCTAAGGGCACACTGTCTTGCTCACAAAGAACAAGAAGAGAGTTATTCCCCTGCAGGAAACAACATGACACCCCGGATGACCTGCCAGTGAGTTGCTGGCAGCCGGTTAGAGAGGGGTGAGGGTGCCAGCGAAGTGGAGGGAGCTGAGCCTTTGAGCCAGTTGGAATGCAGGTGCCCCGCTCACTGCACACCTGCCCTGGGCTGCAGGTCTCTGGGCGCTGTGTGATCAGACACGTGTCATGGCCCGGGAAGTCAGGGTTTTATTCAACAACCACTCGGAGCCTCACGATGAGAAGGGTTCAGCCGAGGAGGTGTCGCAGGTGCGTTTAGAGAAGATTGCCCTGAAAGAGTGCGTGCGGCTGGTGGATTGGCGGGGAGGGACAGAGAGGGCTGGGCTGTGAGCATGCCACATCTGGGACATGAGCAGAGGCCCCAGGCAGCAGGTGGAAGGGACAGAATGGCTTTGAGAAACGCACAGGGGGTCGATTGGACAGGATTTTGTGACCAACTGGACAAGGAAAGAGAGGCTGGGGTGGGGAGAGGGCTGGGTTCTGAAGCCAGGACAGAGAGGGGTTCTGGAGGCAGAGACTGGGAAACAGAAGTGGGAGTGAGAGGTTGGATCCCTGGGGAAGGTGAGCGGGAGGACCAGGAGCTCCCTAAGAGGAGCTGAGAATCTGAGAGCGCAAGGATAGGAAGAACGGTGTGGGCGTGGGCAAGAGGCTGGGCAGACGCCAGCCCTCGGCCTTCATTTTCCTGCTAAATAGGAGGGGGAGGTATCTGTAGAGACTGGGCTCCGGGAGAGTGAGAAGGAAACAGCGCCAGCGGGAGTGGGCGAGGGAGCTGATGGGGACGCAGGGGAGACTGCCAAGCACGGGCTGTTTTCTCCTGCCCTGACAGCTGCTGTCAGTCAGGGGAGCAGATGGAGTGCCGAGGGAGGATGCTCCCAGCACAGCAGCTACACCCTGGGAGCACAAGGCACCTCTAGGGACGGAATTGATTTCTCTGAATCCGCAAAAGGCCACTGGGGCCTGAGGGAGAGCAAAAGAAGAAACTCTCGGATGACACCCCCCTGCTTTTGTTGGGCCCTTGCTAACCCTTGCAAGCCAGGAACAAGAGCATTAAAAAAAAAAAAAAAAAAATGGAGACTGGTATACCAGTTGTCTAAATGTTTATAAACTATAAATTAAGCCATGCCCACTGGTGGCCTGCATTCCCAGCTAGGGCCTCAGAACCTATTCCTTGCAAGGATCACCCTTGCAAACCAGAGGCTAAGGGAGCCAGGTTCCCTTAGGGAAACTTCTCCTGGGGGAGGCTGGGGGCAGGATAGGGCAGAAGCTAGCCCTGGGCCCGGGGCGACCAGCTAATGACCCTCTGAACCTAGGTTAGGGACAAACACAGTGAAGATCCCCAGGAGGCCACCTCCCATGTGTCATTTTGCCAACTCTGGATTTCCAGGAAGTCTAAACACCTCCCCCAGCCACATCATCTGAGAGAGGAACAAGTGCACAGTTATCCTGGGAAAAATGGCCTGGGTAGACACTTCGGGCAACTTGAAACCACTACAAACAAAAAGCAAGTCTTCCTGGAAACAACTGAGCATCCTTGACATGAGGAATGGTCAGACAAAACGGGCTACATCCACAGGACAGAATACGGCTCAGTAATACAAATAAGAAAAAAGAATTTGGACCACGGAAATGTTATCTTGATTGTGTTGGTGGTTACCCAGCTGTGTATGTTTGCCAGAAGTTACCAAGTCACACAATCCAGAAAGGGTGAGTTTTAGAGTCTCTAAATGCTATGTTCACAAAGCCAACTCCCCGGACAAGCAGGGCCGTCAAGGCGTAAAGCCAGCAAGCAATCCGCTCTGCTTCCTCTGGTTGCCCAGGGCAGAGGCTGTGATTCTTCTGCTGCTGAGCTTCTGGAGCCAAACCCCTAAGCAAGGGGGTCCAGCCCAGCCCAATGACCCTCTCATCTAATTTACCTTCACACAAATAGGGAGAGGGAGACAGAGACGGGGGTTTCGACAGGAAACACAGAGACAGGAAAGACAGTTAATGCTTTGAGGTTTGGAGTTTGTGGTATGCAGGCTCCTCTTACCTCCCCAAGGCAAGGAAGGGCTTCTCATTCCAGGACAGGTTGACAATGTCACAGACTGAGGGAATCTATTTTGATAAGTCTGGGCTTTTGTCGCCTTTTAACACCTTACACATTTTCTCTCGTGCATCTCTTAGGTAGCAATGTCCTATGGACATGGATTTTTAAAATCTTTGAATTGCATCTAAAATTATTTTAAAGACTTGTTATGTATTTATTTATTTGAAATAATGACACCTAGCAAGGGGGAGAGAGAAAGAGGAAGAGAGGAAGAGAGAGCGAGCGCTTCCATCTGCTGGTTCACTTGCCAAATGGCCATAGCATCCAGGTCTGGGCCAGGCTGGAGCCAGGAGCCAGGAACTCCATCTGGGTCTCCCACACAGACGGCAGGGGCCCAAATACTGAGCCATCATAGGCTTCCTTCCCAGGTGCATTAGCAGAGAGCTGGATCTGGAAGCAGCCCCATTGCTCGAACCAGTGCTCTGATACGGGATGTCAGCATCGCAGGCAGGCACTTAACCCACTGCGCCACAGGGCCGGCCATCCATGTGTGTTTTCGATAGTCCCCTAGGTAATCATTTTAAAGTTAAATTTTTGCTCTAATTTGCCACTTGTCGATTTCCATGCATTGGATCTGTTTCAGAGGGACTACACAAGATGGGGTCAGGAAGCCCCCATTTTGCCCGACAGAGCTGCCTCCTCTGTCTCCAGGATGGGGACGGAGGAAAACAGGCGGCAGCGTGTCCGCCTGGCTTTGTGGGGCATGCTCTCAGACACCCGGCCCCCGCCCCCAGTCTGCTTCTCCCGCTCCCACCTATTTCACTAACATGACTTGAATTACAGGGCCACCAACCCTGAAAGTATGACAGACATGGGGGAATGGCAGTCTTAAGATTGTCCTCTTGGGGCTGGCGCTATGGCACAGTGGATTAAAGCCCTGCCTGCAATGCCTGTTTGAGTCCTGGCTGCCCCACTTCCGATCCAGCTTCCTGCTAGTGTGCCTGGGAAAGCAGTAGAAGATGCCCAAGTGCTTGGGCCCCTGCACCCCCATGGGTGACCTGGAAGAAGCTCCTGGCTCCTGGCTTCGGATCGGCACAGCTCCGGCCGTTGCAGCCATTTGGGGAGTGAACCAGCGATGGAAGATCTCTCTCTCTCTCTCTCTCTCTCTCTCTGTCTTTCTGCCTCTGCCTCTCTGTAACCCTGCCTTCCAAATAAATAAATAAATAAATATTTTTTAAAAAATTGTCACTGTCACAGGGAAGACGTTTGCCACAAACACCTGGTATAGCAGAGGGCTACTCTTGACCATAGGGCCCTAGGAAGTCATGTAATAACCCTCCCCCCACCTCCACCACCGCCGCCGCCACTGCTGAGTCACACAGCTTTTCTGTGACTCAATTTATTCATCTGTAAAATGGGCATAATGATAACTTGCTTTCCTTACTTAGCCACGGTGAGGCTCAGACGAGGTGCTGTGTGTCCCAGAGCTTTCTAAACTCTGAAATAGCAAATACAGATGTGAGCCGAGTGGCTGTAACACGTGACTCCCACAAACACCGACACCCTTGGCCTCCAGAGCACGCCTCCAAAGCGTGTCTGTAACCAACCTGCAGGAAGCCCCCCTTCCTTTCTCTTTCTCGCTTCTCCCTCCTCCTACTCACAGGCACACAGTCTAAAGGGTTCTTTCTGTCTTGAGCACTGGCTGGGTCCCGGTGCACGAGCCTGGCCAGGGTCACAGGTCTGCTGCGGCTCCAGGCAAACCCCACAGCGTGCCCGCGCTGAGAAACCGCAAAGGTCAGCACAACAGCCAAGTCCCACCATTGTCGGGGCCCACGGTTCAGTGAGCAGGCTAATGGGGCCTGCACAGGGAGAGGGCTGCGAACAATGGGCCCCAGTCTCTGCCTGCTGTGCCCTGAGAGGTAAAGTGCTGGAAGGATTTCCTCTGAAAGCTAATCAATTCCAGAACCACTCAACCAGGGTGCTGAGTCGCTGCGACTGCTGACTCACAAAGGGGCACCGTGGTGCCGGGAAATGGGACCGGAGCGGGAGGAAATGAGATCGCTCGGCTGACAGGAGACCCGGGGGCTAGCACAGGGCCTGGCAGGAACGCAGAGGGAGATTAACGTCCCCTCTCTGGCAGCAGCCACTCCCCTGGGCTGCACAGAGCTCTCTGGCCCTCTTGCGTCCCCCACCACCACCTTCCCTTCACCCACCTGCTCTCCAGGAAGGATCTAGAAGGTCACAGATAGGCTCGTAAGTCACCAATCACTACGGCAGGCAGGTGCTGGAGAAACCCCAGCCCACTGGTGCCCAGTCTTTCACCACCAAGGTACCCTCTTGTGCCTCTTATTTGGGGATTCCCTGTTTGGAATATCTTACAAAAGATGCCTACTCAGTGCCTGCTGCTTTGGGTCATTTCCTGAGCTAAGATTTTTCCCCTCAGTATCTCATCTAATACCAACAAAACTGCTGGGGAGTAGAGGTACTTCTCTGTTTCGCATTTGAGAAGGCTAAGACTAAAAAGTTTACCCCAAATCCTACAAGAGAATAGGAGAACTAGAATTTAACCTAGCTTTGTGTGACTTTTAAGTCCCCACGTGCTGCCAGAATTTAAAAGGAAATGGCTTGTGTGTCCAGAGATTACTCTCGCAGGAATACCTCCTAGAGAAATGAAAATATATGTCCACATAAAAATTCACACACCCATGTTTATGACATTAAAAACGACTCAAATGTCTATCAAGTGATGAATAGCTACACAAGCAATTTCCATACGATGGAGTATTAGTTAGCCATAGAAAGCAACAAAGCAGCAACGCATGCTACAGCTTGGATGAACTCTGCAAAATTATGCTGAGTGAAAGAAGGCAGTTATAAGAGACCATCCCTTGGCCAGCATTGTGGCTCACTAGGCTAATCCTCTGCCTGCAGTGCTGACACCCCGGGTTCTAGTCCCGGTTGCTCCTCTTCCAGTCCAGCTCTCTGCTGTGGCCCGGGAAGGCAGTGGAGGGTGGCCCAAGTGCTTGGGCCCTGCGCCCGCATGGAAGACCAGGAAAAGCACCTGGCTCCTGGCTTCGGATCAGCGCTGTGCGTCAGCCACAGGGGCCATTGGGGGATGAACCAATGGAAGGAAGACCTTTCTCTCTGTCTCTCTCTCTCTCTCACTGTCTAACTCTGCCTGTCAAAAAATAAAAAAAATTAAAAAAAAAAAAGAGAGACCATCCCTTACATGATTTCATTCACACGAAATGCCCAGGAAAGGCGAATACAGATACAGAAACTAGATGAGGGACTTGCTCAGGACTGAGGGGATGGGGAGCTATGTAAGGCAGTGATCCCTAGAGGAGGTAGGACTCCTTGCTGAGGTGACGAAATGTCGTACATACACTTGGAGATGCGATGACTTTGAACAGCCCTTGTCTTGACTATTGAGGAACATTTTTTTTTTCATACTATTTGTTGAATTCTTAGTATAGTTAGTCTTATATGTATAAAGTTAATTGAAAATAGATCTTAGTGAAAAAATAAGAATGGGGATAGGAGAGGGAGGAAGAAGGGTAGAAATGCCAGTAGGGTGGGAAAAATCACTATGTTCCTGAAGTTGTATTTATGAAATGCATGAAGTTTGTGTACCTTAAATAAAAGGTTTCTGGGTAAAAAAAAAAGTCATAAAAATTATCTATGGTAACAGTTGCACACAACTGTGAATGTTCTACAAACCATTGCCTTTAATCAAGTGGATTGTATGACAATTGAATTATATATCAATAAAACTATAAAATGAATCACTGGGGCCAGTGTTAAGCCACCACCTGCAATGCCAGCATCCTATATGGGCACCAGTTTAAGTCCCAGCTGTCCCACTCCCAATCCAGCTCCCGACTAATGCACCTAGGAAAGCAATTGAAGATGACACAAGTCCTTGGGCCCCTGCACCCACATGGGAGACCTGGAAGCAGCTCCAGGCTCCTGGCTTCAGCCTGGCCCAGCCCCAGCTGTTGCGATCATCTGGGGAGTGAACTAGCAGATGAAAGATCGATCTTTTGGTCTCTCCCTCTCTCTCTCTCTCTGCAACTCTGCCTTTCAAATAAATAAAATAAATCTTAGAAAAAACAAAACGGCCGGCGCTGTGGCTCAATAGGCTAATTCTCAGCCTTGCAGCGCCGGCACACCGGGTTCTAGTCCCGGTCGGGGCGCCAGATTCTGTCCCGGTTGCCCCCCTTCCAGGCCAGCTCTCTGCTGTGGCCAGGGAGTGCAGTGGAGGATGGCCCAAGTGCTTGGGCCCTGCACCCCATGGGAGACCAGGAGAAGCACCTGGCTCCTGCGATCGCATCAGCGCGGTGCGCCGGCCGCAGTGCGCCAGCCGCGGCGGCCATTGGAGGGTGAACCAACGGCAAAGGAAGACCTTTCTCTCTCTCTCTCTCTCTGTGTCCACTCTGCCTGTCAAAAAGAAAAAGAAAAAAAAACAAAACAACACTCATGCTATGGCCGACTAGGTACTGTGACTCTGTCTCTTGATATTTAGGAAACAAGCTGCCTCTCACTGTGGAAGGACCGAGAGCTTTGGAACCAGAGGCTCTGGCTAGAAAGCCCCGTCCCGCTAAGCTGCTGCGGTATGTGGGAAAACTGCCAGCCCCTCCAGCTCCAAAGGGGCTGATTTTGCACTCTGCAGCGTGAGTGGCCAGAGGTATCTATGAACAGAGACTTCTCCCCTCTCCCCTGCCTTGAAGCCACACTCAAGGGCCCCTTTCCTCCTGCATGTGCCAGAGGCTGGCCAGCCAAAGGGAGGGGAGGAAGCTTTGTGACAAGCTGAAAGGCCCCGGATGAGAGAGAGAAACAATAGAAAGAGGTAAGAAAGCAAGAGGAATTTCTGTGACCCTAGGGACAGGTCTTCTGCCCTTGGAAACTGATGGATGCTGGAACCAGAGGAGAGGCCTATGGGACAGCTGAGAGAAGACCAAACCCTGTGAAAAGTAAAATACGGCTCTTCTAAGATTTTCATTTTATTTGAAAGACAGAGAGTCAGAGGGAGATGTTCCATCTGCTGGCTCACCACCCAAATGCCCTCAAAAGCCAGAGCGGGACCGAGCCAAAGTCAAGAGCCAGGAACTCAACCCAAGTCTCCCATGTGGGTGGCAGGGGCCCAAGTGCCTGAGCCATTGCTTGCTGCCTCCCAGTGTGTGCGTGAGCAGGAAGCCGGAGTCAGGAGGCAGCTGGGACCTGACCCTAGGCACTCTGACACGGGATGTAGGTGTCCCAAGCGATGTCTTAACCACTGAACTGGATGCCTGTCCTCGGCTCTTTTTAAAGGTAGTGTTATGGGTTGCATCATTCTGGGGTGTTTTTTCCCAACTAAAATATCTGCCAGAAAAGCAGAGATGCTTTTCTGAAGAGACTGGGAAATGGAAAGAGGTATAAAAGAGCTAAACAATTTTTTTTAAAAAAAGGAGAAAGAAAAGAAAGATCAGGCAGTGTGGTCACATGTTACTTCAGTACCAGGAACTAGTGCTAATCTGGAACCACGTAATCCTGGTGGTGAAGTCCGGGGGCTGCTCATTATTTCTTAGACCCTGGATTGCAGACTCACTCTCCTGCTAGAATTTATTTGTAATTCTCAAATCACCACCTGTGGTGCTTTCGTGACCCGATCGGAGTGGTGAGAAATCCAGGTTGTCCAACGAGCCTGTTCTCAGCTGAGGCTGAACACACACTCCGCCTCCTGGTTTCAGCTCTTGCCCAGTAAACAAGTGCCTCGCTGTGCTCCTGTGTAGCGCCAGGTTCTCCTCCATGTTGTTGTGCTGTTGGCTGACTTCGCTGTTTAAAATGGAGGCCAGCTGTGGTGCAGGAGGACGTGCTGCCCGTGTCCCCGCACCTGAGAAGGCGGGGGTGTCTCCGCAGACGACGCGCGTGTGAGATCATCTCCTTCAGCACGAGTTTCAGTGCTTTGGGCTGTGAGTGCCATATTAATGAACCAACAGTCCATGTGTTGATCGTTTGACAAAATGTTGAGAGAGGAGGCTCACAGGAACCCAACCCTCTGTTCCCTGTAGGGGTAATAGTTCAGTATTTGCCATTCGGTGTTTAAGATGTCTGTATAGGGTGTACCTACTGAAAATAACAAGAATCGACTATACATATGATGTGTGTCTTATTCATCATCTCATTTTAATGCCCACAAAGTGTTCTATCTTGGCTTCACAGATAAGGAAAATGAGATTATATGTGTTAGATCACATATTTTAGAGCTAAAGAAGGGAACGCCCCAGCCCTTGAACAGGAGCGTCAGGTCTTAGGCAAAGGAGGCCGGCCCCATATCAGGGTTGGCAGAAAGACAGAGACAGCTGGGCTTAGCTAACGGCAGAATAAATCTGAGGGTCGAAGGACTGCACGTGGTCCCTCTGATGTCGTCTGCACTGGTCAGACTGCAATCAGCACAGGAGAGAGGCCCAGCACGGTGAGGAGTCTGGGAACCAGTGCATCAGGAGAGAAGCAGTGGAAGGAATAGGACTTGCAGTGAGGAACGGCGTGGAGGCAACCGGAGGGATCTAAAGGGCCACCTTGTGCTTGAAGAACCAGATGGAAAGCAGAACCAGGACTGCAGGTTGAAAGTTGCGGGGGAGCAGATCTTGACTCAATGTGAGGAACATTTTCCTACAAGCCAAGGCTGGAAATGGGTGGTCGACAGGCCGTGGGCCCTGGACACACATGTCGTTGGCTTGCAGTGGTTTTCTTTGTTCTTTTTTGCAGCAAGTAATGAAATGCCTTTCTGCAGGATTGTGTTCCCGTTCCCACAGCCTGGACCACTCCCTGTGCTCTTAGCCCCAGGTCACTCAGCCCTGCTGGAAGTAGGCTTGCCGATTTACTAAATAAATAGTTACACTGAATTTTAGGCAAATGACAATTTCTTAGTGATGTCCCATGCATTACCTGGGATGTAATGATACTGCATTTGTATTCTAATACTTGGGATTTACGGTATTTAATCCAGCAAAACCCTACTCTGGAGGCTTTACATGGCAGCCCTGGGTGTTTCACCGTGAGGCAGTGATGTTCTCTGACTGGCACATTTCCAGAGAAGCGCCTGGCACGGCAGCAGGGCTGAAATGACTTAAGTAGGCGCCTGCTCAATGAGGTTCCTCCATTTCAGAGCAACAAAAGGTAGGAGGTACCTGAGTAGGCAGGTGCTGTCTGGGTGTGGTTAACAGGTACAATGCTGGCTTCTTGTTCTAACACCAGCAAGAAGAGCTGAGATGGACTGACAGATGAGGACATCGAGTGTTTTTTTGACCTCTCATAACAAATATCCTAGACAAATTCCTGTAAGTCCAAGTTGATTGGTGTGTGTGTCAGCTGAGGAGGATGGTGGCGAGCTTTCTGGATGAGCGCATGAAGCAAGAGGCATTTAACACCCCCGAACGATCATTGTTTTGATCTGTCAAAAGCCATCTTCTGTGGTGGTTAGTCATCCTGACACGTGTTTGCCTATCCTGCTGCCAGAATGCTTTTCTGGTTGTTTTGAACAGACTGTGACCAGCTCGCCAAGGAACACAGCAGCAGTTGGTAGGAGAGAAGAGGCTGGCGCTAACTTTCTCTTTATCACAGCCTCTTTGCTTGGTGGGAAGTGAGTGGCAGGACCTCTGAGGTCACTTCCAGAAATTGTGCCATTAAAACTAAGTGGCAGGGCCAGCGCTGTGGCAGAGTAGGTGAATCCTCTGCCTGAAGCACCAACATCCCATATGGGCACCAGGTTGAGTCCCAGCTGCTCCTCTTCCAATCCAGCTCTCTGCTGTGGCCTGGGAAAGCAGTAAAAGCTGGCCCAAGTGCTTGGGCCCTTGCACCCATGTGGGAGACCCGGAAGAAGCTCCTGGCTCCTGGCTTCGGATCAGCCCAGCTCCGGCCATTGCGGTCATTTGGGGAGGGAACCAGTAGATGGAAGACCATTCTCTCTGTCTCTCCTTCTCACTGTCTGTAACTATACTTCTCAAATAAATAAATAAAATCTTTTTTTAAAAAAAAAGCAAAACTAAGTGGCAGCAGCCTGTGGTCATCGACTTGCCTTTCAGTGTGCTCCTTCTGTCGGCTAGAGCTTGCAAGTGTGTCTAACGGGACCTGAGAGAGCACCTGGCTCAGTTCTCGTTTTGGACGTAAGGATAGTCAGCTCCCTGGTGGGACGACGAGCTCCAGGCCTGGTGGCTGCAGGCAGCTCGTGGGCCTTGAACTCTGCACAGTTCAACAGCTGGCTCCCGCTCCTTCTCCTTGGTTCACTGCGCCTCCCTCCCTCCCTTGCACCCATTTTTCTCAGAAGCTCTCACTTGGAGCAGAAAAATGACAAAATACAGGGCATATAACAAATGAAAACATCCGGGGGAGAGTATACACTGCAGTCTGGAGCACACACAGAGGGAGGTTTAGCAATTCAAATTCGTCCTTGGGAAAAGATCCTAGAAGACTTGGGCTTTGCCGTCTCCTTTAAAGGCAGGTGCCTCCAGCATGTGCCCAGGTTTATGCAAATGCCCACTCCAGTGATGCTGTGTGTTCAGCACTCTCCTCTTCATCCAGATTAAGTAATGAAATCTCAGGGTTATTCAAAGCCAGCATCACTCACCTAAGCAACACTTCAACCACAGCAAAGTAGGATCAAATTGTCTACCATGCCCTTTCTTTTCACAAAGAACTCGAGCTTACTGTTGAGAAGGAACTGACCCAAAAGTCTCGGGATCTTACACAAAGGACCGCAGGTGAGTGAGAGCTGTGCTATCTTCAAGCAATAACCCTGTCCTTTCCGGTTATTCTTTAAAAAAAAAAAAAAAAAAAAAAAGATTGATTTATTTATTCGAAAGGCAAAGTCATAGAGGGCGGGGGGTGGGGTGGGGGAGATCGAGAGAGAGAGAATCTGTCTTCCATCCGTAGGTTAACTTCCCAAATGGCTGTAACAGGCCAGGGCTGGGCCAGGCCAAAGCCAGGAACCAAGAGCTTCTTCCGGGTCTTCCACCTCGGTGCAGGGGCCCAAGCACTTGGGCCATCTTCCACTGCTTTCCCAGGCCACAGCAGAGAGCTGGACTGGGAGTGGAGCAGCCAGAACTTGAACCGGTGCCCATATGGGATGCCAGCATGGCAGTTGGCAGCTTTACCACTCTGCCACAGCACCGGCCCCCTACTGGTTATTCTTGATAGGTATTCTGTTTCCTCAATTGGACCCTCAGAAGACCCTGTCCTTTCTACCTTTTAAACTTTTCAAGGGCTTTTACTTACATTCCACACACAGATCTCTAGCTAACATGCATGGAGTAAATGAGATGGAAATGGAAAGAACAGTGGCTTTTGATGCAGCAGTAGCCTGGACCAAACTCTGACTCCTCCATTCATTCACCAGCTGGTGAACTTGGGTAAGTTTTTAGACCAAGTCTCAGTTCCCTGAGAAATCACCTCTCTTCCAGAGCTGCGGAGAGAAAATGGGGTAATGTAGGCACTCTGGATGGCAGTCACCAGTGCTGTGCCTGTTGCCTTGGTGTCAAACAGAAGGAAAAGGAACTGCCACATAGCACTAGGGGTTTATATCCTTTTAATGCAGTCCCAGTTTGTTTGGCCCAAAGACCTAGACTGGAAATCTGACAAATGAGTTGCTTTATGTGACTGTTTGCTATAGCAGGCGCTACATGGCTGATCCCTGAAAGCATTTAAGAGAGGTGTGACAGTCAGCAGTGGGATGCATGTCAATTATTTTATTTAGGATGTCTATTTGGACCACAAGGCTAGCCAGCATTCAGACCCCAGGAGGAGGCCCACGGCTCCGTCCCGCCACGGCTCTGTCCCGTCACGACTCCACAATGCGGCGGAACGACTGCACGGCCGGGGACACCGCACCCCAGTCGACGGGCTTCCGGTACTCCTTCTTGTCCAGCAGGTACTGCCTGCCACGGTAGTTGGGCAGCTCGTAGAAAATCCAGGCCCCGTCAAGCACCTTACAGGAGTGGATCTCTCGCATGTGAAATTGCTCCATGATGGAGGGGCAATCTTCAGTGGTCTCATACATCTGACCGTTAAAATCCCCCTTCTCAAAGATCTGAATCTTATACTGGCCTCCGCTAGACTAGAAACAAAAACCAGGCAGACACAAACAGCAACCATTACGGAAGTCACCGGCGGCTCCAGAGCTGGGAGCCGTGTGCTTCAGAACTTCCAAGCCCGAAAGCTCCAGGAGCTGAACCCCACCCCCACTTCCCACTGCAACAAAGCCAAGTGTGAGTCCTCATAATCCCCAGAGAGGAAAGAAAGCCCCGCCCAAGCGACGAGTGCATTCGGTCTTGCAAAGAACTGACCTAACATTGTATTCAGCAGCTGCCAAAAGCCAGCCAGCCAGCAAGAGGAAGGAAAAGTTGGACGTAAAGGCAAAGAGAGCGAGCGTGCGCGCCCCCGCCAGCCCATGCGCGCCGCTCCCCCACCCCCGCCTCACCAGGTGGAGCGCTCTGCAGGAGCTGAGGCGGTCGTTGAGGCCCATCCAGCGCTGGTACTCTGGGTAGTCCCCCTGAGGTAAGATGTACATGTACCCGGCAAAGTCGGGCCTCTCGTACACAGCCCAGGTGCCTCCCTCCACCCTGATGGAGTTGCAGCGGCTCAGGTACGTGTGGAAGTCCGAACAGTCGCAATCGCAGTCATAACGGCGGCCCTGAAAATTCTTGTCTTCGTAGAAGGTAATCTGGAATACAGGACAAACAGAACTGAGTGGGGGTGCCTTTAGCCACAGATGAAACAAATGTTCGGAGCATACGGCCAGTTGTAGAAATTCCTTTCACCTCGGTTCTGAGAGAATGCGTGAGCTGACCTGGCCTCGTGTTTGCGTTCTCGCAGGCAACTTCACTTGTTAACAGTAGGAATGAAGGTTCAACATGAAGCAAAACACGTGAGTGCTTTCATACACACCAGCAGTTTATTGTCAAGTTCTCGGCTTCTTCCTGGATGGTCCCACAGCCCTCTGTACTTAGCACGTTACATTATAAACAACACATGTATGTATCTATCCTTCCCGTCAGACCTGTACCAGGCTTCTTCCAAGGGAGGCACCACGTCTAATTTAACATGGATCTGCTGTGCCCAGCACTTGACAGACTCTCAACAAGTGCTTGATGCAAATGAGCTCCAAATGCAGAAATCCATGCCAGGTAATATGGAAGATATAATAGAGAAAAAATAAAATTGATTTTCGCTTCAGAGAGCTTATTTCAGACGGATACTATACAGAGCACACCCAAAGGAGCAACCTCCTATGACTGTATTATTAATGTATGGCCAGCAGAGTAGCTGTGAAGTAGCAGGATAACAAGGCAAGAAGCATCTGGCTTCAAGCTCTTAGCAAGTTTCTACCACAATGCCTGGGGGGAGCCTCCGAAGGCAGCCATGGGAACTAATAAACCAGAAATAATAATCCTGGACTCCTGAGCTACAGCCTCACAATCACCACCACCGCCTTAATTAACTCACCGGTCTGGGTGTCAGCTTCCGGTTTGCCAAATGCAAGGACTAGAGGGCAACCTGGAAGTCCTGACCGTAAAGCAAAACTCAGGAGCTTTTCTGGTTGAAATGGAAGATAGAACTCCCAGGACTCCTAGGCATACCCAAAGCAACTTCTAAAAACCACCGAGAAAGCCATAAATGCACTACAAAGTTTGTCCCTTCTTGCTCAATAGTTCCACAATCTAAGATCAATTCTAAATTATACTTTGAAGCAAAACCACAAGTGTCACAGGCTGCAGGGGACCAATTTCCTGGCACTATGCCGCCACCTTGTGGCTGATTTGCTTTATTGATTTAAAAGAAACAAAAAACGGTGTGAGAGCCAGGTAATCAGCAGGTGTTTTACAGAGGCAAAGAAAACGGGACGAGCATGTTCAAAGAAAGGAGTAAAAGAAAGTGGCCCCTTGTAAGGACAGTAAGTAGTTCACCAAGCTTGCATTTGACTAAGGAATGAAGACGGGAAATAAAGCCAGAAAAGTGAATCAGGAGCCATGCTCGAATTTCTTCAGTGATTACGTGGGAGTGGTACTTACTGGCTATATGACTGTGGACATTTAGCTTTCCCTAAGGCTTCTACCTGCAAACTGGGATACCAGTATCCACGGTGGCAGTATGGCCTGAGGATCCAATGGGATAACGTCCATAAAGCACTCAGTTTAATGAATGACTTGTAATTGCCAGTAAGCTTTTGCTACACTTGTTTCAGGTGAAGTGAAGTGACTTGCCTAAAGTTCCCAGCACTTGCAGGTAAGTCAGTGGACTGCAGTGCAAAACTCCTGCCTAGGGGTCTGTGGCTGCCTTCCAGTCTGCACGGCTAGCTCCGCTTAACACGGCATTTACCCTGGTACACACTGAGGCCCAGGGCCTTCTCGCACAGCCTGTGGAGAGGGCTTTAGAAAAATCAAGTAACTTCTCTAAGAACAGATGGATTTGGGGCAGGGCAGCGCTGTGGCGGAGTAGGTTAACGCCCTGGCCTGAGGCGCCAGCATCCCATATGGGTGCCGGTTCTAGTCCTGGCTGCTCCACTTCCAATCAGCTCTCTGCTATGGCCTAGGAAAGCAGTAGAAGATGGCCCAAGTGCTTGGGCCCCTGCACCCACGTGGGAGACCCAGAGGAAGCTCCTGGCTCCTGGCATCAGATCGGCACAGCTCCGGCGGCCATCTGGGGAGTGAACCAGTGGATGGAAGACTCTCTCTCTCTCTCTCTCTGCCTCTCCTCTCTCTGTGTAACTCTTTCAAATAAAATAAATAAATCTTTAAAAAAAAAAACAGATTTGAAATTCTGTAGTCCATGTACTTAATTTGCCTTTGGTTTCTGATAAACTGTTCATGCAAACAGAAGCTTGGCCAAGGATGCTCAATGAGGAGTGAGATCAATATCACGCTTCACTTCCTTGTTTCTCACCTTCACTGCCCTCTGCACATTTGCCGGACTGAGATCAATATCCGAGAAGTGGAAATACACACAGCACTCTACAAGGTCACCACCTATTCACCCCCTCACTCCCGCCCCCGCCCCTGATGGACCAGCAACCACCCCAAGATTGAATCCAGTCATGCATCATGTTGCTCTGGGATCCAGGACTAAGCTCCCCTTCCAATTCTCAGAGCCAGACCATGTTGCACCTAGATATAATGGATTTCTGAGGAACCACCATGAAATGAAGCCTACTCTATCATCAGCTGAGAAAATTTGACCTCTGGAACCCCCCCCCCCAAAATCTCAGAGAAAGCTAAGAAATATGTAGGTTTTCCTAGAAATTATTACAGAATTCCCAACATTTTCAAACTTTTTAAAAATGGCCTACAAATCCAAAAACAACAGAAAGAAAACTGACTTGAGTGTCCCTGAAGTAACAAAAATATGCTTAGTGAAATCCATTCCTTTCACCAAGCTCTGATTAAACTGCTAGCAAGGTAATGGAAAGAGAGAAGCAACAAGAAGTCATTGACTGTGTCCCTCGGCCTATCTAACAGGCTATTTAACTAGATAAGCAGCCCAGCTCCGAGAACTAAAGGAAATACACTGTTCCCACTCCGGAGAGCTTTGCAAGCAGGTCATGTCAGCATCTGCCCGGCCGGGCGGGTGGTTATGCACAGCTTTCCTCCAGGCGTGGGGAGGTTCCTCCAAGGACACCAAATGCTTCAGTGGGATGTGCACGATAGATTTTCCAGAACCTCAGAGCACTAGACACTGCTTCTCTCTCCAAACCTTCCAGATGACAAGGATGGTGATCAGTTCTACTTTCCATGTGGAAAAAAAAAATCACACATTACCCAATTACATTATGTATTACTAGGTACTTCTCAGCACAATGCCTTGGGAAGTAGACAACTCGGCCTGTGTGGATTTTTGTCAAAGGTGTTTGGTGTGAATCTAAACACAAGGAAGGAATCGGACAAGTGTAGATGCAGCGCTTGCTACAAGACACCTGGTCCAGACTTTGAAAAACGTCAGTGTCTCAAAAACAACAGAAAGTGAGAGGTGGGGGATCATTACGGATTTAAAAGGCTAAAGAGACAAGACAACAAAATGCAATGTGTGATCTTTGATCGGCTCCCATCAAGAGAAAAGCTGGCCAGCTCTAAGGATACTTCTGAGAACAACTGGAAAATGTGCATAAAGTCTGAATATGGCATGTATTTATGATAAATCTTAGGTGATCATGATACCATGTTTACATTTAGGGGAATTCCTAGTTTTTAGGAGCTACATGCCCAAATGCTTAAAACAAAAGTATAATAAGTATGCTATTTTTTTCAAAAGCTGTAGTGAAGAGCCAGAGAGACCAAATATGGCAAAATATTAACCACTGGAATATATATGTGAAGCATATACAAGTATTCATTCCATATTTTCGTTTTTATTCTCTCAAGAGTTGATGGATTGGAAAATTTCTAATTTGTTGCCTTAGGCTCACTGGAGAATGGAAGAGCTAGAAACAGAATAAAAGGTCTATTCCCTCATTCCCAAAGCCCTGCGACGTCAATTTCCAGCCCAGCAATTATGAGTCCAGTATTTCAGAGGCAGTTTCCCTAACGTGAACGAGGACTCTGGGGAAAGGGTAAGAATCACTGTCGGAAGGAGGACCAGGGATGTCATTCACCTGATTTGCCTGTCCTGCGTGGTCTATAAGAACACTAATGGTTGAGCCCAATTTCAGAAACAGTTAACCGACTACTGAAAGTTTTCTACTCCACATACTCCTTATCAGCATGTTCCATTCCTGTGGAGATTCAGGGAATAACAGTGGCTGGAAGGCAGAAATCATCATGCTATTTACACATCATCTGTATAGTATTCCACATAGCACCATATGTAAATCCTCAGTAAAGTCTTTGAAAATTCTATTAAAGTAGTAAATATAATAAACATGTCATTTTCTCTTTACCCTGGTCTCGGATCACTATCATACTCACCTCTGGGCAATGAAGCAAAAGCTTTTCTCCTCACTTCTGTCAACATACCATTAGGTGAAAAGTGGGTAGGCTGAAAGTCAGTATGACTATTTACTTACCTTTGTTCCAGTTTTAGACATTTTCAGTTCATAGGTTGGTTTCCCCAGTGCTGAGAAATCCAGGGGTAGCTACAGGGAGTCAGAGGCACACACACATTTATAGTGGGCTGGTTTCAAACCAAACATTTGCTTAGTCATGAGAATTGGATCCAAAAATTGAGTCAGTCATTTGGAGGCTATTGATGGTTTCTAGAAAAACAATTGGGATTATGAAATAAAGCAAAGCTTCACTACCCCCTTTAATGCTTACCAAGCCCTGTTGCACTATAAGCTTTGCTGAGTCAAGATACCAAATCCCAGCCAAAGTTTGGAAAATTAAAAACAAGTTCTCTCTTCCCTGGGCAATTTTTTTTTTTTTCGCAAGTGGCCTCTTTGAAATGTCTAGCATATTTTTTTTCTTAAGCAAAGCTATAAGCTTTAGTAAGTCAAAAGACTACCGACTACCCTCTACCTACTTCTGGACAAAAGTAAAATGTTCCAAAGGCAAGAACACTTTGACAACAAAAGGTAATGCATGATCTTATGTTTGGGGTACAAATCACTATAATGGACTTTTTTGGGACAATTAGAAAAAAATTTTAGGGGCAAGCGTTAGGCATACTCGTTATACTGTTTGGGATGCCAGCATCCCATAGTGGAGTGCCTGACTTCAAGACCTGGCTCCACTCCTGCATCCACTTTTCTGCCAGCGTACACCTGGGAAGGCAGTAGGTGATAGCTCAAATACTTAGGTGCACTGTGACCCATGTGAGTTCCTGGCTTCAGCCTGGCCCAGCCCTAGCTTTTGTGGGCATAAAGGGAGTCAACCGGCAGATGGATCTGTCTCTCTGCCTTTCAAGTAAACTTTAAAAAAAAAATGTAATATGGTCTATATAGAATGTTATTATACCTATGTTTAATTTCCTGAATTTGATCATCTTGGTATGACTAGGTAAAAGACTATCTTTGATTTTAGGAGATACATGTTAACATATTTAGGGTAAAGATCCAAAATGTCTGAGACTTACTCTCAAATTGTTCAACAAAAGTAAAATACCATATAGAGGGGGAAGCTTCGTGGTGCAGTAGGTCAGACTACCACTTGTGATGCCAGCATCCCATATCAGAGTGCTGGTTTGAGTCCTGGCTTCTCTGCTTCCAATTAAGCTTCCTGCTAATGTGTCTGGGAAGGCAGTGGATGGTGGCCCAAGTGCTTGGACTTCTGCCACCCATGTGGGAGACCTGGATGGAGTTCCTGGCTCCTGACTTTGACCTGGCCCAGTCCTGGTTGCTGCTGCCATTTGGAGATTAAACTAGCAGATGGAAGATCTTTCAATCATATTTAAAAAAAAAAAAAAAAAAAAAAACAACCTAGAGAAGAGTGGTAAAGTATGGCAAAATGTTAACAACTGGTAAATCTACACAAAGGGTATGTGGAAGTTCACTGACCTATTCTTTTTTTTTTTTTTTTAAAGATTTATTTATTTATTCAAAAGGCAGAGTTAGAGAGACAGGAGAGAGATAAAGAGATCTTCCATCTTCACTTCCCAAATGGCCACATGGCTGGAGCTGAGCTGATCCAAAGCCAGGAGCCAAGAGCTTCTTCTGGGTCTCCCACATGGGTGCAGGGGCCCAGGGACTTGGGTCATCTTCTGTTTTCCCAGGCCATAGCAGAGAGCTGATTGGAAGTGGAGCAGCCAGGACTCAAACCAGCTGGGAGCCAGCACTGCAGGCAGTGGCTATACCAGCTACACCACAGCGCCAGTCCCAACTGACCTATTCTTACAACTGTTCTTTCACAACACAAATTTAAAAAAAAAGAGAGAGAGAGAGAGAAAGAACTCAAATCCACAAGGTTACCACAGTATGTAGAAAGACAGAGTACTAAAGAACTCCTGAATTTGCAAAGGGTTAGCTAAGCACAACTTGCTTCCTATTTGGTATTCTTTCCTGCCCTTGATATCATATTGACTCCTGTTCAAAGAACATCTTTTAGACCTTGATACATGTATATCTCTGGGAATGAGATTACATCTGATGTAAACTCAAAGAAACAACAAATCAACTTTTCTCCACTTTAATTTTCCTGGTCAAGTATATTCTATTCAAAGGTATCTTCCTCATGTTTTTATTAACAAAAACTATACAACAAATATATTTACAAATGGGAGATCTGTAAGATGTATTATAAGCCGGCGCCGCGGCTCACTAGGCTAATCCTCCGCCTGCGGCACCGGCACACCAGGTTCTAGTCCCGGTCAGGGCACCGGATTCTGTCCCGGTTGCCCCTCTTCCAGGCCAGTTCTCTGCTGTGGCCAGGGAGTGCAGTGGAGGATGGCCCAAGTGCTTGGGTCCTGCACCCCATGGGAGACCAGGAGAAGCACCTGGCTCCTGGCTTCAGATCAGCGCAATGCACCGGCCGCAGCGCGCCGGCCGCGGTGGCCATTGGAGGGTGAACCAACGGCAAAAAGGAAGACCTTTCTCTCTGTCTCTCTCTCTTTCTCACTATCCACTCTGTCAAAAAAAAAAAAAAAAAAAAAAAAAAGATTATAGTCAATTCAAAACTTGGCAAATATGCCTAGATATGAGGATTCCTAAGAAACAAAACACCTATTTAGTTTTCTGAATTTCTATTAAAAAAAAGCATCTGGTTAATATAATAAATTTCATTAACATGTAACAATTTCCAAAACACACATAGCATTCCAGTGTTTATTTGGTAATTCTGATTGCTTGAATTTCATCTGAAAATAAAAACTAAAAATTTCAGTTAGAATTAACAAATATTCTGAGGAATAATTTTCACTTTAGAAACAGCAGCCCTTTTTTGATATAATTACTAATTAAATGTCCAAGTATACGAATCAATGTTATCCAACAATCAGATTTCATTTCATTAACTTGATCATATTTCCTTTATCTGAAAGAACAGGCTTACCCAATCAAACGTAAAATTTACTTCATATAATGTCACAGAATGACACTGAAAAGTTTTGAGAATTAAAAATCTTTTTTATTAAAAGGAGCAAACTACTTTTTCAAGTTTATTAAAAATTTGAAACAGGAAATACAAAATAAAGACCTTACACAATTCCATTAAGTTTCATACTTTAAGATTAAAATATCTTTGTATAAAACTATCTCTGCTATTTTCAAATACCAACAAATCATACTTTCATTATAAGTATTTTTTCAGAGTAGTAATTTCCTTTTAAGTAGTTACAAAGAACTAAAAAACCCTTTTTGACTCCAGAAAGGAAGAAATCCTTTCATAATACAAATTAAAATATAAATACACTTGTAAACCTATAGTTACATTAATATTAACATATATACTATGGGGCTGCCTTCATCAACTTTATCAGTTTAGCATCACAAAGATGAGTGTTCTGATGTTCTGTAAGCAATATGTTCACTAGAAAGTCAGAAACTGAGCTAAAATTCAACCTGAACAGTAACAACTGAGTAGGGAATGGCAATAAGGAAATGACTGAAACAGAAAACACCCTTGAAGTCTCCTGAGCAGGAAGAGCATCGTCCCCATTTAGTTCTCAGATGAGAACACCGTCCTCCATTCATCCTCTGCTTTTAGGGCCCTGAAGTTAAAGAAAAAAGAAAAATGAATATTAGTCACTTTCTTTTGTCTTCATATAAGTAATAAGGAAAAAAACCTTATGTTTACAAATCACATAAACTATCAAGGTCAGATAATAGTTTAGAATGATAACACACAGAAAGTTTAAAGTTAACTTTCTCTTCTTTTTAAGATTCATTTACTTATTTCAAGGTCAGAGTTACGGGGCGGGGAGAGAGACAGAGAGACAGAGAGACAGCTTCCTTCTGCAGGTTCATTCTCCAAATGGCGCAACTGCCAGAGCTGGGCAGGTCCAATGCCAGGAGCCAGGAGTCTCTTCTAGGTCTCCCACGTGGGTATAGGAGTCCGAGGAGTTGGGCCACCTTCTGCTGCTTTCCCAGGTGCATTAGTAGGGAGCTGGATCAGAAGTAGCAGCTTGGATGTGAATTGGTGTCCATATGGGATGCTGGTGCTGCAGGCAGTGGCTTTAACTTGCTATGTCACAGTGCTGACCCAATATACTTCTTTTTTCTAAGTGTCACATTAATTGGCAAGCTAGCAGAATTAAACTAAAATGTCTTAAAATTACAGTTTTCAGATTTGTAATTTTTTAAGTTTTGTGAAGACACAGCTTTAACATTTTATACATATTTGTTTATGTGAAAGGCAGAGTCAGACAGACAGAGAGCTCCCATGTGCTGATTCACTCCACAGATGTCCTTAACAGCCAGGGCCGAGCCAGGGGCTGGGAACTCCATCTGGGTCTCTCCTATGGGAGGCAGGAACCTAATTACTTAAGCCATCACATGCTGCCTCCCAAGATGCACGTCAGCAGGAACTGGGTTGGGGGCTAGAGCTGGCACTGAAATCCAGGCACTCTGATGTGGGAGGTGGGGATGTGGGCATGGGGTGTATTAATTTCACTCCAGGTTCTTGTCTCACACCAAGTCAGGCATTCTGAGTACAGACAAATGTAAGTTACAAAAACTGAGAACAAATTTTATTTAAAAGGTGAGAAAGTGAGCACACCTATACATGCGAGCATGGGGTGCCCCCCACAGAGAAGTACCCATCGTGAATGGGCAGTGGTCCAGACGGCCTAAAATGAGGAGGGGTGGAGAGGGAAGAGAAAGGGCACCTGAGCAGCACCTGCGGCAGTGATCTGCTGCAGAAGAGACAGCCTCCTCCCAGTAGCTGGCCACTTCTGTGAAGGGGGGTGGTGCCCGTACAAGCATGAAGCCACCTGGGAGTTACGTGGCACATCCGCAAGTCCCATGTGGAGCTAAATATCCATTTGTTCATGGGGTCCCCCTTAGGATCTGAATGAATCAGATGCATCTCGGGAAAGGGGGCATTTTGAGAAGTAGGAGGACAGAACTGCATTTGAGGCTTGCAGCATCTTCCGGCTCAGCAGACCTACACTGCCTACCCGCCTACCCCACATCAGCAGGTATCGCAGGTGGTATCCTAACTGCTGTGCCAAATGCCTGCCACAGATCTGCAATTCTTAGTTCGATTCTTAGTTCTTATACCGACTAGACATTGAAATGCTTTTTTTTTTTAAATAAAGATACACTTTAAAAATAAATAATATTTAAACAACAAGAATGTCTTTTTGAGACTTTGGAAAACTGAAGCTCCTTAAAATATTAAACATGTGTCCCTACAGTTCTATCCCTAGGTATATACCCGTGAGAAATGCACATATATGTCTATACAAAGCTATGTGCACAGGGACTGGTATTGTGGCACATTAGGTTAAGCCACCGCTTGCGAGGCCAGCATTCCCTATCAGAGCACCAGTTTGAATCTCAGCTGCCTGACATCCAAACCGGCTCCTGAGTGCCTGAGAAGGCAGTGGAAGATGGCCAGGTGCTTGGGCCGCTGCCATTGGCTGGAGTTCCGGGCTCCTGGCTGCAGCCTGGTCCAGCCGTGATGTTGCAGGCATTTTGGAGTTAACCAGTTAATGAAGTTCTCTCTGCCCATCAAATACATAAAATGTTTAAAAATAAGTAAAAGCCTGTACACAAATGTACAAAGCAGCATTATTCATAATAGCTGAAAAATAGAAACAATCCAAATGTCTGTCAGTTGATGAACAGGTAAACCAAGTGGTAGATCCATATAATGGAATATTATCCAGCCATGAAAAAGAATGAAGTCCTGACACATGCTACAACATGGATGAACCTTGAAAACATGCTAAATGAAATAAACTAGTCATAAAACACGACGCTGGAGGATTCATTCCATTTACATGAAATATCTATATTAGGAGTTTTAGAATGGGGATGGCCTTTATTTTGGGGGTAATAAAAATATTCTGGATTCATTAATGGCAAAGACTACATACACAAACTTGTGAGTTACTAAAAGCCACTAAATCCTTTCCCTTCAAAGGCAAATTTTAGGGGGCAGGAGCTGCGGCATAGCAGGTAAAGCTGCTGCCTGCAGTCCTGCCGTCTCATATAGGTGCCAGTTTGCATCCCGACTGCACTACTTCCGATCCAGCTCTGCTATGGCCTGGGTAGAAGATGGTCCAAGTCCTTAGGCCCTTGCACTCGTGTGGGAGACCCGGAAGAAGCTCCTGGCTCCTGGCTTTGGATCAGCCTAGCTCTGGCTGTTGTGGCTATTTGGGAAGTGAACTAGTGGATGGAAGACCTCTCTGTCTCTCTCTTTGCCTCTGCCTCTCTGCAACTCTGCCTTTCAAATAAATACATAAATAAATCTTTTCTTTTTAAAAAGGCCAATTTTATATTATGTAAATATCTAAAAAAAAAAAAAAAAAAGAAGTACATTTTCTTCCACCCTACATACCCAAACTCATTCCTCAAAGACAAATTCCATTTACAATTTCTTTATATCCTTTGAGAAATGTTTAGGCACATAATCGGCACATAAATGTCTATGATGATCCCTATTTTTTCAAAACATAGGCAACATTTTAATTATTCTCCTAAGCTTAGAGATTATTCAGTATCAGCACATACAGATACACTTTATTTTTCTTAAAGGTACATTCTGTGACACAGATGAAATCAGTTCATCAGGCACCAAGCCTGTAGGGAGGCGCATCCCGCTTGTTTTCAGTCTACAGATATTTTAAAAGATGCTACAATGAACAATGTTTAAAAATAGATCTTCACAGGTTATAAAATTCCAGTTAGATAGGAGGAATAAGTTTAAGAGACCTACTGTAGAAAAGGTGACTATAGTTAATAACAGTATGCTGTATTCTTGAAAAATGCTGAGTAGATGTTCTCATCATTCAAAATGACCATTAAAAATTCTCACCATTAAAATGACAATTATTTATGGTAATACATATGTTAATTAGCCTGACTTGGGCATTCTACAGTGTGTATATATTACAAAACATCACATTGTACAGAATAAAGGTACAATTTTATCTATCAATTTAAAAAATTATAAATTAAGCAGACTTTTATATTCATAAGCATATCTATAAAATAAATTTTAAGAAGTAAAACTGCTAAATCAAAGAGTATTGGTATTTTTAATTTTGATTTTGTCAAACTGGCCCCTAAAGAGGTAACATACATTTAAACTTCCCCCAGTGGATAAAATATCTTGCAAGTGTGTGTACCACCAGTTTTTGATCCCTGCCAATCAAAAAACAGTAACTTTAATTTTAAAATTAAGTATTTATGTCCATATTTCTCTATGATCTACTACCTATTCATTTCCTTTGTTTTTATTTTAATTAATTTTTAAAGGGACTTTATTTGAAAGGCAGAGCAAGAGAGAGAGAGAGAGAGAGAGATGGAAAGACACAGAGAGAGAGATCTTCCATCTACTGGTTCACTCCCAAATGACTGCAACAGCCAGGTTTGGCCAGGCTGAAGCAAGGATTCAGGAAATCCATTCTGGTCTCTTATTTAGGTGGCAGGGATCCAAGCACTTGGGCCATCCTAGGCTGCCCTCCCAGACACATTAGCAGGGAGCTGGATTGGAAACAGAGTAGCCAGGATTCAGACTGGCACTCACATATGGGATGCAGGCCTTGCAAGCAGAGGCAACCTGCTGGGTCACAAAGTCAGCCCTATGTACTTTGTTTTTAAACTGTTAGTCTTTAAAAATACTTTACAACAGCAAAGTAAGTAGTTTCTATTTTTAAAAAGACTACCTCGGGGCTGGTGCTGTGGCTTAACGGATAAAACTGCTGCCTACAGCGCTGGCATCGCATGTGGGCGCTGGTTCGAGTCCCGGCTGCTCCACTTCCAATCTAGCTCTCTGCTGTGGCCTGGGAAAGCAGAAGATGGCCCAAGTCCTTGGGCCCTTGCACCCACATGGGAGACCTGGAGGAAGCTCCTGGCTCCTGGCTTCGGATCGGCACAGCTCTGGCTGTTGCGGCCAGTTGGGGAGTGAACCAGTGGATGGAAGACACCTCTCTCTCTCTCTCTGCCTCTCCTTCTCTGTGTTACTCTTTCAAATAAATAAATAAATCTTTAAAAAAAATGAATATCACATATTTGGATAAAACTTAAGTAAATGTCTGTTTCTGTGTTCTCATCTTTTTAATACATGGTCTTTTAGTTGAAGTAGCACCTTGACAGTAGGGACTCCATTCTGGGAAGATGCCCCCCCACACCATGAGACTCTGGTCTGAAACTATGATCTAAAACAGTTGGACAATAGCAGTCCACTACATCACACTTGGCAGAGCATAGAAACCCCCAGCATGATCACTCAAGCTTGGAAGTGGATAGGCTGCACCTGGGTTAATGATAAAAATGTAATTTGTCTATGTCCTACATATGATTAAAATCAATACCTAGATTAATGTCAAGATTATAATTGGAATTGTTAAGATTGTAACTGGTATTGTCAAGATTATAATTGATACAAGTTTTGCATAGGTTTTAGGTCAGCTTGACCCCGGTAACAATGTATTCCCCCCTGTTCCTAGCAACCATGAATTCCCCTCCCGATTTTGTGGTTTTTGCCTTTATAAACCCTGTTGCTTTGGGCTTCAGGGTCGAGAGTTCTTTAGGGCATGAGCCCACTCTCCACCACCGGCAATAAAGGACCACCAAATGTTATCAATGTGTGGAGCTCCTTTGTTTGCACTCGCTCAGACACAGCACAGTCTTGATTAATTTAATCAATTCTAGTGTATTGCACTTACATGTGCAATTAACAAAGATCAGCAAATTCACTAATTGTTCCGGGGCAGCTGGGAAAGAAGAAAGATATATTACAGAGGGGGAATAAAATGTAAAGCTGTATGAGGGGGAAAGTAGTATCTTTAGACAGTACAACTTACGTCAAGCACAAAAGCTAACACTCTGGGGCCGGCACTGTGGTGTAGGTAAGGCTCTGCCTGCAGCATCGGCATCTCATATGAATCCTGGCTGCTCCACTTCCAAACCAGCTCCCTGCTAATGACCTGGGAAAGCAGTGGAACATGGCCCAAGTACTTGTTCCCCTGCACTCACGTGGTAGGCCCAGGGGAAGTACCTGGCTGCTGGCTTCACCCAGCTCCTCAGTTGCGGTCATTTGGGGAGTGAACCAGCAGATGGAAGACCTCTCTCATCTCTGTCTTCCCTTCTCAGTCTGTAACTCTGCCTCTCAAAGAAATAAATAAATCTTAAAAAAAAGTAACACTTCATACTCATATTTGCTCAAAATTCTATAAACTCTGCCTGAATATTCTTGTTGGTTTCACTATAATATGGTAAATATGAGTATTTAATAATCTGTGTACCCTGACTGGAGTGGTAGAAAGAAATCTAACAATGGTTGGTAACATAATATCCTGTGCACTGGTGTGTACAGGCTTGGAAGGATTCCCCCGAAGAATCTGGCTGAAGTGGCTACATTAGAAATGCTTACTGTGTTTTGACATAGGAGTCCTATCCTGCAGCTTGTTTGGAGGCTACTGTAGGGGGCACAAGGCTGTCCAGCTGTTGGCGATGTCCCGTATTAATCAACCATTCATAAAACTTGTTCTCCACAAGAACCTGGAACTGCTTCCTTTGATCCCTAAAATTTCAATGTAGAGCAAAAAGAATATAAAAACACTAATTCAAATAAATTTTACTCCAAGTGACTACTCGATGCTTTAATGAGACAATGTTAAATAATTATTTTCTAGTTATCTTTGTTCTTGCTGTGCTCAGAATACATTGGACTAACACACACACACACAAAGAAAATATATGGTCAGATACAATGCCTGCTTTATAAACTTACTGTCATATATGCACTCAGGACCAAGTGAGTGCTGGTTGTTCTGACAGGACAAATGTGTCAAGAAAAGAAATAAGGCTCCTATTCAAGCAGGTTGATACTGCATAGCTGCAGAGGGCACCATTCACTCTGTGGACCAGATATTTCGGTAGAGAAAAATGACAAGTAAAATAAACAAAAGATACAAAATAAAGTAGCTGTAAGTGCCTTGGAGAACAACAGAGCAGGGTAAGGAAATGGGGGAATATCTGGATGCTATTTTGGCCAAAGAATGGACAAAAACTTCTCTAAGAAGACGGGTGAGCAGAGGTGTATGACTGAAGAGATGAAGAAGTTAAACGATTATCTGACAAGGATTACTAGCAGAACAAAAATTACAAAGGCTAAAAGGGGAGAATATAGAGGTCTTCAAAAGATATATTATGAAAATACGAGGCCAGCACTGTGGCTCACTAGGCTAATCCTCCACCTAGCGGCTCCAGCACATCAGGTTCTATTCCCGGTCGGGGCGCCGGATTCTGTCCCGGTTGCCCCTCTTCCAGGCCAGCTCTCTGCTGTGGCCCGGGAGTGCAGTGGAGGATGGCCCAAGTCCTTGGGCCCTGCACCCCATGGGAGACCAGGATAAGTACCTGGCTCCTGCCATTGGATCAGCGGTGCGCTGGCCGCAGCACGCTGGCCGCGGCAGCCATTGGAGGATGAATCAACAGCAAAGGAAGACCTTTCTCTCTGTCTCTCTCTCTCACTGTCCACTCTGCCTGTCAAAAAAAAAAAAAAAAAAAAAAAAAAAAAAAAAAAAAACAAAAACATGTTTCCCTTTTTTTGCACCAAAATATTTACCTTTTAATTCAGTTTCTTCATAAACTTTTTGAAGTTCCAGCATAGTTAGCAAGAGAACAAAGAAGAGTAGCTCCTGACTGCCAGGAATTAGCTTAGTACTACTAATAGGCCTTTGTAGTGAGGACATGGCCTGGGACAATTCATTACAGCACCAACATCAGACAAGGCCATTCTGGGATGATGATACACCAAGGTAAGAACCAAACCACTCTGCAATGCCATCTCAGTCTGGACAAAGTAATTTTTGTGAGGTCCAAAGCACAAAAACAACCAGTCACCCTTCCCTGGTTAATGAGGCTGACAACTTTCATTGTTTCTAGTGTCTTCATGGATCTCACTGCTTGACAGCACTGATGCAGAGACAACATTTATTGTTACTCTTTACCATATGCCACACTCTACACATGTGTGTATGCTTTTCACATGTGGAAGATGTATGCATCTAAGTACAAAAACCTTTGGAACAACAGAACTGCTTTAAAATTTTTCCCAATGATCATCTATATAATATTATAATATTAATAAATTTTTGACATGATACAACAATAAAGAAATTAAGTTGAAAGAAATTAAGACACTAGATGCATTTAAGGATCAAGCTGAGCAGGTGTGACTCCTGACCCCTGTGCGACTCTGGGTAAAGTATGAGGGAACTTCAAAAAGTCTGGAAAAATGAAATTAAAAGTTTATTCTGGAATTAAAAATAAATTTATTTTGGTACAAAAATGAATTTGAAAATCATGCATAGATTTTCTTCATAATATGCATTTTCTAAAAGAAAAAATTTTTTTTGACAGGCAGAGTAGACAGTGAGAGAGAGACAGAGAGAAAGGTCTTCCTTCTCTGTTGGTTCACCCCCCAATGGCCACTGCGGCCGGCAGGTGCTTCTCCTGGTCTCCCATGCAGGTACAGGGCCCAAGCACTTGGGCCATCCTCCACTGCCTTCCCGGGCCACAGCAGAGAGCTGGACAGGAAGAGGAGCAAACAGGACAGAATCTGGCGCCCCGACCGGAACCAGAACCCGGTGTGCCGGTGCCGTAGGTGGAGGATTAGCCTATTGAGCCGCAGTGCCGGCCTACAAAATTTTTGACTCCTGCATTAATCTCTCCATTCTTCACTTCTACATTTGTAACAGGGTATTGTTTTGAAGAATAAGTGAGTTAGTACTAAAAGGTATTTAGCAAAGTACTTGGCACATACTAAGTGCTCTGCACCTACTACCTATTATTATCATCATTGTCCTTATGTGACATGCTGGAATGAAAATAACTAATCCATAGCAATAATGTCTTGGTAGCTCAATCCGTGAGGTTACAGACCAGGTGGAATGTTTATAACAATACTAGCAGTATTACAACAATGGACTTCCAGGTAAAGCATGTATTATGACTGCTAATGATCTTTATATTTTTTTCCCAAGTAGCAACTGTTGCAAGGAATCTAAATGCTATTATTTTACCACATAATACATTTTTATTCTTTAATCTATTTGATGAGAACAAAGCTAAGAAAAAACATACAGAAGATACTATGGCTAGATCAAGATATTTTTCAGTTACTATTTCTCTTAAGATGAAGTTAATCTTAACAGACCAGGTCTCAAATATTCTGGGTAAACAATCTCATCCAGAAGTCGTGTCTGACACACATCACTAAACAGGGTCTCACTCACATAACTAAACATAGTGGGGTACACACCACACACCACTAAACACACAAACGTGACTACTATGCTATCTTATTAAATCTTCACATTAATCTAATTGGATAGAAAATATACTTATACATTAACATACACCACAATGAACAGCCAGAGAGGATAAACGACATACTCAGGGTCATACAGCAAGTGGCAGGGTCAATATTAATTCCTAAATCTGAGTACTTTCCACTACAATATAGACACAGCTAGCCAAAGAATAATACTAAACCTAAAATCTAATAAAAAAAATACTTGTTGAATATTATTGTTAGTGGTGAATTAAGCCTGATTATAGAACAGATTGAAAGCGTGTCCTTGTAAAAATTAAAGAAAAAAAGAAAAGGAGGAAGGAGGGAAATTGAGGGGAGGAGATGTGAGGGAGGGAAGTATCTTCTTGGAACTGTACCTATGAAACACATGAAATCTGTTCTCTTTATAGTAATAAACATAAAAAGGATCCAATTAAAATAAATATTTTTCACTCATCATCCATCAAACAGTAGGTTTGGCTCATCAGAAATTCATCAAAGTTTGACATCTGCCAACTAAACTTAAGCTTTTTTAAAGGGAGTCTAATACTTGAATATCCACTCGTTCCCATCCCCCAAACCAACACTGCCAAGGACACTGGGCTGATATTCAAGTCTTAACAAAAGATACATAATATCTTTTTATTATTTTAGTACAGCTACAAAAATGTGCAGATTAATTTGTTTTCCTATGGAATTTCACATAAAATACAAACTACTACTTCTAGACAACACTCACTTTGTCAAATGAGCCTCCTTCACGGTTTTCTGCCAGATTTGAATCTTCTGTTCTCTTAGGTCCAGTGCTTTCTGATATGCAGATGGGAGACCCCCAGGTATCTCTGTTGTGTCCCCTTCCATTTCAAAGGGAGTAATAAATACATAGAATTCAGAAGGTGGTAAGAGTCGGAAGACACTTGTGTCACTGTTCTCTTTGCACAGGACCATTGGATTATCCCAATAGTTAGGCACTGTAGCAAGGCCAGTCCTGGCCATATGGTCCTCAAGCATCGGGTAATGGGTATGAAAGGGGGCAAATGTTACTCTCTGGTTTCCAGAGAGAATAAGTGGGCGTGTAGGCGTCAGAATGTGAAAGATGCAATCTGTTGTAGAAGAGACGGAAAGACGACGGCAAACAGCAATGACTTTAACATTGTCACAGCTGTAGAGGTGAAGAGCAGTCTCTGTAGGGCCCAAGACAAAGGTGCTATTCCTGCACTTCTCAATTGTCACAGATCTGAAAAATGAAAAGATGAGGTAAATTACTCTGCATGAGAAAAAGATAAAAAAAAAAAAACTGACTTAAGTAATATTCACTGGTAGCCAAAAAAGCATTCATGCTAGCACAGACACGTCAGAGCATCACAACACTAGGAAGGCCGTGCCTACCGTAAGGGAGAAAGCAGATATATAAACGATTCATTGCAGCGGTGAATCTTCACATGTGCCCCCAGCAGAGTATCTGAGCTCTTGGCCAATGTCTGTTTGCAAACCTGGCTCATCACCACCATGCGGTGCCTCCTAGGGGCCACATGAGTATTGCAGGCAATCTTAGCTCTTCGGGCAGTACCTTCAACTATTTAAGAAAACATGAAAATAAATGAGATCATTTCAAATTAAAGAAAAATAACCATAGAAGGTTACACATGTCTATACTTACCCATGTCTGAAAATGTGATACATGGAGAAATAAAAATTTAGGCCTAGGCTTTGGGTAAACAGATGTTTGTTATATTATTCTCTGTTCCCTTTGTTGTATATTTATAACATTTCATAATTTTTGTTACAAAATAATCTTTAAATCTATAATCCATTAAAGATTGCCTGTAGAGCTAAGAACTGTTTTCAGGGGCCGGCGCTGTGGCGCTGCAGGTTAACGCCCTGGCCTGAAGCGCCAGCATCCCATAAGGGCACTGGTTCTAGTCCCGGCAACTCCTCTTCTGATCCAGCTCTCTGCTATGGCCTGGGAAAGCAGTAGACGATGGCCCAAGTCCTTGGGCACCTGCACCCACGTGGGAGACCCGGAGGAAGCTCCTGGCTCCTGGCTTCAGATCGGTGCAGCTCTGGTCGTTGCAGCCAATTGGGGAGTGAACCATCAGATGGAAGACCTCTCTGTCTCTGCCTCTCTTCTCTCTGTGTTTCTCTCTGACTCTCAAATAAATAAATAAAATATTAAAAAAAAAAACACAAAGAATAGTTTTCATATCTATCCCTCAAGTTATGTAATGTGTGTCTGAGGTCCTTTTGCTGGTAAGAGGCAATACTGGCCCATCTCCAAATCTTCTCCAAGATAGCTTACTTTTGTCAGTCCAACCATAATAACCTCCCCAGGTCGCCATAATATGAATTTTATACCTCCCTTGTTTACTTCCCAAATCATTCCATGAGCTCTATTTGAGTCCACATGTTTATTCCAAGGATTATTATTTTCTTCCTAATACACTGTCTTACATAAACCAACATGCAAAAAAAAAAAAAAACATGTACAGGTTGCACTCCAAGCCTAGTGAACTGGACCCCCTAGTGAACTGGACCCCCTAGTGAACAGTACTGGCCAAATGCGGGGAAGTCACATGAGTATGCTGTTATCTTTCTTTTAAAATAATTTTACATGTCAAGAGCCTTGGGTGATCATTGACAAAAGTGTTAATTGTTAAGTTAACAACAGGAGTCACTGTGCACTAACTTCCCATGCAAGACTTCTGTCCTCAAAGAGTTGTATTATGAGAGTTAACAGTAAAACTTATTCTCAAGGATAATTTTGTTTTAGTGTATTAAGTGGAAAATATTCTTTTTTTTTAAGATTTATTTATTTATTTGAAAATCAGAGTTACACAGAGAGAGAAGGAGAGGCAGAGAGCGAGAAAGGTCTTCCATCCACTGGTTCACTCCCCAGTTGGCTGGAGCTGTGCTGATCCAAAGCCAGGAGGAAGGAGATTCCTCTGGGTCTCCCAACGTGGGTACAGGAGCCCAAGGACTTGGGTCATCTTCTACTGCTTTCCCAGGCCATAGCAGAGAGCTGGATTGGAAGTGGAGCAGCTGGGACTCGAACCAGCACCCATATGGGATGCTGGCACTGCAGGCGGCAGCTTTACCTGCTATGCTACAGCACTAGCCCCGAGGATACTCTTATGTCTCATAAGTTTTACTTATGCCTAAGTGTCCAACTCCATTCTTTGTTTTCTTAGGTGCTTCCTTAATTAATAAAACTTGTTCTCAAGGACTAACTTTCTTTTAATATATTAAATGGAGGATATTCTTATGTCTCATAAGTTATAGTTATGTCTAAGTGCTCACATAGATGTATAATTCTTGGGTGCTTCTTAAAGTTAATTAATTTTCTCAAAAAAAAAAAAAAAAAAAAGGAAGTGAAATTAACTCTGAGATGCAATGACTATGAACACCCCTTGTCTCAACTGTTGAGGAATGGTTCTTTTTTTCTTCCGTGCAAACTGTTGAACTCAACTCAGTATAGAGTTGGTCTTCTGTGTATAAAGTTAATTAAAAATGGATCTTAGAGGAGAATGGGACTGGGAATGGGAGAGTGAGGAGGAGGAGGAGGAGTGGGAGTGTGGGTAGGAGGGCATGTATGGTGGAGAAATCATTATATTCCTAATGTTGTACTTATAAAATGAATGAAGTTTGTATTCCTTAAATAAAAGGTCCCTTTCGGGAAAAAAATTTTAAAAAAGAAAATAAAAAAATCATTTTGAGGCCAGCACTGTGGCATAAGGGGTAAAGCTACCACCTGCAGTGCTGGCATCCCATATGGACACCAGTTCAAGCCCCGGCTGCTCCACTTTCGATCCAGCTCTCTGCTATGGCCTGGGAAAGCAGTGGAAGATGGCCCAAGTGCTTGGGCCCCTACACCCACGTGGGAGACCCATGTCCTTGGCCCCTGCACCCATGTGGGTAACCCGGAAGAAGCTCCTGGCTCCTGGCTTTGTATTGGCGTGGCTCCGGCCATTTGGGAGAGAGAACCAGCAGATGGAAGACCTCTCTCTCTGCCTCTCCTTCTCTCTCTGTGTAACTCTTTCAAATAAATAAATAAATATTAAAAATAATTTTAAAATATTGTTTTCTTTTAAAATGATTTCTATAAGTTTATTTTATATAAACTTACATAAAATATATATAAGTTACACAAATGATTATATAGTTAACACATGAATATTGTAGGAAATACCAGAAGATAAAAATCATCTGTAATCCTACTACTTATCACTGTTAACATTTTATTATAATCCTTGAGTTTGAATATCCTTTTTTTCTTTTTTTCCCATTAGCACCTACCCTAAGGATGTTCAGAAACTCACTTGGACATATATTCTCTTATTAATAGTAAGAATTATGTAGGGACCATTGCTGTGGTGTAGCAGGTAAAGCCACTGCCTACAGTGCCGGCATCCCATACGGACGCTGGTTCAAGTCCCTGCTGCTCCACTTCCAATCCAGCTCTCTGCTATGGCCTGGGAAAGCACTGGAAGATGGTCCAAGTCCTTGGGCCCCTGCATTCTCATGGGAGACGCGGGAGAAGCTCCTGGCTCCTGGCTTTGGATTGGCGCAGCTTTCAACTGTTATAGCCATCTAGGGAGTGAACCAGCGGATGGAAGACCTCTATCTCTCTATGCCTCTGCCTCTTGTAGCTCTTTCAACTAAATAAATGGTTTTTTTTTTTTTTTAAAGAGTTATATAATCTTTCCCATATTTTATGGAAAGTCTTTGACTTTACACTAGTACAACAGTTGGCTGGATATACAATTTTTGGATTATAATCTTTTTAAGATTCTTTAGATGGTGATTCTTGGCATTATAAAATTATGACACAAAACTGATTTCCTTTACATTTATATGGAAGCTTATTTTATCTTTGAAATTCAGAGATTATAGAAATGCATTCTGGTATAGTATTTTTTTTTTCATTCATTTTGCCTGACACTTGCCTCAAGAGTGTAGGCACCAAAGAAATGTGTGCCCAGTCCTTCCTCTCTTCAAACATAACATCTGAGCTCACCTACCTAGCCACCACTGGACTCTCAGGAAAGGAACTAACAGGCAATCATGGTCAGATTCCCTCTACTGTGTATTTAAATTTCCAACTTAGAAACATCTACTCTGTGTCTATGTAGCTAACAAGACCTCATCTCCACACCAACTCTCTGAAGTTGCTACTGTGGAATAGCCAAATTCTGCTGTATTGTTTGGAAAACAAGAAATCCTCAAGTGAGTGAGTACATGGCGGTGAGAAGCAGAGAGTCAGAAAAGAGAAAAGTAAAGCAAAGACAAGACTGACTGCAGTTGGAGTTGTGTTAACTACAACCGGAAGGACCTTGACTAACAAATCAACTGTCATGAGACTGTGGCTGCCTTGGCAGAGAAAGTCACGTAAAAGACAGATATTTTCCTCTTTTATAGCAATAGTGTTTTTAGGTTTCCTACAGAAGACATATGACCTTTAATACAACAGAAAGCCCTAGGTTCCATAACTTGTCATTCAATTTACTATAAGTTAAAATATTTAAAAATACCTTGGTGAGCCCAAGCCAATTTCTTTCCAGACTTGAGGCAAGCAGATGTACCAAATGGATTTTCAGTCAAAGAGGCTCTCAACCAGGCTTCCAGCTTGTAGAAAGAAAAAGTCTTAGAGATCTTTGAGAAGCCACTTTCTGCATGCAGCGGTTGCCACAGCGCAAGTTCATGAAGTGGATAGATCTTCCTGGCTCCTCTTACTGTACCTTCAATAAGAAAGCTCAGTGCCATGACACCTTCCCGAGAGACTAGACTACTATGAGTCGAATGAAACGATTCACTGAGTTGTTCTGGATCTAAAAGCAGTTCAAGGAGATCTGACAGATGGTAAGAGACAAAAGCCTGGTGACTGTAATCATTCCAATTCTAAAAAAAATCAAAAGAAAGCACTGTTAACAGATCAAAGAGATTCCAAGAGATCTAAAATCTTTACATTTTAACTATTTTGTATTTTTACTCTGCTTCATGCCCAAAATAGAATTTAAGTGGCTATATAAATCTTTTTGTGTGTTAGATAGGTATAGATTCTCTTCCCAGTTTAACTAAAAAGTAGTAAGTAATTCTTAATGTGTGTCAAGCATTGTTACACATACTTTAACATACTTAATCTTAACAAATATCCTAAATGGATGCCATTATCATTCCCACTATAAAAATTAGAAAACAAAGACATAGGAAGGTTAATAAACTTGCCACAAAGCTAGCAACTACTCTAAAAGCTTCAAAACAAACATAAAACTAACCATCGTGGACACTCATTCAATGAAGCACTAGATTTCTTAACCTACTTTCTCTAATTACAGAAGGAAGCTTAAATTCTGTGAAATGAAGCAAGTGGTCTTACAGAGACTAGATTTAAGAAAAGCATAACTTTGGGATTAACTTGGAGTTGACAGATGTTTGAGTGATTTGGCTCACCATTTGACAGCCATTTTCTGAGCACCTCTTATTGGGCATAAGCAATGTTAAGTGATGAATATGCAAACTGAGTGAGACCTGGGACCTGTCCTCAGGGAACTCAGAGTCTCTGTAGTGAGAAGACAACGCAAACAACCACAACACAAAGGGATAAGACCCGCAGTAGTGATCTGTAAAGATGTTCTATGAGCATGAGAGGAACAACTAACTCCACATGGAAAATTATGTCTGAACAGGGTTTTTTTTTTTTTTTTTTTTTTAAGATTTACCTATTCATGTACTTGATAGACAGAATGACAGAATGAGAAGCAAAGATAGAGAGAGAGGGAGAGAGAGAAAAAGAGAGAGAGAGAGAGAATCTTATACCTGTCAGGTCACTACTCAAACTGCCACAACAGCCAGGGCTGTTCCAGGCTGAAGACAGAAGCCAGGAACTCCATCCAGATCTCCCACACGAGAGGTAGGGACTCAAGCGGTTGAGCCATCATCTGCTCCTTCCCAGGCATGTTAGTAGAGAGCTGGATCTGCAGTGGAGTAGTCAAGCTGGTGTGCTGCCGTGGGGGGCAGGCGTCCCAAGCAGTGACCTCATCTGCCGCACTACAACATCGTTCCTGAATAGATGCTTGACAGATGTCGGCAGTCAAGCAAACAGACAAGGAAAAGAGCATCGCAGGCACAGGGAACAGCATATACTACAGTGCACAGGAACAAAAGCAGCTGCTCCGTTCAGAGAACTGCAAGTCCCAAGTGGGGTACAGGAAGTGTGCCAGGACATAGCAGCTGAAGTTAAAATGGCAAACTGAAAAACAGGGCAGAACTGGAACTGGAAAGCCATCTGGCACTGGGTTCTCTCTCAGGATCCAGGATCTCTCTTCATGTCTGTTCTGTTCTCTTCTTTTTCTCTGATGACAAGCAGCTTATGCTTTTCTGATTACCTCAGTTTCTAACCCCTCATAATTCCAGGTGACTTATGAGCATAGCAGCAATTCTGGCGCTAATACCACATGAGTTTTCAGCTCAAGGATCCATCACCAACTGGTAACTTGGTTTTCCTGAGGACTGACTGCTCCACATCATTTCAGATCAGACTTCATGTAATTTCAAATACACAGCAATGAACAGGCCACTCTACTCAAGTCTCCATCCCTGATCCAATCAGTTGTTGGGAGAAATCATGCCATAGTACAAAGCAGAGTCACCATTTACTGGTGCTTACTATGCAGTAAGTCCCCAACTTAATATAGGATTGAATTATCATGGCTATTTAAATAGTCTTCCCATTTACACAAGGTTTAGACAAGTTAACAAACTTGCCTAAAGTCATGTGATTATTAAGAGGTAGAACTCTATGTGAATGCAGGCTACCTTAGCTCAAAACACCATTTTCGGGGGCCAGCATTGTAGCGTAGCGGGTAAAGCTGCCACTTGTGATGCCAGCATCCCATACGGGTGCCAGTTCAGGTCTCAGCTGCTCTACACCCATCCAGCTCTCTGCTAATGTGTCTGGGAAAGCAGCAAAAGATGGACCAAATCCTTGGGTCCCTATACCCATGTGGGAGACCCGGCAGAAACTCCTGGTTTCGGATCAACCCAGCTCCAGCTGTTGCAGTAATTTGGAGAGTGAACCAGAAGATGGAAGATATGTGTGTCTGTCTTTCTGTAAACTATGCCTGTCAAATACAAAAATAAATCTTAAAAAAAATAAAAATAAAAAACCATCATCTATTAACAGTGCCCATTCAGCAGGAACTATGTGTGGATAAAGTAGGCAGTGACTGATTTCTTTCATCTATCTAGACTGGAACATTCTGAATTTAAGGAATAGTTATGGGCCTCTATATGAATGGTAAAAATAAGAGGCAAGATCTCTGGGATAGAGCCAAACTTGGGAGTCACTGAGACAGATGAAGTCACAGGAACAGAAAGAATGATACTGAATGACTACATCAAGTGAGAAGAGAAGATTGTGACAGGAAAAATCATGGGGCAACAACAGAATTTAAGGGCCAAGGAGAGAAAAACTTATGAAGAAAAGCGAGATGGGAAGCCGGTGCCGCGGCTCACTAGGCTAATCCTTCGCCTTGCGGCGCTGGCACACCGGGTTCTAGTCCCGGTCGGGGCGCCGGATTCTGTCCCGGTTGCCCCTCTTCCAGGCCAGCTCTCTGCTGTGGCCCGGGAGTGCAGTGGAGGACGGCCCAAGTGCTTGGGCCCTGCACCCCATGGGAGACCAGGAAAAGCACCTGGCTCCTGGCTCCTGCCATTGGATCAGCGCGGTGCACAGGCCGCAGTGCGCCGGCCGCAGCGGCCATTGGAGGGTGAACCAACAGCAAAAAGGAAGACCTTTCTCTCTGTCTCTCTCTCTCTCTGTCCACTCTGCCTGTCAAAAAAAAAAAAAAAAAAAAAAATCAAAGAGATTTTCTGAATGCCATAAAAGTTTTAAGGAGCCAGCACATACTAAAATACTTCTACAAAACAAGTAAACACATTTTGATTTTCTTGACAAAAACAGAAAGAAAAACACAGTAAAGTATTTTTGAAACTTAAAACATGAGGCAGTTAAATTGAACTTCTGGATTGTTACAGCATATAAATTATTTAAGCATGACTAAGTATTATGAGAAGAAATTTTTATAATTTTCAGATTTAAATAAATTTTGCAAATACTACATCTTCCCATTCATACTATCTTAAGTGGATTCAAGTTTATTAATATTTGCAAAAATGGGGATGCTAATATAATACTATGAATGTTTTCCTAAGCAATTTTTATATCAGTGAAGGAACTGAAATCACTTCTCTAATTTGATTAAGAAAGTACATATTTTGTTTAATAATTAGGAAAAAATAGTAAAAAGCAAAAAATAAACAAACCATTAAATTACTGGCTTATATAAAGAACCCAAACATAATTGCTTTTTAATTTTTTTTTTAAACTTATATGAGAGGCAGAGAGAGAGAGAGTGCAAGAATGGTTCACATTTGATAGTTCACTCCCCAAATGCCCACAATGGCTAGGGTTGGGCCAGGTTCAAAGATAGGAGCCAGGAACTCAATCCAGGTCTCCCTCTTTGGTGGTAAGAACCCAATTATTTGGACAATCCATAGGTTCTGCATCAGTAGGAGCCTGGAGTCAAGAACCAGAGCTGGGTATCAAGCCCAGGTACTACAATGTGCAAGATAGCCATCTTAAGCACTCCAGGAGTGGGGAAACTCTTCTGCCAAGGACCATTTGGACACTTACATCATTCGTGGGTCATACAAAATTATCAACTTAAAAATTAACCTCTGTGACGCAGTGGGTTAAAGCCCCAGCCTGCAGTTCCGGCATCCCATATGGGCCCCAGTTTGAGTCCCGGCTGCTCCACTTCCGATCCAGCTCTCTGCCATGGCCTGGGAAAGCAGTGGAAGATGGCCCAAGTCCTGGGGTCCCTGCACCCGTGTGGGAGACCCAGTAGAGGCTCCTGGCTCTGGATCAGCTCAGCTCTGGTCGTGGCGGTCATTTGGGGAGTGAACCAGTGGATGGAAGACCTCTTTCTCTCTCTCTCTGGCTCTGCCTCTCTCTGTAACTCTGTCTTTCAAATAAATAAAATAAATTTTTAAAAAAATTAGCCTACTATAGATTTATTGAATTTTGAGTCCAACCTCTGGTTGCCTTGGCAGGGCGAGATCAAATGATTTTGTGAGTCTTATATGGTCTGCAGATTAGACAGTCCTCACCCATGCATTAGGCTAAATGCCTACCCCCCCCCCCCAAAGATAACTTTGAATGAAGGTGAACTATCCCCCTTACAAACTGTCTGTTTCAGACAAAGAGATCAGATACAAATAGTACCTTATTATGACCATTTGATTTTTCAGTCAGGTCAGGAGACTGAGGTCTACTTCTGGGACTAGGCCACTCTTCTCCAATCAAAGATGTCCTCAGGGAGACCTTGTTTAATTGCTGAATGTATAGGAAGAGCAGAAACTGCAGGGTGTCCACTGATAGCTGTCCACAAAGAAAACAAAGGATGAATACATATTAAAACAGTATCAATCGCTAGTGTACAACTAAGTGGACATTGTAAACTAAACTCACAAGTTTGCTGGTCTTAAAAAACAAATTTAGAAGCATTGCTAGCTTTTGATACCTGTGTCTCTGCCACCCAGATACAGGAATTGCTAAAACTAATCCAAAAGGAGCCATTTACCTTCCCAGAAAGCTGTGCTGCCATCTATGACCATAGAAATCCTCTCTCAAAATTGAAGAAAAGGGCCAGTGCCACAGCTCACTAGGCTAATCCTCCACCTGCGGTGCTGGCACACCGGGTTCTAGTCCCGGTCAGGGCGCCAAATTCTGTCCCGGTTGCTCCTCTGCCAGGCCAGCTCTCTGCTGTGGCCCGGGAAGGCAGTGGAGGATGGCCCAAGTACTTGGGCCCTGCACCCGCATGGGAGACCAGGAGGAAGCACCTGGCTCCTGGCTTCGGATCAGCGCAGTGTGCTGGCCACAGCGGCCATTGTGGGGGTGAACCAACGGAAAAAAAAAGGAAGACCTTTCTGTCTCTCTCTCTCTCTCTCGCACTGTCCACTCTGCCTGTCAAAATAAATAAATTAAAATAAATTTAAAAAAATTGAAGGACAGGATGAAGTACAAACTTTCTTAAAGTATATTATTTCAGAAGTTAAAAAATAAAAACTGGGGCCGGCACTCTGGCATAGCAGGTAAAGCTGCCACCTGCAGTGCTGGCAGCTGGTTCTAGTCCTGGCTGCTCCACTTCCGACCCAGCTCTCTGCTATGGCCTGGGAAAGCAATAGAAGATGGCCCAAGTCCTTGGACCCCTGCACCTGTGTGGGAGACCAGGAGGAAGCTCTTGGCTTCTGGCTTTAGATCTGGCACAGCTCCAGCCATTGTGGCCATCTGGGGAATGAACCAGCGGATGGAAGACCTCTCTCTCTCTCTGCCTCTCTGTAACTCTGACTTTCAAATAAAATAAATAAATCTTTAAAAAAAATTAAAAACTTAGTAATTTGAGTAGATATATGAATAGGTGTTAGAAAGGAAAAAGGAAATTCAGTGAAGACATGTAAGTTTAACCCAAGGTTATGAAGTTTATTAAGAAAGTTTAAGACATTAGTGCAACACCTGAAATTGTATATGTAATTTTTTGGTTTATGTGCCTTTTGCTGGGCAGTAGGCCTCAGGTTTTCATAAAATTATTTTAAAAAGATTCATTTCAAAGGCAGAGTTACAGAGAGAGAGAGAGAGCGCGCGCATAAGAGACAGAAAGTTTGTCCATCTGCTGGCTCACTCCCCAAATGGCCGCAACAGTTAAGGCTGTTGAGACAGAAGCCAGAAGCCAGGAACTTCTTCTGGGTCTCCCACGTTGGTGCAGGGGTCCAAGTACTGGGTCCAGCTTCTGCTGCTTTCCTGGGCACATTAGCAGGGAGCTGGATCAGAAGTGGAGCAGACAGAATTCAAATTGGCACCCATATGGGATGCTGGTGTCGCAGGTGGAGGCTTTACCCTCTATGCCACAATGCCAGCTCCCATCAAATTCTTAAAGGAGTGTTTGACTTAAAGAAAAAAAAAATCACTACAGCTTGATATACATATAAAATTATTTCTTATTTGAGGAAGGTTGTGGTTTGAAGTTTTGAAGTTTTTGATTATCCTCATATACCCATCACTATAGAAATACAGGAGAGACAAAGAAAGAGAAGTGATGTATCAGTCTACAGTCAGATTTACCCTATTTCCCAAACTAGATAAACATTACTATCATTTAATTAAAAATATAAATTTTCAGAATCATCTAGACCTATTCACTGACAATATGGAGCCCCAAATCAATGTATTTTATAGATTTTCACTTCCTTAAACTTTTTGAAATAACTACAGAATCACATGTAATTGTATGAAATAAAACACAGCTGCCCTGTGCCCTTTACCCAGCTTCCCCCACTGCAAACACCATAGCACAACGTTACAACCAGGATACTGACACCAACACATTTGAAACAGAACGTTTCCATCAACACAAAGATCTGTAGTGTTGCCCTTTACAGCCATACTCTCCCACCACAGCCCTTCCTCAGACTCTTGCAACCACTTATCTGTTCTCCAATTCTCTAATTTTATCTTTTCAAGATTATAGAAATAGAATCAGACAATATGTAATCTTTTGGAATTGACTTTTTTCACTTTAGATAACTCCCTACATTTATACATACTTCTATTTTAACAGTTATTTGTTATAACATTATTTCTTTAAACAGTCTCCCTGTGATACTTTACCTTTCCATTTGCATATCCCTAGTAACTAGCAAACAACCTGGTACATAATTAGTACTGAAAAAATTTGGAACTTCTTGAAGGTTTTATTCAGCTCCATGTCTAAAATACCTGTTACTGTACCTGTAGGCAACAAATATGAAGGATCAATAAAAAGTTCACAGAAAATGAGTGCAATGAAAAGAACTGAGCACTGATTTCAATTTTTGGGCATCAAAATAAACACTTCTGGAAGAACCTTATATTTTATTAATGAATAACAAGAATGCCCTTCCCTTCTTAGTTGTGTGACAAACTTTCCCCAACTTCCAAAAGTTTGTTTAGATATTACCCCATGAGGCAGAAACTGGCTAGATGCTAACTAAATGCCTTTCTTTTCCCTTCTTCCTGGACACACAATTAGATGGCATTTCCCAGCATCCCTTGTAGTTAGATATAGTACAACTGAGTTATAGTCAATAGAATGTGGTGAATTTATATTTTCCACTATTAAGCTTGATCCACTCGCTGTTAAATATAAGAGTGGGAATAAGAGAGGGAAGAGATGTGCAATTCGAGACATGCTCAAGCTGACTTACCTCAAATGGTAGAGTTAGAAACATACCAGGGGATTCCAATTCAATCCCATCAAGGTGGCATGTACCAATGCCATCTCACTAGTCCCAGTGATCAATTTCTGTTCACAATTGATCATAATGATAGGACTAAGAACCAAAGGGATCACAGAAACAAGAATAGTGTCTGCAAATACTAGCTGATAGAATAAAAAAGGGAGAGAATGATCCAACATGGGAAGTGAGATATACAGCAGACCCATAGAATGGCAGATGTCCTAAACAGCACTCTGGCCTCAGAATCAGCCCTTAAGGCATGTGGATCCGGCTGAAATGCCCATGAGAGTATTTCAGGCATGGAAAGCCAAGACACTCTGGGGAAAAAAAAAAAAAAAAACAAACAAAACCTAAATGAAAGATCTCCACGAGTGAGATCCCAGTGGAAAGAACGGGTCATCAAAGAAGGAGGTACCTTTCTCTGAAGGGAGGAGAGAACTTCCACTTTGACCATGGCTTTGTCTAAATATGATCAGAGTCGGTGAACTCAGGGGGCTTCCATAGCCTTGGCAGCTCATGACAAGAGCCTAGGGTGATTACTGATGCCATAAACAAGAGTTGTCAATTTGTTAAGTCAACAACAGGAGTCACTGTGCACTTACTCCTCATGTAGGATCTTTGTCCTTAGTGCGCTGTACATTGAGATTTAATGCTATAACTAGTACTCAAACAGTATTTTTCACTTTATGTTTCTGTGTGGGAGCAAACTGTTGAAATCTTTACTTAATGTATGCTAAACTGATCTTCTGTATATAAAGAGAATTGAAAATGAATCTTGATGTGAATGGAAGGGGAGAGGGAGTGGGAAAGGGGAGGGTTGCGGGTGGGAGGGACGTTATTGGGGGGGAAGCCATTGTAATCCATAAGCTGTACTTTGGAAATTTATATTCATTAAATAAAAGTTAAAAAAAAAAAAAAAGATTCACAAAACAAATAGAACAAAAGGACTCTGATGCCTTCTGGCCACAGCTGTGGTAACCTGTGTTATTATTTACAAGTGTTCATGTCTCCATCCTTAAAAGAAGCCCTACCCATGGCCATAGGGTCTTCCTTACCTCCTGTGAGGTGGTTTCTTTTCCCCATCTCACTGACTTGAGGCTTCGCCTTGTGACATACATACGTTTAGCCAATGGAAGGAAAGCAGTCACAGCTTACATTACATCTGGGCAGCAGTTTTTAGATTACATCTGAGCAAAACTTTTAAAGAAGCATCATGAGAACCCAGAAATAAACTCCTCTTTACAGATCCCTGCTGCAGGTCTTATCCCACTGTGTTGTGGTTGTTGGTTGTTTGTGTTGTCTTCTCACCACAGTGACTCTGTGTTCCTTGAGACGGGTCAGGTCTCACTCAGTTTGCATATTCATCACTTAACATTGCTTATGCCCAATAAGAGGTGCTCAGAAAATGGCTGTCAAATGGATGAGCCAAATCACTCAAACATCTGTCAACTCCAAGTTATTCCCTAAATTCTAACTTCTCTTAAATCTAGTCTCTGTAAGACCACTTGCCTCACTTCACTCCACAGAATTTTCCTTCTGTAAATAGAAAAGGTAAATTAAGAAACCTATTGCTTCACAGAACGGATGTCCACAATGGTTATTTTGACGAATGATATGAAGCTTTTAGAATAGTTACTAGCTGTATGACCTTACCATACCTCCATTTTCTTGTGCATAAAATGGGTGTTAGTGATGGTATTTCGGATATCATTCCAAAGCACAGGCAACAAAACCAAAAATAAACAAGTAGGGGGCCAGCACTGTGGCATAGCAGGTAAAGCCGCCAGCTGCAGTGCCGGCATCATACGGGAACTGGTTCAAGTCCTGGCTGCTCCACTTCAACCAGCTCTCTGCTATGGCCTGGAAAAGCAGTAGAAGATGGCCCATGCACCACATGGGAGACCTGGAGGAAGCTCCTGGTTTTGGATCGGCCCAGCTCTAGCTGTTGCAGCCATTTGGAGAGTGAACCAGTAGATGGACGACTTCTCTCTCTGCCTCTCTGTAACTCTGCCTTTCAAATAAATAAATCTTAAAAAAAAAAAAAAAAAAAAGCGGTGTTACATCAAATTAAAAAGCTTCTGTATACAAATAAAACATTCACCCTTTTAAATGACAGGCAGCACTGGCATCCCAAAGGGCGCCAATTCAAGTTCCAGCTGCTCCACTTCTGATCCAGCTCCCTGCTAGTGTTCCTGGTACAGCAGCAGAAGATGGCCCAAGTCCTTGGGCACCTACAACTCATGTGGGAAACCTGGAGGAAGCACCTGGCTCCTGGCTTCAGCCTGGCCCAGCTCTGGCCATTTGGGGAGTGACCAGTGGCCGGAAGAGTGCTCGCTCTCTCTGTCTCTCCCTCTCTCTAACTCCACCTTTCAAATAAATAACATCCTAAAAAAAAAAAAAAAAGAAAAGAAAAGAAAAGAAAGAAAAGCAACCTATTGAATGAGAGAAAATATTTGTAAACCATATGGCTAATATGATAATGAGGTTAGTATCCAAAATATGTAACAAACCCCTACAACTCAAAAGCAAGAAAACTAAATAGTCCAATTAAAAAACGGTCAAAGACTTGAATAGACATTTCTCTAAAGACACGCAAATGGGCAGCAAGTATATGAAAAGACCCTCTGATATCACTAACCATCAGGGAAATATATTTGTTAGGATGGCTATTATTAGAAAAACAAAAGATTTAACAAAACTGGCAAGGATGTGGTGAAAAGAGAACATGTTTACTGCTGATTGGAATGTAAATTGGCACAGCTGTTATGAAAGACAGTATGGATGTTCCTTAAAAAATAAAAATGGAACTAACATGATTCAGCAATCTTACTTCCATTTATATCCAAAGGAAATGAAATCAGGGTCTTGAAGAGATACCTGTACTCACATGTTTGCTGCATTGTTATTAACAATAGCCAGTACATGGAAACAACCTAAATGTCCATCAACTGAAGAACGGGTAAAGAAAATCTGTGTGTGAAGGGGTATCCCCAAAAGAACATTACTCAACCTTCACAAAGAGGGAATTCCTGCCATGTTCAACAACATGGATGAATTGGGAGAACATTATGCTAAGTGAAATGAGCCAGATACAGAAAGACAAATATTGTATGATCTCACTTCCACGTGGAATCTTAAACAGTTAAATTCACAGCAGACAGAGTAGAATGATGACTGCCAAAGGCTGGGAGAAGGGACAAATGGAAAGGTCATGGTCAAGGTTACAAAGTTTCAGTAATAATGAGATAATTAAGTCCTGGAGATCTTTAAAGCATAATGATTATAACCCATAGTTTAGAATTTATATACCGTATGATATACTTGAAATTTTCTAAGAGGGTAGATCGTAGTAGGTTAAGAGTTGGTAATTATAAAGGAGACGAGAAATTTGGAGAGGTGATGAATATGTGTATGGCCTTGCTGTTGGTGATGGGTTCACAGTATATACTTATTCCAAAACTCATTGAGTTGCATATGTACATTAAATAAGAAAAAATGAAGCATTACAAATTTCTGCCTCCTCTGTGACCATTCCTTTCTGTGGCCAAAATAGTCATAACCTACAGAGTTTACTTCTGCTGGGTTGCCAAAGGAGATTACACAGCCACTCCACAGCCTGGAAGTGTCACAGCTAAAGAGCAGCAGGCACACAAAATGTGCAAGAAAGAAGCCTTCATTACTAAGACACTAGAATGTTTTTTCCTGCAAAGCTGATTAATAATGACTCTAGCCGGCGCCATGGCTCACTAGGCTAATCCTCCACCTTGCAGCGCCAGCACACCAGGTTCTAGTCCCAGTCGGGGCGCCGAATTCTGTCCCAGTTGCCCCTCTTCCAGGCCAGCTTTCTGCTGTGGCCAGGGAGTGCAGTGGAGGATGGCCCAGGTCCTTGGGCCCTGCACCCCATGGGAGACCAGGAGAAGCACCTGGCTCCTGCCATCAGATCAGCGCAGCACGCCGGCCGCGGTGGCCATTGGAGGGTGAACCAACGGCAAAAGGAAGACCTTTCTCTCTATCTCTTTCTCTCACTGTCCACTCTGCCTGTCCAAAAAAAAAAAAAAAAAAGAAAGAAAAAGACTCTAGGGGCCAGCATTGTGGTATAGCAGGTTGAGCTACCTGCGGTCCCGGCATCCCATACTGGCACTGGTTTGAGTCCTGAATGCTCCACTTCTGGCCCAGCTCCCTGCTGATGACCTGGGAAAGCAGCAAAGGATGGCCAAAGTGCTTGGGACCCTGCACCCATGTGGGAGACCCAGAAGAAACTCCTGGCATCTGGCTTTGGATTGGTCCAGCTCTGGCCATTGTGGCTATCTGGGGAGTGAACCAGCAGATAGAATAACTCTCTCTCTGTCTCTCCCTCTGTCTGTCTCAAGTAAATAAATAAATCTTTAAAAATAATAATGATGGGGTGGGAACTATGTTCAGTGGGTTAATCCTCTGCCTGCAGTACAGGCATCCCGTATAGGCACTAGTTTGAGTTCCAGCTGCTCCTCTTCCAATCCAGCTCTCTGCTATGACCTGGGAAAGCAGTAGAAGATGGCCCAAGTGCTTGGGCCCTTGCACCCTTGTGGGAGACCTGGAAGAAATTCCTGGCTCTTGGCTTCAGATAGGCCTAGCTCCGGCCATTGCAGCCATTTGGGGAGTGAACCAGTGGATGGAGGATCTTTCTCTCTCTGTCTCTCCCTCTCACTGTCTGTAACTCTACCTCTCAAATAAATAAAATCTTTAAAAAAATAATAATGATAATAATGACTCAAAGATACAGAAGCAAAGGGGCCAGTGCTGTAGTGCATCAGGTAAAGCTGCTGCCTGCAGTGCCAGCATCCCATGAGTGCTGGTTTGAGTCTCAGCTGCTCCACTTCCAATTCAGCTCTCTGCTATGGCCTGGGAAAGCAGTAGAAGATGGCCCAAGCCCTTGGGCTCCTATATCTACATGGGAGACCAGAAAGAAGCTCCTGGATCCTGACTTTGTATTGGCCTAACTCCGGCCATTGTGGCCATTTGGGGAGTGAACCAGCAGATGGAAGACCTCTCTGACCTCTCTCTGCCTCTGCTTCTCTGTAACTCTGTAATTCAAATAAATAAATCTTGTTAAATTTCTTTCTTTCTTTCTTTTTTTTTTTTTTCGACAAGCAGAGTAAGACAGTGAGAGAGAGAGAGACAAAGGTCTTCTTTCTGTTGGTTCACCCCCCAAATGGCCGCTGCGGCCGGTGCGCTGCGCCGATCCGAAGCCAGGAGCCAGGTGTTTCTGGTCTCCCATGCGGGTGCAGGGCCCAAGGACTTGGGCCATCCTTGGCTGCCCTCCCGGGCCACAGCAGAGAGCTGGCCTGGCAGAGGAGCAACCGGGACAGAATCTGGCGCCCCGACTGGGACTAGAACCTGGGGTGCCGGCACCGCAGGCGGAGGATTAGCCTAGTGAGCTGTGGGGCCGGCCTCTGTAAAGCCTTTTCTAATAATTGATAAGAATCATTCTCTGTTTCCGTACTTTATGCCTACGTCTATTGTTTTATTTATTATCACACTAGTAAACAGAACTTTTTTACACACCAGCTTTCCTTCCTGGCCTATGAGGTCTGTGAGGGCCGAGATGCCGTCCTAATCATCTCTGCACATAGCAGATGCTCACTTAAAAACAATCAGCTGATCTGACCATAACATATCAATGGCTCATAACACTCACTCATCCCAAAATATTGTTAAAGTCAATGAAAATATTTCCCTCTTTTAATTACAAGAATCTTATAATGTTACTGCTTTGGGAATAGGTGGATTAGAATTGTTAAATAAGGATTAATTCACTGAATACATTAATACTGCCAAACTGGAACTGCTACAACTCAAACAATACTTTGAGATCACAACGGTCATCAACCTAAAACCTCAAACTACACAGAGCTAGCAGAAAAACCGACGGATGCTTTATTTCCCAAATTTAACACACACACATATACCCAGCCATACCTGGTTTCTCTGCTTTTCAACTTCATCCTCAGACGTGCAGTTGGACAGAAGCTCAGACCATTCCAGGCGCTCCTCAGGGGTCTTCACCAAAAGACTCTCAAATATTTCAAAGTAAAGCCATGCCACGTCCTTAGGCAACTGCAGCTTCCCGCATGCGATGTGCCTCCATGCCGACCAGTAGAGGCGAGGGTATGCTCCCTCGCTGGCCCGCGTGCGCACGTAGGTGGAGATCTTCCTGAGGTAGTGAAGGCTGAACTTGGAGGGAGGGGGCATTTGCAAGGCACCCACTAAAAAGGGTTCCGCTTTTACCCAGAGGAGAACTCCGGACTGATCCATATTAGCTCTGAGGACATCTGGGTGACAAGGCTTCTTTGCATACCTAGGAAACAAAGTTTCTTCACTGACTGATATGAAACAAGTATCCCTCACACATTTTCTTGGAAGATGACCCCCTCCCTTAACTGCTTTTAAATGTTCTACATCATCAGTTTAAAAGAACAGATCTTTGGTCAGCTCTCATTACAACCTATTTGAGGGAAAAAATGATCTTACTTAAATTGTTAGAAATGGTTGTTTTAGGGAAGATGTGAAAATGCTTTCAGTCTGAGGTGGACCCCCTGCTTAGGACAGGAAGATGGAACAGAGGGTGGAGGGAGCCATCCTATCACAGGAAACCTTGCTGTACCCTGGGTAGGAGCACTGGTCAAAACAGGGAAGTACAATGTCGCAGAACGCAATCACTTACACACAGAGAATGGCTGAAGACTTGAATGTTAGCAAACCATACAAGATCAACAGGGAAGGGGGCCAGCACTGTGGCATAACAGGCAAATCTGGTGCCCATATGGGTACTGGCTCATGTCCTGGCTACTCTTCTTCTGATCCAGCTCTCTGCTGTGGCTTGGGAAAGCAGTGGAAGATGGCCCAAGTGCTTGGGCCCCTGCACCCACATGGGAGACCTGAAGGAAGCACCTGGCTCCGGCCATTGCAGCCATTTGGGGAGTGAACCGGCAGATGGAAGACCTTTCTGTCTCTCCCTCCCTCTGTAACTCTGCCTGTCAAATAAATAATAAAAAACTTAAAAAAAAAAAAAAGGTTCAATAGGAAGCCTTAATATAAGGTATAAACACAAGCATCAAAAATAGATCAAGGGCGCCGGCGCCGCGGCTCACTAGGCTAATCCTCCGCCTAGCGGCGCTGGCACACCAGGTTCTAGTCCCGGTCGGGGCGCCGGATTCTGTCCCGGTTGCCCCTCTTCCAGGCCAGCCCTCTGCTGTGGCCAGGGAGTGCAGTGGAGGATGGCCCAGGTGCTTGGGCCCTGCACCCCATGGGAGACCAGGAAAAGCACCTGGCTCCTGGCTCCTGCCATCGGATCAGCGCGGTGCGCCGGCCATTGGAGGGTGAAGCAACGGCAAAAGGAAGACCTTTCTCTCTGTCTCTCTCTCTCACTGTCCACTCTGCCTGTCAAAAAAAAAAAAAAAAAAAAAAAAAAAAAAATAGATCAAGGGCAATTAAGGCATCTACATTCCCTGTTTCAGTGACACACCTCTTCTGCAATATTTTATCATGCTCAGTTCAGGTGTAATATTTTTAGTTTTGTTTGTTGTTTTGTTTTTGCTATACCTATGATACACAATTTTTATGGAATATTCATAAAATTAAAAATAAGGGAACCAGGGGCTGGTGCTGTGGCATAGCAGGTAAAGCTGCCACCTGCAGTGTCGGCATCCTATATGGGCACCAGTTCAAGTCCCTGCTTCTCCACTTCCGATCCAGCTCTCTGCAGTGGCCTGGGGAAGCAGCAGAAAATGGCCCACGTGCTTGGGCCCCTGCACCCGTGTAGGCAACACAGAAAAAGCTCCTGGCTCCTGGCTTTAGATCAGCCCAGGTCTAGCCGTTGCTGCCAACTGGTGAGTGAACCAGCAGATGGAAGACCTCTCTCTCTTTCTGCCTCTCCTTCTCTAACTCTTTCAAATAAATCAATCAATCTTAAAAAAAAAATAAGGTAATCATCCAGTCTCAGCACTAACCATTTTATTATGCTTCCTTTTTGTCTTTTTCTTAAGCATTGATGTGTTTTTAAATTTTTACAAGGATTCTTTTACCTATTCTACTTTAGTGTATGTCAAATTTTCTATCAACTGTTTTCACCATTATAAATAATGCTATGACCATTACCTTAGTATTTCCTGCACTAGGAATTATTTCCTAGAGAAAATTTGCAGAAGTGCATTTGTATCTGATATTTCTGAAGCTCGTTGATATATAGTCCCATTACTTTCCAAATGATTTTTATCAAACTCCACTATCTCCACTTCATTGAGCACCCTCAGCAGTAAGTAACATCAATAAAAATAAAAATCTCTCTGGGGCCGGCGTTGTACAGCCTGGGGAGTGAAGCCACCAGCTGCCACACTGGCATCCCACATGGGCTGCTCCACTTTTGTTACAGCTCCCCCATTAAGGCCTGGGAAAAGCTGGGGGAAGATGACTCAAGTCTTTGGAAACCAGAAGAAGTCTTGGCTTTGGCCTGGCCCAGCCCTGGCCATTGTGGCCATCTGGAGAGTGAACCAGCAGATGGAAGATCGATCTCTCTCTCTCTCTCTCTCTCTCTGACCCTCCCTCTCTGTAACTCTTTCAAATGTTTTAAAAAACTTTTCTTATGACTGATGCAAAATGTTTTATTGCTGTAATTTTGGCATTTGATTCTAATAATATTGTGCTTTTCTTGAAAATAATCTGTTCAAAAAATTACCATTGGGTGCTTTCTACGGGCCAGGTAGCACATTAAATATTTTTCAAACCTCATATCCCCCTGGAGATACCTAGGATGATCCTCATTTTCAGAGGAGAAAGCCGAGGCATAGGGAAGTTAAGGGATTTCCTCAGCTGGCACAACCCTGGATTAGAATTTAGGCCGGATTTCGCGATGTTTTGCTGCGGACCTACTCTGGGCACCCAGTGTTGGGAGAATCCGTGGCGTGAACTCGCGGGAGGGCAGCTGGCAGCCGCCTCCGTTGACAGCTGTGACTCGGAGTCTTTCCGATCAACCTGGACGAAATTACGTGAGGGAGAACCGAGCTCTAGTACGGGAAGCAGGCTGGCTGCTCCGTGAGGGACTGAGCTCCGGTCCCTGAGGGCGCAACCCTCCATTCTAACTCTGAGACTGGCGGTGGGGGCGGGGTGTGTTTAAATTCGTAATCAAAACCTGGAGCTCCTGCCCTCAGGGATGAGAGTTTTTCAAGACCGGAGATCCGCGGTGCGGCTGAGGCTTCGCACGCCCCCTGCGATGCGATCCGGGGCAGGACCCGGCTAGTGCCGCCGAGCGCCCCGACCGAACTTGGGGAACACGGACGTCCCAGCTGACAGGTTAGGTCGCCGACCCAAGACCCACCGAGCGCCAGGGTAGCCTCTCCGGCCTGAGCCTGGAGTCTAACCCGCCCAGCCCGCTCTCCCCGGCGCCAGCCCATGCGCGGTTACCTGCAAAGGCCGGCGCCGCTCCGCCGCCCCGCGCGTCCCGCTCGCCGGCCCGCCCAGCGTCTGCCGCCGCGCCCATCGCGCAAGCGTGAGGCCTCGTACCATCGAGACCGGCGGACCTTGTTGCTAGAGCGGCGCCTGCGTCTGCGTCTGCGCAAGACAGGGGCCGCCAAGTCCTGGAGGCTAGACGTGGAGTCAGCACCCCCTTCCCCAGTCTTTGCTGTCGCGTCTTTGAATCCAGGGCGTAGGTGGATTCCTATTGTCCCACAGAACTGTGGCCAGCGAGTAGCGGCGGGGAGGGTTACGCGCTTTGATCAGCAGTAATGGCGGTTGGACTTTTAAAGCGCTTTCTATCGGATGCGCACCTCAGGCTTCCTTAAGTACACTTGTTTCACTGCTGATGCAGGTAGGGCGTAGGGAGGGGAGAGTAACGCATCCCTAAGGTCACACAGCAAAAAACGGAGCCGAGGTCAAAGCCGGCGTCTAAAGCCAAACGCATTCTCGCGGCTTTCCCGCTGTGCCTGCCTCCCTAAGGCTCTTTTGGAGTCCACCCAGCAGAAGGCACCACTCCTTCCTTCCATTTCGTGACGTCAGACTTGTCCCGCTTGCTTAATTCGTTTTAGCCTCTCTAGGTGTGAGAGATACAAAGGTAAATCAGACCATAAAATGCAATTCCGTTCCCCTTTTATGTGGCCTCTCTTCCGGAAAGCAGAGACTTCAGATTTAAACAGAGCAGGTTTACGATGCAGGCGCACCATTCACGGACCTTGAGCAATTCACCACCTCTCTACACCTTGATTTTCTGCAACAGTTATTGTTTGTGGAGCACCAGCCACTGTGTGTTTGGCATAGCGCTGGCGCACAAAACACACAAAACCCCTGCCTTCCTGGTGTGTATAACAGAATAGACAATACTGTACATATTAAGGAATAAAAAGGGATAATTTCGGATAGTAATAAACCTGTGAAGGTTGAGGGCAGGGGTACAGGAAATGTCCCTTTGCGGTGCCAAATTGAAGCTGTGACCTGAATAAGAAGGTAGCCACACAGAGACAAGCAACTTTTACTCAAGACTATTTGAGCATGTACTCCGTGCCAGGCACTACTCCACGGTACTTTATATAACTATTAACAGAACAGTAGCTTCAGGCTTTCATAAAACTACCGCTTCACTGTCACAGGATGGGGGGCAGGGATGAAAATAAAAGGGAGCGGGCCCCGGCGCTGTGGTGCAGTGGGTTAAAGCCCTGCCCTGCAGTGCCAGCATCCCATATGGATTCCAGTTTGAGTCCCGGCTGCTCCACTTCTGATCCAGCTCTCTGCTGTGGCCTGGGAAAGCAGTAGAAGATGGCTCAAGTGCTTGGGCCCCTGCACCCACGTGGGAGACCCAGAGGAAGCTCCTGGCTTCAGATTGGCACAGCTCCAGCTGTTGGGGTCATCTAGGGAGTGAACCAGTGGATGGAAGTCCTCTCTCTCTCTCTCTCTCTGCCTCTCCTTCTCCCTTTGTTTAACTCTGACTTTCAAGTAAATAAATCTTTAAAAAGGAAAAAAAAAAAAGGAGCAATGTAAGAGTAAGGAACTCAGTAAGGACTAATTTTAATTGGTTGATCAGGGCAGCCTTAGGTGGCTAATATCCAAATTTTTAAGCGGAGTTACCCAAGTTAAGGTCACGGTGAAGGGTATTTCAGATAGAGGGAAGAGCCAGTATAAAAGTACTAATGTTCTTGGTGTGTTCAAAAAGAAAAAGGAAGCCAGTTTTGTGGGGATAAAGTAAAGAGTATAATAGGTAAGGTACAGATCATATAAGGATTGTAAACCAGAATAGAGTTAGGGTTTCGTTTGAAGCGCAATAAAAAGCCATTCAAGAATTTTAAGCAGGTTAATGACATGACTTGACATGATTTTTAAAAACATGGAGTGAGACGGGGTAAAAACAGGTATTAAGAAACTAAGAACAGAGGGAGGCCGGTGTTGTGGTGCAGTGGGTTAAACCGAGGCCTGCGACACCAGCAACCCATACGGGCGCCAGGCCAATCCAGCTTCCTGCTAGCGTGCCTGGGAAAGCAGCAGAAGATAGCCCAAGTGTTTGAGCTCCTGCATCCTCGTGGGAAACCCTGATGGAGTTCCAGGTTCCTGGCTCGGGCCTGGCCCATCCTGGGCCACAGCCATTTGGGTGCAAATAGAGTGGCTGCAAGGAGACTTGTTAGGAGGCCCTGCCACGTGAGAGATACAGAGTGGGCCCGGAGGCGTATTCATGGAGATGCAGAGGAGCGGACGGACAGGTTCAAAGTCTGGATCAGTTATGCAAGAAAGGGATCAAGGACGGCACCCTGCCGGTGCTTCTGTTTCTGTTTTTCCTGAACAAGGTGGTGCGTTTATTGTGATGACCAAAACTGGGAGGAAGGCGGGGAAGGCAAAGAATTCTCCCTAAGACTGTACTAAGTTTTTATTGGTTGCGTGCTAGACGTCTTACAAAAACATTTCCCGTTAAAATTTCCAACACTGCCAGTATGTGTTTTGTCTCCGCTGTGTTAATTAAGAGACTTAGGCTCAGACTGGGGCGGGGGTGTCTCACCACTACGGCGTAATGGAAGACGAATCCAAGCTTAAATTAAGTCGGTCTGTCTCCACGGCCGCTGCTCTGTCCTATGCCTCTTGTCTATGCAACCGAGACGATTTCCGGGGTTGTTATGAGAACCTACAGTAAGATCTGCTAAGCAGCGAGTCCTGTGTACTGTTGGCTTGGAGTCCTCGTCCCCGCCCATTCCGCCGCAGTCCCTCAGCTCAGGCCTGCAGCGCGGAGTTCCCTATGAATGAAATTCCAAGAGTTCGAACCGAGATAAAATCTCCCTCCCACAATTGGCCGGTGCTGCTGGAGGAGCCTCGTGATTGGTGGGAAGTCCGAGGAGGCGGGCGATTGGGTCCTGTATCGCAGGTGCCCTCTCTAGGTCCCACCCTCCGCCTTTTACGTGATTTCTACGACCCCGGGGAGACCGGGGAGCCTCCTGCGGCGGCGCGGTCCTCTGACGTCTCCTCTTCTAATTGGCCGGGAGCTGAGGCTGCAGTTCTGAAGCGTAACTGGCTGCGCGCACCGCCTCGGAGGTGAAGTGTACTGTGCTGATTGGCCCTGAGGTGCCGGCCGCGTGTGATGTCCTGGCCAGTGATTGGCTCTCGCTTGCTGGGGGCTTCTCTCGCCGGGACTCGGACTCCCGGGAAGTGGTCTGGCCGGGAGGGGGGCAAGCCAGCTGTCTCTGCGGGCCGAGCGAGAGGGCCCCCGGCGTAAGACGGCCTCACAGGGCCGCGTGGGCTGGTGAGCAGACGCGGCGGCAGAGGAAGCTGTGAGGAGTGCTTGGGCCAGGGTCCGGCGTGGAGGAACCATGGCCCCGCAGAACCTGGGCACCTTCTGCCTGTTGCTGCTGTACTTCATCGGGGCCGTGATCGCCGGGTGAGGAACTGGCACCCGCGGGCCCGGGGTTGGAGCGTCAGCCTTCGCTGGGAAGCGGCAGGGTGGGCACTGAGGGGGCGGTAGGAGAAGCGGCTTTGCCAGATGAGGGAGTGGCGAGAGGGCATCGCCGCGGGACGGCCGTGAGTTGGTAGCGTGGGACAGGCTAATGGGTCGGGGGGAGAGCTGTGCGTGATCCCCGTGAGGGGCTTTAGATCCAAAGGCTCCATAAAGCTAAATTCGCCCGGAGGAGTGGGAGTTGGATGCAGTGCCAAAGACGGCGTTTGGGGGGCGGAGTGAGTTTGAGGGGGAGAAGGGGGCTGTGAGCGGAAGCAGTGTCGCCGGGTGCTAGAGAGGGAAGGGGGCGCCCGGCGGTGACTGCCAGGCAGAGATTTAAGAGGTGAGTCGCTGTGCCCTACTGAACCGAAAAACGGAGCCTGCAAGGAACCACGGGGAGGCTGGCATTAAAGTGAGAGGGTCGTCATGCCGGGCCGAGTGAGCAGAGCAGTGGGAAAGCTGCAGGGGCTGAAGGAATTGGGGTCGAGGAAGCAGACGGATCCGTTGGAGAGCCTTGTAGTTCCCAGCTTCGGAGCCGGTCAGCCTAAGCCGTCCTCATGCCCCGCTGTCTCTCTCCATGGTACATTCTGGAGAAGCTGGCTTGGCTTTTGAGCGGGAAGAGAAGTTCTCCAACAGGTGGTGAACTGGGATTCTAGCCTGCACTTGTGAACTCTGTAACCTCGAAGGACCCAGCTAAGTCCTGGTCTCTAACATGAGAATAATAATGTGCTACCCTTAGGCATGCACTAGGAACAGGTGAGCTCTTGAGGGTCCTCCCAGGCTTTAACAGGACCCTAAAAACCTGGCAACCCAGGAAGTGGTGTGCCAGGGTCGTATTTTGGGATGCAAGGAAGAGCAGACCTCAGTTTCTAGCAATTTAGAGGTTATTCTAAATGGGAAGGTACTACCTGGTAGGACCTTAAGTGCTTCTTAATCTCTTAAAAGATTTTAAAATGACTTTGTTGTCGTTTTTCCTTTTAAACATCTTCAATTTCTGAGAAGTTAACTTCTAGATAGTGCTTTCTGATTTTTTTCCTTAGTATGTTTTTGTTAGTAATTTTTACACTTAAAGTAGCAAGTAAGGTGTTTAATAAAACATCAGTATAAATATTGTTACTAGTGGAGCTTTGAATTTTGGTTATTCATACAGGCAGCTCTTGAGCACTGTAATGTTGTTATAACTACCGTTGCTACTGGTGCTTTAAATCGTCGTTCTTGGTAAGGGCTCCTCCTGACTATAATGTTGGCACTGAGCTATACCAGCCATCTTTTTCCTGCGTTTTTTGAGCTGCCATTTAACCATTTTCATATCAAGTACCTTCTAAGTAAGCCCCATTCATTATACTGTTAGCCCTTTTGCTATGAATTTTAGCATTTCTTTTGTTTGTTTGGTTCTTATCTCAAGAGATGTGAAGTATACATTCTGAGATTAGAGGAAGAACACCCATAATTAAGACTCATGGAATCCCTCTGGGTGATCATTTTAAAAACTAACACATGAAATAATTAAATGATTTTATTTCCTAAAGTGTAATCAAGAACTGTTGAAATTTAAAAAAAAAATTCTGTCATGCATCATCAGGAGCTTGACATCCTGAGCGTTTTTCCCTGGTGTATTTTTAAATTATCATTTAAAAACATGTAGTTATTCACGTGAATGGCAGTGTAAGATTTTCCATCTGCTGGCTCAGTCCTCAAGTGGCCACAGCAGCCCAGGCTGGTCAGGTGGAAACCAGGAGCCTGGAACTCCATCCAGGTTTCCCATGTGGCACTCCGATATGGGATACCAGTTTTGCTCCTGGCAGCTTACTCTGCTGCACCAAAATGGTGGCCCCTAAAATTCTTAGTTGAGAGCGGGCATTTGACTTAGCAGTTAAGAAGGCCCCATCTACCATTGCAGTGCCTGAGTTTAATGTGTGGCTCCAGATCCCAGTTCTAACCTCCCATCAGTGTGGACCCTGGAAGGCAGTAGAGGCTGCCTCAAATTATTATTGAGTCCTTGCCACTCACATGGGAGACTAGGTTGAGTCCCCAGCGCCTAACCGCAGCCCTGCCCCAACTTCAGCTGTTGGCAAGCCTTCAAACAGTGACCCAGCAAATGGAAACACTTGCTCTCTCTCATTCTCTTTCTCCCTCCTTCTCTCAAATACATATTTTAAATAAAACAATAAAATGACTGTTACTGCTAAATCTTTATGGCTGTTGTGAATAACTTTGCCGTCTCTGTTACTGAGAAAATATTTTTAGAGCAAATTTTGATGGCTCAAATGACTGGCAGAAGGAGCAGATGTTTGTGGGCATTTTTTTTTTTTTAATTTGCAACATGATTTTAGGATTTATTTTGTTTGAGAGAGTTACAGAGAGAGAGAGAGAGATCTTCCATCTGCTGGCTCACTCCCCAAATGACAGCAATGGCCAGGGCTGGGCTAAATCAAAGCCAGGAGATTATTCTGGGGCTCCCACATGGGTATAAGGGCCCAACAACTTGGGCCATTTTCTGATGATTTTCCAGGTACATTAGCTGGAAGCTGGATGGGAAGTGGGGCAGCCAGGACTTGAACCAGCACCTTTATGGCTTGCCAGTGTCACAGGCAGTGGCTTTACCCACTGCACCAGAACATCAGCCTCAAGCATTCTTATTTCATTCAAGGAATATTTGTTGGTCTTTTCAATGGGCCAGGTGTGATCCCTGAAAGTTTGTTATACCTTTCCGTTACCACTACTTACAAAGTTCCCCTTTACAATTGATTGGACTCTAGCACAATTCCTAGCAATAATTTCAGTAGATGGCCATCTTTTGTACCACTTCATACCCTATGCGTGTTCACAGCTGCAGAGACATAAAGGTTTCTGTATATAGGCTTTAGCCATGTCTGTAATAAAGGCTTGACTTAGACAAACTGCAGTAACTACTAGGAATAAATGCAAGATTGATAGTCTTTCCCTTTCAGCAAAACACACCATAATTCATGCATCCAGATGAATGTTATTCTCTCTTTAGAGTTATATTTGGATTTAGTGTAACTTCTGTTTTAACCTCTAAAGTTAACTTCAATCACCTTAACAATGCCAAGAGCAATACTTTTAGGACATTTATGTGACATTATTTTTTTGAATAATGAAAATTGGAGGTTATTTGACTTTTAGAAATAGTCAAAAGTCATTTGGAACCAAAATAGGGGTAAAAGGGAGAGTTAATTTGATATATGGTTATCATCCCAATACAATGTCTGACCATAAAATAAAAAATTGGTTTTTTGTCTGAAATTTTTTTAAATAAAAAGATTTATTTATTTATTTGGAAGTCAGAGTTAAACAGAAAAGGAGAGGCAGAGAGAGAGGTCTTCTATCCACTGGTTCATTCCCCAATTGACCACAACAGCTAGAGCTGTGCTGATCCGAAGCCAGGAGCTTCTTCCAGGTCTCTCACATGAGTGCAGGAGCCCAAGGACTTGGGCCATCTTCTACTGCTTTCTCAGGCCATAGCAGAGAGCTGGATTGGAAGTGGAGCAGCCAGGACTCGAACCTGCGCCCATAAGGGATGCCAGCACTACAGGTGGCAGCTTTACCCACTATACCACAGCGCTGGCCCCACTCTTGTCTGAATTTCTAAAAGGGGAGTACCGCAAGTGTTTCAGATAATCTAACATTGTCCAAAAAGTCCATAGCCTACCATTGTGATCCTTTCAAAATGTAAGACTCCTTACACGTTCTGATGTGTTCTATTTTAATCATTCTTTTTGTGTATAGAGTATGTGTGTGTCACATATACCTTCAATTTTGTACTTTGCTCAGAAACAAACCTAAATGTAATGGGAGTGGGTGCAGGGAGAAGCTGTTCACTTTTGAAAACTGTAAGGAATAGGGACCACCATTTAGCCTAATGGTAAAAATGCCCACATCCCACATCTGAGTACCTGGGTTCGATTCCCAGCTGCAATTCCTGGCTCCAGCTTCTTGCCACTGCTAACCCTGGGAGGCAACAGTGATGGCTCAGTTGAATTCTTGCCACCCATGTGGGAGACTCGGATTGCAATCCCGGCTCCTGGCTTAGCTGTGACTCAGCCCAGCCATTGTGGGCATTTAGGGAGTGAACCAACAAATGGGAGCGTGTTCTCTCTCTCTCTCTCTCTCTTTCTCTGCCTCTCAAATAAACAAATAAAAATATTTTAAAAATAAGACAATAAGTCTGTGATGGATTAAAAATTAATTTAAAAATTGGAGAATAATTTTTAAAAGTACAAGTGTAAGACATAACTCTTTAATGAAATACTCTCCACCCTTCTCAGGCGTGATTTCTATAAGATTTTGGGGGTACCTCGAAGTGCCTCAATAAAGGATATTAAGAAGGCCTATAGGAAACTAGCCCTGCAGCTTCATCCTGATCGGAACCCTGATGATCCACGAGCCCAGGAGAAATTCCAGGATCTGGGTGCTGCTTATGAGGTAAGTCAGGAAAAAAGATAAATAGCACATAGCAGAGAAACACTCTCTTTCGGTCACTTCTGGTTTTAAAAATAAGCAATAGATGAAAGTGATATTTGATGCTACTTTTAGTAGATTTTACACTCATGTTAGTGGATACCATCTCCTGCCTTTTTCATGTTATTTATTTTAATAAGGAGAATAATGTTTAAAAATAATGAATAAATGTGAGTAAAATTGAGATATTGATAAGTAGACTAACTGATCTATTGATCAATGAATTGGGAGCTAGAGCCAGATTGAAACAACTCTTATGTGAGAGTTGCAAATGCCCATGCCCATTTGAACCAGAAGGACGTAACGCAGGGCAGGGGTAAGATGACACAGGACAATGGATGGTCTGCGTCCTTGGGAACAGTGAGGATTGATGAGGACTAACTAAAGCCTTTTTGTCCCATTTCAAGGGAGTAGAAGTTACTCAGCCCAGCTAGTTTTTGCCATATATACATGCAAACACTGTTGCCAGATCTAATTTTATAAAAGAAATCATACATACAGGTTTTTGTATAAATTCTCCAGATTGTAAAAATTTTGGCAGCTTGATCAATTCCTTTTTTTTTTTTTTTTTTAAGATTCATTCTTTGAAAAGCAAAGTGACAGTGAGTAGAGACAGAGAGAAATCTTGCATATGCTGGTTCACTCCAAAATGGCTGCAACAGCCAGGACTGGTCCAAGCTGAAGCCAGAAACCAGGAACTACATCCCAGTCTCCCCAACAGGTGGTAGGGGCCAAGGTACTTGGACTGTCACCTGCTGTTGTCCCAGACACATTAGCAGGGAATTGGATCAGAAATGAAGCAGCTGGGACTCAAAACAGGCGCTCTGTTGTAGGATGCAGGTATTGAAGGTGGTGGCTTGCCACTGCACAATGCCAGCCCCTAAATTTCTTTCTTATGCAGATCGAATAAAATGCAGTCATAGTTTGACTTTTCAACCTCTAATCTAGAGGTCAAAACATTTTCATGTGTTTCATCTTATTTAATCATCACTAGAACACCGTGAAATATAGTAGAGCTGGGTCTACTTTCATTCTTGTTTTTTAAAAAAAAGCCACACAAGGGGTTGGTGCTGTGGCGCAGTGGGTTAATGCCCTGCTCTGAAGCGCCAGTTGGAGACCTGGCTACTCCACTTCCGATCCAGCTCTCTGCTATGGCCCAGGAAGGCAGTGGAGGATGGCCCAACACCTTGGGCCCCTGTACCCATGAGGGAGACCTGGAGGAAGCTCCTGGCTCCTGGCTTCGGATCAGCACAGCTCCAGCCATTTTGGCCAATTGGGGAGTGAACCATCGGATGGAAGACCTCTCTGTCTCTCTGCCGCTCCTCTCTCTGTGTAACTCTGACTTTCAAATAAATAAATCTTTTTATTTATTTATTTATTTATTTTTATATTTTGACAGGCAGAGTGGACAGTGAGAGAGAGAGACAGAGAGAAAGGTCTTCCTTTGCTGTTGGTTCACCCTCCAATGGCCGCCGCGGCCTGCGCACCGCGCTGATCCGAAGGCAGGAGCCAGGTGCTTCTCCTGGTCTCCCACGTGGGTGCAGGGCCCAAGGACTTGGGCCATCCTCCACTGCACTCCCTGGCCACAGCAGAGAGCTGGCCTGGAAGAGGGGCAACCGGGACAGAATCCAGCACCCCAACCGGGACTAGAACCCGGGTTGCCAGCGCCGCAGGCGGAGGATTAGCCTAGTGAGCCGCGGCACCGGCCCAAATAAATAAATCTTTAAAAAAGTCACACAGAAAAATTAACTCCAGATGTCATCAAGCTAAAACTCTTTTTTTTTTTTTTTTTTGTCAGGCAGAGTTAGACAGTGAGAGAAAGAGAGAAAGGTCTTCCTTCCGTTGGTTCACCCCCCAAATGGCCGCTATGGCCGGCGCACTGCGCCAAACCGAAGCCACGAGCCAGGTGCTTCCTCCTGTTCCTCCATGTGGGTGCAGGGCCTGAGCACTTGGGCCATCCTCCACTGCCTTCCTGGGCCACAGCAGAGAGCTGGACTGGAAGAGGAGCAACCGGGACAGAATCTGGCACCCCAACCAGGACTAGAACCCAGGGTGCCGGCACCCTGGGCAGTGGATTAGCCTAGTGAGCCTTGGTGCCGGCCAAGCTAAAACTCTTGAATTCAAGTTGAAATTCCTTCATACTGAGAAAGCTGAAAGCAAATCTCCCCCGAATATTTCAGTAGTACAAAGAACTCAAAAGGAAGGAATCCTGGGCTTGGTATTGTGGTAGGCCCAGATGGAGTTCCTCTCTTGTGGCTTTGACCTGGCCTAGGCTATTTGGGGAGTAAACTGACAGATGGAAGATCTTTCTCTTTCCCTGTCTCCCTCTCTCTGCCATTCTGCTTTTCAAATAAATACATACATCTTAAAAAAGAAGAAGGAATCCTAAGCCCTCTTCAGAGATGGGGAACCTTTTTTCTGCAAAGGGCCATTTGGATATTTATAACAACATTCACGGGCCATATAAAACCATCAGCTTAAAAATGAGCCTGCCATAGATTTATTTGAATTTATTGAATTTGGTCTGGTGGGATCAGACCAAATGATTTCACTAACTTTACACAGCCTACAGGCTGGTCATCCCCTACCCCTATATGAAAGGAACTGCTGAACTGAAGCAATGACTAACACCCAGGTGAGCCCTGGAGCTGCTGGAGTCTTCCTTCATACCCTCAGGGATCTTTTAGGACACAAGTTCTTAACTCGGGGCCCCTGAATACACTGAAGAGGGTTGATGGCCCGGGTACTGTGTACTGTTTTATTTCTTGTTGATTATACGGATTCCATATTTTGTGCTGTATTTCTCATGAATATTCTGTTGTTTGGTAGGAACCAAGCACTCAAATATTTTCTAGGGAAGCTGAGTTAGCTTGCTGTCTGAAGAATCTACTATATTCTTTATCCCTGACCCCCAATGATCATAGATCATTGATGAAATTGCAGTTTATTAACTGTAACAACCTTTCATGTCCCTAGTTCAAATTTTATTTATTTTTTTTTATTTTATTTTTTGACAGGCAGAGTGGACAGTGAGAGTGAGAGAGAGAGACAGAGAGAAAGGTCTTCCTTTGCCATTGGTTCACCCTCCAATGGCCACCGCAGCTGGCGCACTGCGCTGATCCAATGGCAGGAGCCAGGTACTTATCCTGGTCTCCCATGGGGTGCAGGGCCCAAGCACTTGGGCCATCCTCCACTGCACTCCCTGGCCACAGCAGAGAGCTGGCCTGGAAGAGGGGCAACCGGGAAAGAATCCGGCGCCCCGACCGGGACTAGAACCCGGTGTGCCAGCGCCGCAAGGTGAAGGATTAGCCTAGTGAGCCGCGGCACCGGCCACATGTGGGTTTAAAATAACTTTCCCAAGGCTGGTGCTGTAGCATAGTAGGTAAAGCCGTCACCTGCAGTGCTGGCATCTCATGGACACTGGTTCGAGTTCCAGCTGCTCCTATCCCAATCCAGCTCTCTACTGTGGCCTGGGAAAGCAGTAGATGTTCCAAGTCCTTAGGCCCCTACATCCATGTGGGAGACCCAGAAGAAACTCCTGGTTCCTGGCTTTGGATTGGCCCAGTTGCAGCCATTGTGGCCAATTGGGAGTGAACCAGTGGATGGAAGACCTCTCTCTCTGCCTCTCCTTCTCTCTCTGTGTAACTCTGACTTTCAAATAAATAAATAAATCTTCAAAAAATAACTTTCCCTTCAGCCTTTTATCTAAATAAAAGTTTATGTATATTAAAGAAAGATTTAAAAATTTTTATTTTCAAAGGTATATATGTGCAAATTTTAAAGAGTATGGAAACTTCCTTTGTTTATACATTCTTTAGTATCATAGAAATAGTAGACTCAATGCAAAGGCTTCTAGCCATCAATGTGAATATAGTTTTCTAAAACCATTAAAACTTAGAAAATTCTTCTTCCACAGTGAAACTGACCTTGAGCAACTTTCAAAGAGCAGTGTCCCTTACTCATCTCTCTCTGGTTCAGCCTTAAGATATTGTAAATTTAATATACGTGAAAAAGGCAGATAACATTCTTTGAAAATGGGTTTCTACATATACCAGAATGTGGAAATACAGAATATAGACCTGCTCTGGAAGGCCTGGCATCTGACTCGATGTGCCAGTCCCCTCACATGTGTGGGGGGTTGTGGATGGTGTGGACATGTGGGATCTGTTCTGATTTATTGCTCTGTCACTGGTGACAATCTGTCATGGGCGTGCTGGTTAACAGCCTAAGCACTGGATTCAAACTGCATGGGAAGAGGGATCCATCTACCTGTTTCCACCTGGACTTTCACAGCCACATCCCTAATCTCAGATATAATTGTTGAGTGAGTCTGAGGTTTGATAATATGAAACTAAAAACATGAATCGGATAATGTGGAATGGACAATATATCAATAATTTAGTCTGTTAGGGAAAATAATGTATAATTAGGCTTTAATAGCATGCATAATGAAAACTACATTTCCCTAAAATCTTAGTTACAGTGTCAGAGTCAAACAAAAAACATGAATGTGAACGAACCTTAGCTGAATATTAACAACTCATGATCTTTTCTTCTGCCGGCTTTTATCCCCAGGTTCTGTCAGACAGTGAGAAACGGAAACAGTATGACACCTATGGTGAGGAAGGACTAAAAGATGGTCATCAGAGCTCCCATGGAGACATATTTTCACAGTGAGTGATTTGCCCATTTGCCAAGCATTCGTGTCTGAGAGTGGATCACTTAGTTTATTAAAAAAAGTTATCCGTACTCCCTAGTTCAAAAGCTTTTGAAGATCAGTTATCATCCCCCTTGGGGGAAGACAGTTGTTTCACAAACTTGAGGAAGAGAGATGGCACCAAGAAGGCTGTCCATATAGCTAACCATATCAGTTAAATCAACCCTGACAGTTTTGGGTGATAGATGCCAGAAACCAGTCCATCATCACCTGTTTGCTAGCTTGGAGTCTCTGAACATTAAGCAAAATTTTTCTCATAAGCAGAAAGAAAAAAAGAAAACATTCCCACTGCCATACCCAGAGCTGCCTTTTTCCTGTCAACCAGAAGGGGACGCTGATGATAACAAGCATTGTGGGAAGGAATTAGGGTAGAGGTTGCTCATTTCCTGGCGTGCACACGTTTCTGGGAGTCCTGATGGCTGGAATAATAAACACTTCTCCTAACCGCTTTTTAAACTCTGATTTGTTTGATGATGCCTGTACCAGGAGATCCTAATCTTGGGTTTCAGATCTGAAGTTATAAAAAAAGATGTTTGAATTTGCATTTTTATGGAGAGAAATTTCATTGCTTTCTTCAGATTCTCAAAGGGTTCTGTGAAACTTTCTAAAAGAAGTAAGATCCTTGTTGCATACACTAGCTTCTCCCATTTAGTATTTGGGGAGGACAGTAGATTTTAGGACTGATAAAGATGTGTATGTCTAAGAAATGTGACTAGGATGACTTTCTCTCCACCAGGACTGACATGATTGTTGTGTCCTACTAAGCAAGTGCTTGTTCCCATTGGCTATTCATAGTGGTACCAAGGGATGCCAGAAAGAAAAAACTACTCCTGCCACCACCACCCTGGCCGCCCTCCTCGCTGTCTAAGGTTTAGGGACTCTATTCACCAGGGTTGGTTGGTGAAGAAAGGGGCTATATAGTCGTCATCTTCACTGTGCTAATATCTGAAACTTCTGTATAACAACCTGTATTGGTCAGTTTTTTGTTAGTGTAACAAAAAATGTGAGGCAACCTAACTTTATAAAGAAGATTTATTTTGGCTACTGTTCTGGAGGTTCACAGTCTGAGCGCAAGCTGTCCCCATTGGTTCAGCCTCCCATGATGGTGCTCTTACATTTGGAGCTCAGGACTCAGTGGCAGGAAGCCTGTGTATCTGTCACGTTGGTGTGGTATTTTTTTTTTTTTAATATTTATTTATTTGAAAGGTAGAGTTATAGAGAGGCAGAGGCAGAGAGAGAGGTCTTCCATCCGCTGGTTCACTCCCCAAATGGCCATAATGGCTGGAGCTGGGCTGATCCGAAGCCAGAAGCCGGTAGCATCTTCCAGGTCTCCCACATGGGTGCAGGGGCTCAAGCACTTGGACCATCTTCCACTGCTTTCCCAGGGGCATTAGCAGGGAGCTGGATCAGACGTGGAGCAGCTGGATCTTGAACCGGCACCCATATGGGATGCCAGCACTGCAGGTGGCAGTTTTATCTGCTGTGCCCTCGGCACCAGCCCCTGTGTGGTCTCACAAAGTCACCAGGGTTTAATCATGAGGGCTCTACTGTAATGACCCAACTCAGTCACTTCCCAAAGGTCCCACCTCTGAACACCACAACTGGTATATTAACATAAGACTTGAGGGACTCAACCCCTAAGCACAGGGGGATAAATATTCAAACCATACCAACACCAAAAATTAACATTAAGATTAGAGCACCTGTACAACTAAAGTTCACTGTATCAATCTCAAAGTGGTACATTTGTTACTTAGAAAAATTAATTTTGATCTTATAAAGAGGTCAGAACTTTCTTTTCCTCAAGGACTACAATTTTACTAAGAGTGATAATTTTTAAGCTTATTTAACTGCATACCCAAGATTTAATGAGTACTTAGTACTAGTAATTATTTCATCAATGGAGTTCAGCATTGAATTCATTGACAGTGTATGCTGTACCATGTGCATGGGCCAGATTGTATTAAAACCTAAGTTTTTTTGTGGTGAGGAGGGCATTGAAGCTGATATTGTGTAAATTAAAAATTGTATGACTGCAGTGTTTTGAAAATGTTGAACATTTTACATTGGTAGGAAACAAAATGTGAAGAAGCCTGAATAATTTCAAGACGTAAACTCTGAGTACTTTTCCTGATGATTTCACATTTTTCTCTAGCTTCTTTGGAGATTTTGGTTTCATGTTTGGAGGAACCCCTCGTCAACAAGACAGAAATATTCCAAGAGGAAGCGATATTATTGTAGATCTAGAAGTCACTTTGGAAGAAGTATATGCAGGAAATTTTGTGGAAGTAAGTTCATTATGACTCCCATAACTCGTTTTTTACTGAATCTAATAAGTTTCTATATACCTTCTCTGTCTTTTTTTAAACTTATTTTTAAAGATTTATTTATTTATTTGAAAAGCAGAAGCAGAGAGAGAGAAAGAGGTCTTCTGTCTGCTGATTCACTCCCCAAATAATCACAACAGCCAGAGCTGGGCCAATCCAAAGCCTGGAGCTTCATCCAGGTCTCCCACACGGGTGCAGGGGCCCAGGGGCTTTGGCCATCTTCCACTGCTTTCCCAGGCCATAGCAGAGAGCTGGATTGGAAGTAGAGCAGCTGGGACTCGAACTGTTGCCCATATGAAATGCCAGCACTGTAGGCAGCAGCTTTACCCACTACGCCACAGTGCTGGCCCCTATGTTCTCTGTCTTGTAAAAGGTGAAGAAGAGTGATCAGATGCCCAGAATTGAGTTAATCATAATCCTTGGATCATGATACACTGTTATCATTGTTTAACAACTCACAACCAAGACCAAAAACTAAACCGAGATCCATGACTTAATCGCCCTACATGCTGTTTTCTTATCCTGTTCCTTTTCCTCTCTTCTGACATAATTGCTATCCTGAATTTTGTCCTTATTCTTGTTTGTTCTATTATATATATATGTATTTTATATATGTATATATATACACACACACACATACATGCATGCTTGAGTAATACCATTTTGGTTTTTATTTTGTCGAAGAGGGATGCCATTCATTATCTTCTGGGCCTGGCTCTATTATTTCTTACTGTTTCATGTTGTTTTTGTCTTCCTTACCTCCTTATGCATTGTCATGCTTGTTTAGGTTCTTGATCTGTTTTCTCTAGTACATGTGCTTAAAATATATGTGTAACCCAGTTTATTGTCTTGGGGGACAGGGTTTAGTTATTCTGGCCTTTGAGCTCATTCCCATATGGACATCAACAGTATCTTTCCCTGTAGAGCATGTTGGGGTGAGTCTTTGCTCAGTGGTTTTGACTGTGTTGTGTCTGTCTGTCCTTGCAGTATTTTGTTTGGTGTCTAGGGTTTTCTGTGGAGTGGTGCAAATAGTACTTGTCCCAAAGCAGTTCGGAAGAGGCCAATGCAGAACTCCAACTGCTTTTTGCTAGTATCGTCTTGCTGCCCTGACTGGGGTGTAGGCACTACCCGACCCACATACTAACTCTGGGATGTTCTCGTGACATCTCTGTGACTGTTTCCTGGAACCTGTGTTTCCTTGTAGTTTTTCTAGGATTTTGGAAGAGCTGGCAGCCTAGTTTCTGTGCCATCTTGACAAGGAACATCTTCTTAGTTGTGACTGTTGCTCTGAACATTTGAAAGAGAGCTAGCTAGTCAAAGAAGATGTGACTGGCTCGTAATACTGTTGTTCAGACCGCAGGATAGAAGAAAGGGGCATTACAATTTCTTAGGTCTTCTCCACACATTGAAGAGGTTGTTTAGGTAGGAGAAACAGTGGAGCCTAATTAACTTCCACCTTCCTTTCCTAACCTGCTGTTCTTCAGTTTTTGTTAATACACAAAATACAAAAATAGTTCAGAAAGTTGTGGAGGGGTGGATGTTTGGCCTAGTGGTTAAGACACTCATGTCCCATAAAGCAGTACCTGAGTTGGAGCCCCAGCTCTTTGCCTAATTCCAGCTTCTTCCTGATGCAGACTCTGGGAGGCAGCAGTGATGGCTCAGGTAGTTCCTGCCACCCACATGAAAGGCCGCTCCTGTCTTCAGCTTGGCCCAGTTCTGGCCACTGTGGGGAGTGAACCAGTGGATGGGACCTCTCTCTTCTGTCTCTATCACCATCTTCCTCCCTTTCTCTAGCTCTTTGTCTCTCTGTCTGCTTCTCAAAGAAAAAAAATTAAAAGTTCCTGAAAAATTGTATGAAAAGATAAGTGTATTCTGGTATAAAATATTTTAAAGCCATCCATCCATACAAAAGGTCTTAAAAAGTTCATGGAGAATTTATATTATGAAAAAAGCTATGCTTGAATTTAAAAATTTTTTTTCAGCAAAAAACTTAACTTTTAGTTCCATTTTTCCCTGGACTTTTTAAAATACCCATGTATATTACTTTTTACAGTGAATGCCCCCCCCCCCTTTGTAATATAATCATGGGAAAAATGTGAATGCCCTTACTATTTAAAAATGTTTTAAGAAACGATTACCTTAAGAGATAGGGTATGATTAGAAGCATGGACTTTGCAAGTAGTCTGCTTTGTTTGGAACTGTGGTCCTGCCATGTATTAGTTATGTGACCTTGGACCTGCCACCTGGTCTGTAAAATGGAGATAACAGTACCTACCTCACAAGGTTGCCGTGAAGATTAGGTGAATATGTAAAAGTTTTTAGAGCATTGCTTGGTATGTAATAAGTGCTGTAAAGTATTTGCTCTAATTCCTATCATTGTTAGGCTTTATTCTGCTGACCCGGGCTTTCATACACTGGTAATCCTTAAGGGACTGCTCCAAGCATTGGTGTCATGCTGCTGCGTGAGTATGCGTGCACCTCGTGATTAGGTGTTTGACTAATTAAACAGGCAAAAACAGGGATGTACTTCTTCACATATATATCTTTTTTTAAAAAAATTATTATTTGAAAGGCAGAGTTATAGAGAGGCAGAGAGAGAGAAAGATGTCTTCCATCTGCTGGTTTACCCCCTAAATGGCTGCAATGGCTGGAGTTGGGCCCATCCGAGCCAGGAGCCAGGAGCTTCTGGGTCTCCCACGCAGGTGCAGGGGCCCAAGGGCTTGGGCCATCTTCTACTGCTTTCCCAGGCCATATCAGAGAGCTGGATGGGAAATGGAGCAGCCGGGACTCAAACTGGTGCCCATATGGGATTCCAACCCTGCAGGCGGCAGCTTTATCCACTATGCCACAGCATTAGCCCCTATATTAATTTCACACACCTCGAGAGATCAGAGTGTTTGATTGCAGTCAGCTACAAAGAGATGGCAGCTATGTGTTTGCTATGTGTTAAGGTATCTGAATGGAGATAGCACTGGAAAACAGGCCAGGGTCGGGTTACCTAGAACAAGGAGCTGTCTTCATTGGGATCAGACGGCAGCCGCACACCAGCCCTGAAGGCTGTGGTTGTTCTTCAGGGGTTGTGCTTTACAAGGCCTCGATTTCAGCAGATGTAATTCTGTAACTACCGCAGTCGGGCTCACAAGTGCTGACATTATAAACCTTACTCTGGGTCTCTTCTTCCCTACTCCGCTCTCTCTTTACCTCTCAAACTTCAGAATTTGAGTCATTTAAATATGTGTTTGCCTCATTCCTGTTTGTGCTCCCCAGGGAGTCCTGTGAGCTCTTGGTCTCTCTGAGGGATGGCTTGTCTGGGAAGGGGCAGCTCCAGGTCCAGCCAGTGGCCAGAGCCCTGGTTGGCTGAGGTCCCCAAAGACAGTGAAGCTGATGTTGTTTATGCACTTCTTAGGTAGTTAGAAACAAACCTGTGGCAAGGCAGGCTCCCGGCAAACGGAAGTGCAACTGTCGGCAAGAGATGCGGACCACCCAGCTGGGCCCAGGGCGCTTCCAGATGACCCAGGAGGTGGTCTGCGATGAGTGCCCTAACGTCAAGTAAGTGAAGCATCTTCTTGGTTCCGCCAAGAAACACTCGAGTAATCGCTTTTGTCTAATGAGGCGTCAGTGGTCCATCCCCAGCTCTTCCTCCCTCCCCTTACCATGTTCTACCGAAGGATAGAGCAGGAATGGACATTTTAACTTTTTCCAGAAGTGTTTCTTCAGAATATGCGTATCTTTAATGTTTCTGAAACAGTAAGCAGTGCTGTCTATGTCTGAGTAGACTTACCAAGTGCTGAGGTTTCATTTTCTTCCTGCTTGCATAGCAGAGCAGTCTTATGTGTTTGTGTACTATATAGTAGTTCTGCCCTAAGTTTGGACATTTAGAAGGTGTAAGTGGATTTCAGAGGTCTTTGCAGAGGAGAGGTACACTGTAGTCTTCCAAGAAAAAGTCCTGATAACATAGATAACACTTTAATTATCTGTATCTTGGGTTTTCATTTGTATCTTCATTTTGTTTTTCTTCTTAAATTCTCTTTGTCTTAGACTAGTGAATGAAGAACGAACTCTGGAAGTAGAAATAGAACCTGGAGTGAGAGATGGCATGGAGTACCCCTTTATTGGAGAAGGTGGGATATTGATACTGATGTTTTATGATCATAACTTTCTGCTCTCCACTTACGAATATTTGTCTCACCCCATATCCTAATGGCCTCGTAGTGAATGCATATAAAATTCACCACACATGGAGAATCTTTTCTGACCATCACGGTTAGTCACCTGAGGCGGTGTCATTACTATTTGTCCTTCAAATATCATGCCCAAAAGTTACTATCAGGTGGCCTCAATTTCACCAGAATTTAAAGTGTCCAGACCTTTATGGATTAATTTTAACTTGACAGTGAAAGAAGATTCGCTGCCAGACTGTACCTTTGGGCTCAAATTTAAAACTCTAAAAGGATAAAAGCTTTCAGACTTCAGGTTCAGGGCATCAATGAATCATTCTTTGTTTGAGAAATAGGTCAAGTTATTTATTACCATGCCTGAGGCACAAAGTGATCTTATCTTCACTAGTAATCTGAAACGCTGTAACCAGGCAGAGACACTTCCTTCACAGATAAACTTGACAGAATCAATGCCAAGGTGGTGGCTTAAAAGAATTCTCTCAGCTGCCAAATAGATTTGTGGTATTCGACTTGTGTGACTTACGGTATGCTGTCATCTGTTCTGACTAGGCGAGCCTCATGTGGACGGGGAGCCTGGAGACTTACGGTTCCGAATCAAGGTTGTCAAGTAAGTGACCTAGTTCCAGAGGCTTCTCTAGCCCCTGCTTTCCGCAGGCATCAGAGCATCCAGTGTTCTTCTCTGTTCCGTGCCCTGAACTAGTCTTTGTAACTCTTGAACAGTACTGAAAATGTGGGGTTGGACCCCAGGATTGAGCCCCCTTTATTATTTACTTAGGACTTACAAGTCCAAAAGATGTCTTAAGGAAAAAAATTGATAGAACAAGTAAGGACTTGTAAAAGAGAAGCAAACAAGAATAAAAGTCAAGGAGAACTGAAATTTTAGCTGAGGATCTCTGGCACCGTGAAAGAATGGGGGACTTTTCCCTAAGCACAAAGTACTGCTTCCTGGGCCTCGGGCTTTCTTGTTTATCCTCTCTTGTTACCACCTTGGAAATCAGTGAAGCCTCTGATCTAAAGATCTGCTGGAACAGGGTTCCCGCTGGCATCTGGAGGAACGGCCTTCCACTGCCTGAGACCTGTCCCTCACCACTGTCCTTAGTCCCTGTGATCTCCCCCAGCCTTCCTTCCCGACCTTGTCTTTCTCATCACTTCCCAGAGACACTGGCCCATGCGCTGCTCCTGGAATAAGCCTGGTAACTTCTCAAGTCCTTGGCTCTGCAGAATTTCCCTCACCTTGCACACACCTCATCTGCCTCTCGAGGCAGCTCAGAAACCACCACAGCCACCATTCCTGTTGCCCATCCCCCAGCCGCCACTGCCAGGAGTTGTCACTCTCTCTTTTCCATTTTCTAATGACAGTCCTTCCAGTTGTACGCTTTGGCTTCTGATTGAGAGCACCTAACTGTAGCGTCTGATATGTGACTTCATTGTCTTGCTTAATACTACACAAAGGCATCTCCAATAAATGCTTATTGTTTGAGAGAGCAATGTTTATCTTTCTCTAAGACGTTTCTAACAACTTGTTCAGTGTTCCTGGAGAAAAAAATGGAAGTTAATCATTTTTACCTTGTGTTTTTAGGCACCCGATATTTGAAAGGAGAGGAGACGATTTGTACACAAATGTGACAGTCTCACTGGTCGAGTCTCTGGTCGGCTTTGAGATGGATATCACTCACTTGGATGGTCACAAGGTAAATGGACCAACCTTCCCGTTTTCTATTCTTGCAAAGCCTCCCCTGGGTGGCTCTTGAGATGCTTTTGGCCATTTCAGTTATTTAGAACCACAGGGAACCCTTTGATGCTTTTGCTCTGCCTTCCTGCCTTAGGTCACTGCTGCCCGCCAAGCAGCGACAGCCACAGGCCTTCAGCTGTTCTGCGTTGGTGGCACAGCCTTTGGTAGTCTTGTCCTTACGGTTTCCATTGGCGAAAGTGTGACTTCTTGTTCATGTGTTGATTTTTTCTTTGTCTTTTTTAAAACCTTCTTTCTTTGACTCTCATGTCCTGTTTCACTTGTCCCTTCATTCTGTCTTTGCTGAGCTGTGACACTAGTCTGTGCACAAGCGCCCGCTAGAAGCTGTGTGATATATCCCAAGTGGACCCGTCCTCCTCAAGTCTCCCTTTTGCTTTCCAGGTGCATATTTCCCGGGATAAGGTCACCAGGCCAGGAGCCAAACTGTGGAAGAAAGGGGAAGGCCTTCCCAACTTCGACAACAACAACATCAAGGGCTCTTTGATAATCACTTTTGATGTAGATTTTCCAAAAGAACAGTTAACACAGGAAACCAGAGAAGGTACGGGGTGTAATGAGTGCGCGTGTGTGTATGAGAATAAGGTGGCCATAAACCCTGCAGGGACGTGAGACATCAACCATTAGCACTAACGGAACACAAGAATAGGAATGGACTTGACCGTCTTTGTAAAGGCAGTGTTTAAAATCTCCTGTTGCTGTGTTACAAAGGCCGTGTAAACTAGACTTGGAAACCTAGGAAGTGGTATGGTGCATGGGGGGAGACAGAATCACTTGTAACAAACGAGGTGGACCCAACTTAAAGCGAAGATGAGCTACAGAGCAGCTGCGTGAGAGCCATGGGGGAGATGCCTGTGAGGACTGGTTGAAAAGAGGGCCCAACTGGGGAACTTAAATAGTGAAAGAAAGGAGTGTGGTAAACGCTGAAAAGAGAACAAGGAAGAAGCAGTGGAAGACTTAGCTGAAGAGTTTTCTCTCTTTGATCCCACAGGCTTTGTGGCTTTGTGGGCCAGAGACACAGAAAGCCACAGGGACCTGTGGGTCACACGGGAATGTGTGGGATAGCCCATGAAGTTGGAGACTGGTAGTTTTTGTTTGTTTAATTCAGATCCATGGTTGTCAGAAGGTCCTTTGTGAGTCTCTTCATAAACATGTTCTCCAAATGCCACAGAAGGCACATGTTTTCTAATGTGGTCATTTGTCCATTCTTTCTTCAGGTATCAAACAGCTACTGAAACAAGCATCGGTGCAGAAGGTATATAACGGACTCCAAGGATATTAAGAGTGAATAAAATTGGACTTTGTTAAAAATAAGTGAATCAGCGATATTTATTATCAGCGGGGTTTTTTTGTGTGTGTTTATTTGCATTATACAAGTTTGTCCTAATTTTTTTTCTAATGATCATCATGAAATGAATAAGAGGGTATAAGAAATTTGTCCGTTTGCATTCAGACAAGAATGACCAGCATAAGGTTTACTAATACCTCTCCCTTTGGGGATTTGACGTCTGGTGCTGCCGCCTGAGTTTCAAGAATTAAAGCTGCAAGAGGACCCTAGAAACAAAAGAAACTCAATATAGAGGGTTGGAGTTCACTGTTAGCGATTCCATTTAAAATGCCAACTGGAGAAGTCTGTTTTTAAATACATGTTATTGTTATTTTTTTCTTGACTCCTGTTTTTTCTCCTGTGAGTTGGGTTTTCCTCCTCCCGTCAAGCAGGCTGGATGCACAGCATACAAAAGAATGGTAAAGATCCAACCCCCATACAAGTCAACACACATGGCGTCTTCTGCAGAGGAGCTGGAGGAAACCGAATAGAAATTGGGGTACACAAGGGGCCGGCGCTGTGGCGCAGCGGGGAAAGCTGCCGCCTGCGATGCCCATATCCCATGTGGGCGTTGGTTTGCATCCCAGCTGCTCCACTTCTTATCTGGTTCCCTGCTAATGGCCTGGGAAAGCAGTAGAAGATGGCCCAAGCACTTGGGCCCATGCTACCCACATGGGAGACCTGGAAGAAGCTCCTGGCTCCTGGCTTTGGCCTGACTCAGCCCTGGCCATTGTGGCTGTCTGGGGAGTAAACCAGTGGATGGAAGATCTGTCTCTCTTTGTCTTCCTCTCTCTATGTAACTCTGACTTTCAAATAAATAAATAAATCTTTTTAAAAATGAAATTGGGATATAGGATTCAAGGTTATACAAAGATCTGATTGTCCTTGAGAAAATGATTTTCCCCATTTATTTTGGGAATAATAAAATTGATAGGAGTACTCTTTAGAAAACCACTTTTCATGTGTCTCAGCTGATTTCAAGATTAGAACCTTGGTTTCTGTGTGTCTTTTAGAAGTAGGATTACCACTGGTTCTAGAAAGGAAATTTAGAAAGTAGTTGCAGCTTGCATTTTCTACTGTCAGAATCTAAATCCATGACTTGGACATTTGGCTTTTGGACCACCTTCACTGTGTTACATTATAGAGTCACATCACACTCTACTTTTCCTGCATCTTGAACTTTGACCTCAGCTTACGACACTTCAATGCTGGTGAACTGTTGTTGCAGTGTGTAGAGCTGCCTTCCAACCATCTGCATGGTTCCCACAGTCCCCTTGCCTTTGGCCATGCAGTATTCAGTACTATTTAAAAGTATTTTAGAAAGCAAACAATATATATACATATGTGAGTTTAGTAGGCCTTTATTTAATGTTTTAAGCTTTATCTGAAAAGTGGAGTGACAAGGCCGGCGCCGCGGCTCACTAGGCTAATCCTCCGCCTAGCGGCACCGGCACACCAGGTTCTAGTCCCGGTCGGGGTGCCGTATTCTGTCCCGGTTGCTCCTCTTCCAGGCCAGCTCTCTGCTGTGGCCAGGGAGTGCAGTGGAGGATGGCCCAAGTGCTTGGGCCCTGCACCTCATGGGAGACCAGGAAAAGCACCTGGCTCCTGGCTCCTGCCATCAGATCAGCGCGGTGCACCGGCCGCAGCACGCTGGCCGCGGCGGCCATTGGAGGGTGAACCAACGGCAAAGGAAGACCTTTCTCTGTCTCTCTCACTGTCCACTCTGCCTGTAAAAAAAAAAAAAAAAAAAAAATGTAGTAGTGAAAAGTGGAGTGACAGAAAAAGACCTGTCTGCTGATCCACTCCCCAGATGGCCTCAGCAGCAATGGCTGGACCAAGCCTAAGCCAGGAGCCTAGAACTCCATCATGGGTCTCTCACATGGATGCAGGGGCCCAAGCACCTGGGCCATACTTTCCCAGCTGCATTATCAGGGAACTGGGTCAGAAGTGGAGCAGCTAGGTCTTGAACCTGCTCTCCAGTATGGGATGGTGACATTGCAGGTGGCATCTTAACCACAGTGCCACAATGCTGGCCCTATTTAGTAGGTTTGTTGTACATTGACTATTCATTATGTATTAAACGTCCGCTAGTGGATCGTTTCTTAGAAATGATCATTACTGTTTCCCTAACATGAACTTAGCCCCGGAAACTCTTGGTGATTATTTGTACTGACTGATCCCCCCATTTTTCCAAGATGTATATTCAGTTCAGTGATGACACTACGCTAGTGGAAGCTAGAGTTACTAATGTTGGCTAGAAAGACCTAATAGAGCTGGTCCTCTTCCTGCAAAGGAGAATTAACAGGGTGTTGGCATTCCTTTTTACCCCTGTTCTAGACTGCCATGCTTTACTTAGTTAAAATATATATATATACTTTAATGTTTGGACTCTGAGCCTTGGTTTGCAGTGGAGTGCTTTGTCTGCAGCATGTTGTAACTTGGAAAGATAGGAAAGTTTCATTGATTTTGTTGTAATGAACCCTCGTGTCAGGAGCATGGATGATAAGAGGACCATAAAAACAGACTCCAAAGTCCAAGTTTTCTGCACTGTGGTACAACTGCCTTCCCAAAAGTTAGTGCTGTCCCAAAATGGAGTGGTGGTGAGCAAGTACACTGAAGATACCCTCTGTCCAGGAGTGTTGCAGGAAGTGCTCCGAGGTTTAGGAGGTTGTAGGAATCCACATTTAAATCCCCTACAAGCTGGAAGCTTTCATATGTAGCAGAGTGCAAGTGAGGAGCCGTGAAAACTTGTTGGCTTACTCACTGAGTGAGACAGTACTCACTGCGTGTCTGTTAGAAGCTGGGTTCTTAGGGCTTTATCCAGATGGACTTACCTGTGGATGAGGGACTCATCATCCCCAGTTGACAGATGGGGAAGTGGGGTTATGTCTTGCAGCTTACAAGGGGCTCCAGCATTTGACCACAAGCACTCTCACCTGCCACAAGTCTGTAAGTAGAGAAAACACACGCTCTGGAAAAGGGATGCTAGGTTAACTATGGGGGAAAACAGCAGCTCCTTCGTCCTGCAGGGAAAATGTCAATCCACGGAGCTATGTGATGAGGCAGAGTGGATACCTGGCCTGGAATCCGAGTTAATCTGACATTGAGGAAACAAGTGCCCCTCTGAACCTCAGTTTTCTCATCTGTAAAATGGAGGTGATGCAAGGTGACTTTTTTTTTTTTTTTTTTGACAGGCATAGTTAGTGTGAGAGAGAGAGACAGAGAAAGGTCTTCCTTTTTCCGTTGGTTCATCCCCCAAATGGCCGCTGCAGCCAGCACGCTGCGCCGATCCGAAGCCTGGAGCCAGGTGCTTCCTCCTGGTCTCCGATGCAGGTGCAGGGCCCAAGCACTTGGGCCATCCTCCACTGCCTTCCCGGGCCACAGCAGAGAGCTGGCCTGGAAGAGGAGCAACCGGGACTAGAACCCTGGGTGCCGGTGCCACAGGGGAAGGATTAGCCTAGTGAGTCGCGGCGCCGGCCTGCAAGGTGACATTTTTAACATCTATGTTGGTTTTCAGACATTTTATTCAGACATGTACTTTCTGCTCCTCAGCGGTGTTAACTACTGGTTGGGTTGCTAGATTCATAAACCCTCAACGGGTGTTAGTACTTGGCAATCACTAGGGGAAAATAACAGGATGTGGGAACTATTTGAAAAGTTGCATTGGATGTTATTAGGAATGGGAATGGAAAGAAATTGAATCCTATTCCTCAAAAAGAGAAGCTGCTGCTGCTAGCCCTAGTAACATCCTCTGCCCTGAACAACCGTCTGTTCCCTCTGGGGCTTCCGGTGCCCGTTGCTGTTCACTCGACCTTTGGTGTGTCAAACATGCAAAATTCGAGGTGTTATGCACCAAAGTGGTTACAATGCTGATGCTCTACAGTTAGGTTCAGAATTCTAATTCTACCATGCCTCAATCTCTCCATCTAGAAATGGTGGTAATAGTACCTGTCTCATAGGCTTGTTGGATCATGGAACATTTACAACCGGAAGGTGTGTCTTAGGACACACCAGCGAAAAGGAGCCAATTAGTACCTCTTATGTTGCTTTACTGAGGTTTGCAAGGTTTCTGATTTTTTTTTCCTCTGCTATTTATTGCCTCCCCTCTGCAATGCACAATGTTTGTCTCCAGGTGGTGCTAAAATAATGCTGTGAGAGATACAAAATCAGCCCTGAAGCTCCAGACTTTTTTTTTTTTTTAAGTCATCTTTGGTTATTGCCACTAGAAATCAAGCTATTAAGAAAAACAACAATACAGATAATTTTCAAAACAAATCTTAATAAGCAATGCACCTTGGCCGTATCTGCCCTCCTCTCTTAGACTCCCATAAGCCCAATGTAGAGAAGGCAGATTCCAAGTGGGTTGGATTTGATTTGGTGCTTGATTCTACCAAAAAGAATAACATAGTTAAAAGTAGAGGATGGCTCCTAGGAACTGATTACAGCTGTGGGAATCACCTCTGGGAGCAAGACCTTGTGATCGGGAACATGCCAGGTACTTCAAGCTTCTGCCTCCCCTCCCAGTTAAATCGTTGAGCTGGGAGACGAGAACCTGTGATACACAAGGTTTCTAGCAAGGTGTTTGATGGTGCACGTTGTGATATCCTCGGGGACAATCTGAAGGTGGGTGGCAGGATTCGAACCTCAGTGGGTATGGCTGAACATGCCGTTGATTCGTGGACCACCGCCAGCCTGGAAGGGAGAGACGCTCTGCTGGCATAAAGGAGCTCCGTGCTCAGTCCTGGTCTGGTCAATGCTTTTATTGCTCGTGAGCATCCCAAGAAGGGAGACTAAAGTGCCAGCTGCCCTCCTGAGTGTACCAGTCACTCAGACAGGGCCAGGACACCGTAAAGCTGGCCAGACCTGCTTCTGACTCTTGCCTGATGCTTGCTCTGGAGGGTCAGGGGTGGGGTGCACCAGCTTTGTTCACAGCTCGATAGGGAAGCGTGAGTGACAGCAATGCTGTCAGTGCCACTTGGATCGATGTCTCCCAACACAACACTAACTTTTGTGGGCAGAGGAACCATAATTGCAATGATTGAATAAAAGGTATAAGCCTCACGGCTGTTGTAAGAAACCCTAAGGTTTCATATCATGAGTGTGAGATGCCTCTGTGCTTTGTGGTTTAGGGAAGGAACCTCCCCTGCAATGAAGAGAAGCGAGGGTCTCAGGAGAGAGCCTCATGACACCATGGGGGAAGGCCCAGTTACACTGGCCATGGACAAACTACCCCGCATTTAGTGGCTGAAAACAGCTACACTGATTTTTTTTCTCAGGACTCTGCAGCATGGGCCATGGCTCCTGGGCTGCCCTTGGTGTGCACTGGGACAGCTCAAAAGCTGGGGCTGGGATCATGTGAAGACGTCCGGCAGGTGGCTCTAGGAGGATGCGGGAGCTGAGTGCTGCTCAAGCGGGGCTCCTTGGCCATTTTTGTCTCAAGGTGGCCCCTGCACATGTGGCATTGGCATTACTGGACTTCCTACAGGGAAGCTCAGGGGTCCTGAGTCACGTGTCCTCAAAGGAAGAGGGGACATAAATCAAGCCTCTTAAATCAAGGGGCATCTCTTCCGCTGCATCTCTGTTCACAGGACAGCCACAAAGGCACCCGCATTCTTGGGCAGGGGATGGATTAGACTCAATGTTTCGGCAAAAGAACATCTCCAGGGTTCTGAAGGAGTGTGTAAGCATCCAATACGCCCCTGGCTGATTCTGGAAAATCCGATTTGCTCCAGGTGATCGCATGAGATGCCCACACAAGCAGCATCTGTGAGGCCGTGGGATGTCCGAACTGCAGTGGAGAAGCCACGGGATGCTCATAAGGCCTGCTGGGGGTCAGAGGAACTCGCTAAGAGGGAAGGGCTCTCCGTAGTCCACAAGCCCAGCCTCCGTGCCCACCGTCAAGGGAGCAAAGGATTCTGACCGCTGGGATTTCGGGCACGGGCCCTGAGCAATTGTCACGGCGCTCCGGCCTCTGGGGTTGGCCCTCTCTCGGCTGGAGGATCTGGGAAATAGGCAGACATCAGTGATCTGCATGAGAACAGGAGGGTGCAGACCAAAGCTGTGGACGCTCAAACCTGAGAAGGACCTCAAATGACAGATCTGGTTCCTGAAGCCTCTCGGGAATGCCTCTGCTGAAGAACACCTGTAGAGAACAGATGGAAGCCCACACTGCGTTCTCAGCCTGCACCCTGCCCAGAAAGGCAGGAACTGCTAGGAGGGATGGACATACACTAAATGGTAGACAAACCGACCCCAGCGCTCTCAGGAGCTGGCTCGAGACGTGCCGTCCAGCAGGTGTGCGTGCAGTGCAAAGCCTCAGACCTCTTACCTTCTGCTATTGCATAGGCAGTTGAGTCATAGCACTTGATGTGGCTTTCCCTGCAGCCCAGCACTGGGGGAATTCATTCCTATTTGCCCAGGACTTTTCCCATTTTGCAAGTGAAAGTTCCATACCCCCGGAACCCCTCCATCCCAGGCAAACCAGGGCAGTTGGTCACCCTAAGTGCCAGCACTGCCAGAGCTGTTTGCACAGAGTCCCTGCAGCTTACGTCATTCATAACTGCCACGGGCAAGTGCAGAGCGATGGTTGAAGAGACAGGAGGAGCTAGAGCCAGGTTGAGTCCTGAAAACATTCTGTGAAGGAGGAAGCCACAGGAACTGTGCATGGAGACCTAGAAACATAGGACCAGACCTTCAGACCAGCTGTCAGAGGTGACCGGGGGGTGCAGGGTCAGGCCAAGGGAGTCCTTCCCAGGCTGGTTCACAGATTGGCATGTGCTGAAAATAGCATACTTTAGGGCCAGGTTGTGGTACAGCAGGTTAAGCTGCCAACGGGGCTGGGTCCCACATGGGAGTACCAGTTGGAGTCCAACTGTTCTGCTTCCAGTCTAGCTCCCTGCAAATATGTCTGGGAAGGCAGCAGATGATGGCCCAAGTACTAGGACCCTGTTACCCATGTGGGAGACCTGGATGGAGTTCCTGGCTCTTGGCTTCAGGCTGGCCCAGCCCTGACCATTGCAGCCATCTGGGGAGTGAACCAGCAGATGGAAGATCTCTTTTTCTCTGTCTCTCCTTCTCTCTCTGTAACTCTGCCTTTCAGATAAGTAAATTTTAAAAAAATAACATCCCACACTGGACAGAGAAAAAATTATTTTCTTTGTTAAATGTTGTACATGCATGTCATCCTTTATATGGAAAATAAGGGATTTTTTGCATGTATTGGCTGTATTATAAAAATGTAAACTTAATCGGAATTGTCTTTAATTTCAAAGTTTTCTGTTGATTTTAAAATTATTTTATACAAGTTTTAAAAAATATTTTAGCTTTGAAATTATTTCTTTCCTGACCGTATGTTCTCAAAATTTCCCCACTTTGTCTGTGTTCTTTATTTTTGTCTGTTTTTCCTTTGGTTTGTGTGTGGTTATTAATTTTAGGAGTCTTGAGCCAAACATCTTCCTAAGAAACTCATTAAGGGGCTTTTACAATTCAGGTAAGAAAATGCATTAGTTGCTACAGTGGTATTTCAGAATTTCAGCCTCCTCTGACTGACAGCACCCAGCAGCCAACTGGCTGTCCTCAGAGACCTTATCACAGTCGGAGCTTGCTAGAGCCCTCTGCCCACAGGGAACATTTTGTTAATGCATCTTTATTTCCATGAGAGGGCGCTGTCTACTAGGAAGGGTCAGGGTTGATGCACATTCTGCCAACCACACGGTTATTTCAAAAAGTTCATCGGAAATGGGATGAGAAGTTAATTTTAATGTGAAAAAAATGTTGAAATTCATGTAGAATTTTTTAATAATACGTATTTTCCGTGAACTTTTGGATGTTCTTTGTATGCATGGATTTCAATTATATTTTATACCAAAATAAACTTACTTTGACTTCCGTTTTCCGCAAACTTTAGAAGGCATCATGGGGGCCGGCACTGTGGCACGGTGGGCTAAGCCACCGTTTGGAATCCCAGCATCTCATATCAGAGCGACAGTTTAAGCAAAACTCAGCTACTCTGCTTCTGACCCAGCTTCCTACTACTGCACACCCCGGGAGGCAGTAGGTAGCGCAGTTCAAGTACTTGGGCCCCTGCCATCTACATGAGGGACCCAGATGGTGTTCTGGGCTCCTGGCTTGGGCAATAAACCAGTGGATGAATTCTCTCTCTCTCTCTGCCTTGCAGATAGATGAAAATGAATACACTTAAAAAAAAAAAAAAAAAGAAGTCATTATGGAATCTTTGACGGCTGCTTGGCCTCTAGTATCTGATGCAGGTGTCATCTTAGCTCCCCACACGGCTTGGCTTCCAGGCCTATGCGTGCTGCCCCTCCCCCTGATTCAGGGAGGGGCTCCTCGTACTCTTCCAGCCAGAGAAGCACACGGTATGTGATGCAGAGAGGAAGTGGGCAAGGTTACAGCAAGGGTCAGAGGACGAGCTTGACTGGGAAAGCTTTTACAACTTTAATTTGGTAAAACAAAACAAGTGGGAGCAAGTGTAGGTTTTTCCAATGGGAAATATAAGGTGGAAAAATATACTCTATTGATTCATTAAATGCAGATTAAGCAGTTGCTATGTGCATGAACTTTTTGGGAACTGGGGATGTCTAAGCCAGCCTCAGTGTGGAAGAGCCCAGCAGGTGCAGGGCAGGGGCAGGGCAGGTGTAGACCGTGCCTCACCCAGCACTGGCAACTGATCCTTGAGCTCAGACCCCTTCCCATCATACAACTCCTGAGGGACCCACCCTGAGCCAGTGTTTGCTGAAGATGGTTCTGGTTCATGGGCAGATGGCTCCTAATGGCTCCCGGGGTCCAGTGCTGAGTCATTGGTTTCCACTTCCGGAGTGGAGCCTCCACCCTTCTCTGCCTCCTTCACCCATGCTCTTGTTTGCCAGTGTCATTGTCTCTCCCCCATCAGCGGCACAGGGCTAGAGCCCTGTATGTTCATAACACACAAGCCAGCCACGGCAGAAGAGTTGCCATGAAGACAGGGTGGCAGGCCAGCTGTGGCTGCAGCAAACATGGTCTCTGTGCCCTAAGAGGCGATCTCCCCTAGTGCAGGAACATAGCTGAGTGGACAGTGTCAGACAGCATGAACTTGACACCACACTTGCTTGAATAGTTAGCCAAATGCTTCTGGTGGGGACAAAACTAAGCACTTGAGATACTCTGGTTGCAAAATATCCCTGTCTGACTGTGGCCCCAATTCCAGAGTAGCTGGCAGGCTCCCTGGCTCTACCCTTCTGCCCCACAAAGCAGTCTGGCCTGCAAATGGAAAAGAGAGAGAGAGGGAGGGAGAGAGAGAGAGAGAGAAGCAGAACTGAGGCCAGGAGACAATGGGGCTCAAAGTAGCTGCCTGGAAGTTGGGAGGAGTGGGGGCAGCTGACGTGCCATAAAGCAGTGCTCACGCTTTATGGCACTTCATGTTCCGTGGAGGAAGTATCAGTCATTCTTGGCAAAGGCAGGGAAGTGATGATGAGAATTAGGGGGGCCAAGGCCCCCTCCACCCACTCCAGGTTACACTGCGCCCTCCTCTCCCACATTCCCTTCTCAGGTCCCCTGGCCAACAGCTCTACCCTGGACTATTCTTTGAGTTTGTGGACAGCGGACATAGGAATAACAAACTACCTTTGAACTTGCCAGTTGATTACAACAGAAAGTAAACCAACCTTGAGCTGTTAGTTTTGGGTTTTCTACAAAGAACACATGCTCCCTCCTCTCTCCACAATCTCACTACATGCATTTTCTGTTGGTCTCGCCTTTCCTGAATAACCACTTCCTAACCTTTCTTAAGTGGAATGATCCTAAATTTCTTTTGATTGAATCTCATATTCTCTGTTAACTTCTCAAAATGTGCCATGTTTTAGCTATTTACAAGGCATGGACATGATCGCTAACAGTGAACAAATGACGTAGGGACTGTGAGAGCACCAACGCTTCCTTCAGCACACTGCTGCCTGTCCCTGGACATGGCTGCCTGCTCCTGGGCACCACTGGTTCTTTCCCTGAGCACTACCACCCTGATTGAGACAGCAGAATCCCCTGTACCAGAGTCTGGCTGTGTGTCTGTACTCACTCTAAATGTAGGGTCCCTAACCAAGGTGAGCTTCTCCCACGCACCTGTCCCCACGCATCCGGCCTCTCTCCGTATTACCCTTGTCTTCCCACTAGTTCCATTAGAACCTGAGGCCTGGAGCTTCAATCTGTTGCTTAACCCAGAACACGATGGGACTGCCTGTTGTACAATTCCAGCACAGAGGAAACTGCTCACATTGCAGGGCTGGCTCTTTGGTCTGCACTCATAAGTTGACACAGGAACACCAGAAGCAAAGATTTCCCACGTCCTTAAGTGTGTTCAAGGGGTCAGACAACAAAGAGTGAAGAAAATGCTCCCCACGGAGGGCCTCGCCAGATTCGGGACAAGCAGGAGGCTTAGTTCCCTTGTCCAGGTCTTGCATTAGCCCCCAACCCTCTCTCCTCATGCCCGAAGCCCAGTCAGGGAGGAGAACGACCCACTTGCTGATTCCATTCTTAATCCTTTTAAGGGTCCAGATAAGCCTCTGGAAACCAGGATGTCAGCAGCTGGCCAAACTCCGTCTCGTGATTCTCGAATTGTCCGCTGGTCCACACCTGCGTACCCAAGTTCTCACCCACTGGGAGAACTACTACGTAAGGAATTTGACTGCTGATCACAAGATGGTTCATCCTATTGCTGAACCAGTGGTGCACCTCTTGGCTATTCAATAGAATGATGAGGTTGACCCAAAGCTACTTCATCTGAGAACAGAAAGAACACAGAAGGACAACAGAACACAACAGAGCTCTTTCTAAATCCCTGGGTCCCAGCATGGAAATCAGGGCTTCAGTCTGTAGTTGAACTTGCCTGTGCAGTTCCTGGGGTCGAATCTGGGTCCATCTAGGAGGTTACAAGGTGGGCAGGTGTTGCTTCCACAGGAGGAGAACATTCCTAGTAACCTGAGTCATTCAACAATGAAATGGACTTCCAGAGTAGAGAGGTTCCTGGATTTGGACACCCTCAAACACGCTGCAGGGGGGGCCTGCACTGAGTGGAGTCTGGTCTGGAAGCCCTCAGTGAGGGAGCCTGTTTGGGTGGGAGGCAGGAGTCGGGGACACAAGATTGAGTATGACATCGACCCTGCTTTCCGATGAGGGCCCCCCCGCCCCCCGCAAGTTGGAGAATTGTTCTGCTGGATTTAATGCAGGCAGAGGGCAAGAACCACCGCTTACACTTTTCTCGTGTGTTCCTACAACTACTAGAGTGAGCATCTGGCCGACAAGAATGATACCTTCCCTCTGTGTTTCCTTAACACCTAGCACAGTGGAATGTCTACGAAATAGTTTTGAAGTTAAGGAATATGTGTCAGAGAAGACTCAACACATGTCAATAAATGGGTCCACAGAATCTTCACAATTGGGATGAAAGGACCCTTTGCAACCCCCATAGTCCACAGGCTGGATACAGAAGTGCCCGAATGTAATAAGGTTCGAGTACTTGACTCAAGCAGCCCCAGGACAAATTTCAACGGCAAGGCCACAGCTATCCTGAACATCTCCCTGTCCAAGGCCCCAGCAAGCACATATGGGACTCATTGGGAGACAACAGGTCCACCTCTCCTCTTCCTTCCTGTCTGAAGAGTGCCACTCATTCACCTGGCTTTGGAGCTGCTGTCGGAACCCCGCCGAAGTAGTGGATGTATGTCTCTGCCCTGACTGGCAGTTCCCTGAAAAACATCTAACTAGAAACAGGGTAATCATTTACCACTTATTTACCTTCTAAACCTGCATTTGACATCACTTCACCACTGGCTGAGTCAGCACTAAAGTCAACAGGTGAAAGTTTTTTCTGAAAAATTGATTGCCCCAGATATTTTCAACTGATATTATGTGGCCAAACTCCTTTTTGTAGCCTTTCGATTATTAACCAAACTCAATATATTTTTCTATTTCTTTAGTTTTTCTTTTCAAATACAGGAAACAGCCATGTTTTCTATTGTGAGAATGATTTGCTAGCTTTTACTAAGTATTGGAAGAAATCCAGGCTCGACCAATTGCTTGGAATGTGATGTGGAGAAGTTCTAGAACCTGCACCTCTGTTTTCTTTTCTTTTTGGTAAAGGAGGGAGGATGAAAAGGCTCTGTGGCTTTTCAGAACTAAGAGTCAACAACATTCGCTATGACAAAGACGCCGATTTCCTGGGGAGGTGCAGGTCCCCTGGGAAAGCTCAGCTCTCCTCACTTCTTTCAACTATCTGTGATGCTTCGGAACATTTGAGTGGGTGTCAAGGCCACCATGAACAGCACACAGGAGGAAGTCTTCTTTCAAACCAAAGCGAGTGGGAGGTTTCCCACCCTGCCTTCGTGGTCCTGAAAAGCCCACAACGAGGATCACCGGGTCCTCGAGTCCCATCTCACACAAGGGATCGCCAGCCCAAATGGCAAAGGAACGCCCCTCGGAAGGGCAGAGTCGAGGAAGTTCACGCTGCTCGTCCCACGCAAGGCTTGTACTCTGCCTCTTCCCCAGGGATGCACTGGGATGCAGCACAGGAAGGGCCATGGTCACAAAGCTGAGTGAGCAGTGTCCCTGCAGGTGCGCCTCCCTGAGCACTGCACCCTCCCCCTCTCTCGGCCCCCCTCGAATCCGCACCTTTCTCTGCCTCTCCTCTTACATGCACTCCAGTGCCGTTCCTTTGGGGATCTGGATTTGCAGAGCCGGGTCATGGTTATGGGGGCAAATTTGGGGGGAGGCTTTTCCCACCCCCAGAAAAGAAGCAATCACCTCAGGTCACTGGGGTTTAACCGTATTTGCCATGCCGTGATCAGGCCCATGTCTTCCAGCTGTGATGCCTTGGCACTGAGTACAAAGGGCTCTTCCAAATGACTGTTGAGGCCTTCCAGGGCAACTGGCGCTAAGCTTCCTTCACCAGAAGCCTGATAGGTGCTTGGACAAGAGTAATTTGCATTCCATGGGTCGATGTTTTCCATTGGAGAAATAAACCCCGGTCTGTCTTCTCAGGACAGACGCGCTGATGACTTTGTATAATGACTTAATGTGAGTTGCTCTTCGCTGGGCCAAACGAGCAGGGGTGAGCTCCTTTCCCGGCAGGATGGGGTCTTCTCTTGACTTTGTGTCCAGGCGCCTAACACTCCAGGCGGGAGGTGCGCCATCACTGTTAGTCCACTGAACCTAAGAATGAAGAAACCAGGCTTAGCAGAAATTTATAGCCAGCCCTCCCAGGGCCTAGGCCCTTTAAGTAACAGAAAGGGCAGAACCAGGAATCTGGTCCAAAGACTCACACACCAACCACGGCTACTTCCTCCCTGCACAACCAATCAGTCTTCCGCCGTTTGCTGGCGTGCACTTGTTCCTGCTGTGTTTTGGAAGAGAGGCTGGGTGTCGAGTTTTCACCTCCGCTCTCCCTGCAGGAGGTGATGTTCCAGCCACTTCTGGCTCGAGCCTTCTCCTCCTAGACCCCTGTCCGCTTTCAGGGCCACGGACAGAACCAACCTGCAAGAAATCCTGCACTTAGCTGGTCCTTTCTGTCCAGGCTCCTGCAATCTTCCTCCGGACAGTCGTCCGCCCCCGTGCCTCCTCGCTGAAGAGCTTTTAATTTTTAAGATTGATTTTCTTTATTTGAAAGAGTTAGAGAGAGAGCGAAGAGCCCCTTTGCGAAGTGCAGAAGCTTGGCGCCTTCCCCGGCAGCCATCCTGAGCCCGCCACCGCCAGCCCCGGGCAGGCTCCACCCCGCCGGCGCTGCCCGAGCCCTGCTGCCCGCTCCGGAGCTGACCCGGCCTCCGCTGCTCCCTGGACTTCCCCACAGCCCACGGCCACGAGCCCCTGAGAGCCAGCACACGCGGCCACAGAGCAGTTAGTGTGAACGCCCAGGAAAATGCGCAGCTGAGGAATAAAAACAACGAAGCACATGGGGGACTAGAGTTACCTCCCTGTCTGGGATTGGCGGGCAGCTGGCTGAAGCTGACCCAAATGGCTCATGGGTCAGTCCGCTGACACGCATTCGGCGTGTGAAAATCTCCTGAAGTGTGGAATTGGTGTCTTCAGGCGCAGGGAAACACCCAGAGCTCCCTGGGGGGCCAATGCTACAGCTGTCTCGGAAAACCCCAAAATCTCATCGGTGTTCCCCCTTCAATGTCAGTGAGTAAATGGCAATGTTTATTTCTAAGGAAACAACAACCAAAAAACCCCCCAAGTCAGGGATTGTTTTGTTCAGCTTGACACCAAAGCTGTTTTAGGATATTGCATGTTGGGCATATAGAGTGGTGGCAATAAAGCCAATTCATAAAATGCACTGTTAACAAACAGTGCTGGTGAGTTTCCCGTGTCTGAGTTCCCACCGTAGTTAGCATGGAAGCAGTAGCAAAGGAAAAGAGAAACCAGCTGAGCTGATTTAACGTGCCAACTAAATATCAGGTGTATAAATTTACATAGCCTTTCTGATGGACAATTTAATGACAGAAATGAACAGCGTTGAGCCTGGCACTGTGGCGCAGCACGTAAGCCATTGCCTGCAATGCTGGCCTCCCATATAGCCGCTGGTTCGAATCCTGGCTGCTCCACTTCTGATCCAGCTTGCTACTAAAGGCCTAGGAAAGCAGCAGAGGATGGCTCAAGTGCTTGGGCCCCTGAACCCATGTGGGAGACTTGGAAGAAGCTCCTGGCTCCTGGCTTTGGCCTGGTCTAGCCCTGGCCATTGTGGCCATCTGGGGAGTGAACCAGCAGATGGAAGAGCTCTTCTCCTCTTTCTCTGTCTCCTTCTCTTTCTCTCTATAACTGTGACTTTTGAATAAGCAAATATTCTTTTAAAAAAGAAATGAACAGCTTTAAAAATGTTCATATTGGGAGGGCACTGTGGCACAGAAGGTTAAGTTGCCACCTGCAATGCTGGCATCCCATATAGGAGCGCTGATTTGAGTCCTGGTTGGTCCACTTCCGACTCAGCTCCCTTCTCATGTGCCTAGGAAAGCAGCGGAGGATGACCCAAGTGCTTGGGCCCTTGTCAACCATGTGGGAGGCCCAGATGCAGTTCCAGGCTCCTGGCTTTGGAATGGCCCAGCCCTGGATGTGGTGGCCGTTTGGGGAGTGAACTAGCAGATGGAGGATTCTGTGTGTGTGTGTGTGTGTCTTCCTCTCTCTCTGCCTTTCAAATAAATAAATCTTTTTTTTTAAAGTCCATATCTGGGGCCGGCACTGTGGTGTAGTGGGTAAAGCTGCCGCCTGCAGTGCCAGCATCCCATGTGGGTGCCGAGTCGAGTGCAGGCTGCTCCACTTCTGATCCAGCTCTCTGCTATGGCCTGAGAAAGCAGTAAAAGATGGCCCAAGTCCTTGGGTCACTGCACCTTTGTGGGAGACTGGAAGAAGCTCCTGGCTCTTGGCATCTGAAAGGCCCAGCTCTGGCCATTGTGGCCATTTGGGAAGTGAACCAGTGGATGGAAGATTTCTCTCTCTCTCTCTCTCTGCCTCTGCCTTTGTAACTCTGCTTTTCAAATAAAAAAAAAATCAGTATTTTCAAAGAAATGTCCATATAATTTAAATAAAGAATTTCACTTCTAAGAATCTATCCTGGAGAAAAAACTATAAAGCCATGGATTCCGGAATAATTCAATTCAGCTTTAAAAGTTTTTGTTTGTTTGTTTGTTTGTTTAAATTTATTTGAGAGATAGAGTGAGAGACAAACACAGAAAGAGAAAGCTCCCACTGGTTCACTGTCCAGTTGCCCACAATGGCCGAGGCTAGGTCAGATCCAAGCCAGGTATCCAAGCTGGGTGTCCCACACAGGTGGGAAGGATCGAAGTACTTGAGAGCCATCTCCTGACCTCTCGAGGTATGCATTAGCAAAAAGCAGAAATCGGGAGCTTGTACTCAAACCCAGGTACTGCAGTAGGAGATGCAGGGGTCCCAGCCCTGAGAGTACCACCAGGCCAAAGCTTTGCAGCTTTCTATAGGATAATGAGCAATTGAGAACAAACTGCCCAACATGGAGAATAACAGGAAGTCATTATAAGCTTACTTTGTTGGTTTTGAGAGGCAGAGAGGCAGAATCTGCTGGTTCATTTCTTAAGTGGCAGAGCAATGGAAGGCCAGGGTGTAAGGCAGAACCCAGAAGCCTGGAATGCTACCCAGGTCTCCCACTTGGGTGACAGGAACCCAATTACTTGAGCCATCACCACTTCCTCCCAGTCTGTATCAGCAGGAAGCTGGAGTCAGAAGCCAGAGACAGGTATCAACCCCAGGTACCAAAACCAATATGGGACATGGCATCTTTTTTTTTTTTTTTTAAAGATTGGTTTTATTTATTTGAAGGGCAGAGTTAGAGAGAGAAAAGGAGAGGGAGAGAGATTGATCTTCCATCTACTGGGTCACTCTCCAAAGAGGTTCAATGGCCTGCGCTGGGTCAGGCCAAAGGCAGGAGCCAGGAGCTTCGTCCATGTCTCCCAAGTGGGTACAGGGGTCCAAGCGCTTGGGCTGTCTTCTGCTGCCCTCCCAGGCTCATCAGCAGAGAGCTGGATTGGAAATGGAGCAGCCGGGATTTGAACCAGAAATGGGATGCTGATGTTGCAAGCAGCAACTTAACCTGTTACGCTGCAATAATGGCCCCGACATGGGCATCTTAACTGCCAGGTATAAGCACGTTTTTAATTTAATAACAAGGGAAAACAGTCAAGTTATAAAAGAATATATATATATATACACACACACACATATGCAGAATGAGCTAAATTATAGTAAAACAATACAACTCTTTGGCATAGAAAACAGGACAAGACGCAAACGCACCGAGGTGGAAAGACTGGTTCTGCAGAGGTGGCTTTTGTACTCCTGTTTGTGTGTGTGAGATCGGCGGGTGCCAGCTTCGGCTTTTTATGTGTGCCTTGGTTTTCTCTCTTCAGACGAACACTTAATCAGACCAGAATCTAGCATCAGCTGCTACATACCGAATGATTTGCAGATCGTCACTGATGGGTGATCCAAAAATGATGGTACCAAAAACGCCTCCGAGTGTAAGACAGCAAAAACAGAGAGGATCCAGACGGAAATTCTTCCTCCCCATGCCCTCTGGCTGGCATGCAACAGCAGCACCCCCAGACGCGGTGGAGGAGACCCAAGGTCACTTCTGGGGAGGGGTAGTGCCGGAGACGTCTCAGTCTCATCATCTCATCGCCTTATCGCAGGCAGCAGGCCAGCGGCGCCAGAAAGGTGGAGTGGCCAACACGGCATGGAATGCCTGGGCCCTCGGCCTTGAAGGCAGCTTCATGGAGCCCCTCCCCATCGTGTGGGCCTGGCAGTCACATTTTCACAGGCTTTAAAGAAGGGGCTGTGGTCTAGAAGGGCTCTCAGAGCTGGAGTGAGGGACCCCAATCGTCTCACTGTGGATTGGATGGGGCAAGCAGGACCCTGGCTGGCAGGTGGCCCTGCTGGGGGACCACATGGGATGCGTCAGCCTGCAGAAGACACCAGGGAGGCCCTGACAGCACAAGGCAAGGGTGACACCCCTTTCCGCCCTGGACTAAAGAGGCAGTGGTGTAAAATCACCCCTTTGGCCACGCAGGCTTATTTTTAGCTCCAGGGGATGAAGCAGGAGGGGAAGACAGGCCTAAGTGGGAGTGGCCTTCATCCTGAGTGTTGGAGCAATCAGGATGACTGGAAGTGACAAGATTAAATTCTCACAAAAGAAATTCAAGGGACTGGCATGTGGCTTAGAAGGCTAAGCCTCTGCCTACCTTGCTGGCATCCCATATGGGTGCCGATGCAAGTCCTGGCTGTTCCACTTCCCAATCCAGCTCTCTGCTGTGGTCTGGGAAAGCAGTGGAAGATGGCCCAAGTGCTTGGGTCCCTGCACCACGTGGGAGATCCAGAAGAAGCTCTTGGCTTCCTATTGGCCCAGGCACACCCCCACACACCCCACACACCCCACACACCCCAACCCCACCCTGTGTGGCCATTTGGGAGTGAACCAGCAGATGGAAGACCTTTCTCTCTGTCTCTTCCTTTCTCTGTCTGTAACTCTACCTCTCAAATAAATAAATAAAATCTTCTTTAAAAAAGGAAATTCAATAGGGATATAGAACATAAAAGACTCTTGAGCCTGTTACTCAGGAAATATGCCCTCACTGAATGCTTTGCATGTTTTTTTTTTTTTTTTAATATTCATTTGTTGGTTCACTCCCCAAATGGCCGCAATGGCCAGAGCTCGTCTAAAGTCAGGAGCCAGGAGGTCTCCCACATGGGTGCAGGGCCCAAGCACTTTGGCCACCTTTTGCTGCTTTATCAGTTGCATTAGCCGGGAGCTGGATCAGAAGTAGAGCAGCCAGGGCTTGAACCAGTGCCCATATGGGATGCCAGCATTGCAGGTGGTGGCTTAACCCATTGTGCCATAGCACTGGCCCCATGTTTTTCATAATTTTAAAATATTCAGTCGTGCTGCTGGCGTTGTGGTGCAGCAGGTTAAGCTACAGCCCGAGATGCTGGCATTCCATATAAAGGATGGTTTGAGTCCTGGCTGCTCTGCTTCCAATCCGGCTCCCTGCCAATGCAGCTGAGAAGGCAGTGGAAGGTGGCCCAAGGCTTGGGCCCCTGCCAGCCACTTGGGAGACCAGGAGACAATTCTAGGCTCTCGGTTCAGCCTGGCCCAGCCCTGGCTATTGTGGCCATTTGGGGAGTGAATCAGAGTATAGAAGCTCTCCTCCCCCTGCCACTCCCCGCCCTGACCCCTGCTGTCCCTTAACTCTGTAAAACTTTTTATAAAAAATGAAAACCCCGGGGCCGGCGCCGTGGCTCACTAGGTTAATCCTCCGCCTAGCGGCACCGGCACACCGGGTTCTAGTCCTGGTTGGGGCGCCGGATTCTGTCCCGGTTGCCCCTCTTCCAGGCCAGCTCTCTGCTGTGGCCAGGGAGTGCAGTGGAGGATGGCCCAGGTGCTTGGGCCCTGCACCCCATGGGAGACCAGGATAAGCACCTGGCTCCTGGCTCCTGCCATCGGATCAGCGCGGTGCGCTGGCCGCAGCGCGCCGGCCACGGCGGCCATTGGAGGGTGAACCAACGGCAAAGGAAGACCTTTCTCTCTCTCTCACTGTCCACTCTGCCTGTCAAAAAAAAAAAAAATGAAAACCCCAAATATTCAATCATGACTGTAGTTAGGACTTCTCCAGATTATTTCAGAGCAAAGCACAGCCTCCTCAGCCTAGGCATGAAGACAGCGGGGTGGAGGGCTGATGGCAGGAGGCTGGCCCGATTTTGAGGATCACCTTGGTCCCCTTGCTAGATGACCAGAGCCTGTTTTGTGTCGCTAAGAGCCACAGCGCATCTCTGGAGTCTGGCCTGCACCTGCTGGGCCCTGTCACTGTGGTTCTGGGTGAGAGTGAGCCCCTGGAAGAAATGCAGAAGCTGCTCTTGGCGCTGTCTTGTCTGCACCCCAGCTGCACCCCAGCCAGTCAGCACCACTCAGCCTCCCCTTAGGGCCGCCCTCTTTCTCTGCTCCTGTGTTTCAACCAGGTGTTGTTCTCTGAAGCAAAATCCAACCACCATGCAACAAGGACCTGCAAGAATCAGAAGAGCACATGGGTCCCCATGTCGGAGCCTCCTTGCCCTCACTCCTCTGGTCTTCCCCAGGGCCTCCCACTGTCCCATCTGGCCTCCTTGGGAGCCACAGCTTGGAGGGGCAAGGGCCACTTAAAAGGCGCCGTGGCCCTGTGTTCTGTCCAGAAAGACATGCTATCTCCCTCTGCCAAGGCTGCAGAGGGTGTTGGAGTGTTTGGATTCCTACCTGCCCCTACAGCATCTCAGCCTGCAGAGGGGAACTCGAACCCAGAGCTTTGTCAAATGAGTGGCTGTTAGGCCAGGACTGTACCTGGGCACTGGCTGGGGGTTGGGACTACTGGCACCAATCACTCTTGGCCACCCAGGATGCCAAGGTTAGTGGCTGCTTGTGTTGTCACTGCAGGGCCCCGGCGGTGAGGGGGTGGGGACCTCCACACTGCTTTGTTGGCCCTGCCACAGGGACCCCCTCCTTTCACCTCCATTCCCCACTTTAGGCAGAAACCTCTCCCTCCCTTTCTTCTTCTTGCCAAGGCCCTTTCTCAAGATCTTAGCATCTCACAAGATCACCTGCACCTTTGCTATACCTGTGGGCCATGTTCCACCTCTCAGAGGGGATAATCCCTCTGACATCAGAGAATTTCATCAAATCGCTCATCATCCCCTTCTCCCTCCCAGAGCCCCTGGCATGCTCAGATCACCATGGAGGACCCTGCTGCTGCCCAACGCACTGCACTGGGGGCTGGCCGTGTCCCCTTATCCCCTCAGCCACCTCTGCTGCTCCCATGTTCCAAGCAGACTTTGGAGCCTCTCCCACGCAGTGGCATTGACTTTGGCAGATTTCTTGGAGTCTAGCGATGTCCTAACCTGTTTGCTTTTCTGGAGCTGATGTTTGCAGGATTTTTTTTTTTTTTTTTTTTTGGAACCAGAACAGAAATCATCCCATGTCTTTATGCAACTCCTCTGACATGCTCCAACAGATAAATAAAGCCTTCCGCCCCGCCATCGGCCCACCCTGCCCAGCACAGGGTTGGTTCTGAAGCCTCCAGCCACTTGCCCACCTGCCAGGGAGTCTCTGGGGGCAGCCATGAAGTCCCTCGTTCTACTCCTTTCCCTCGCTCAGCTCTGGAGCTGCCACTTGGTCACAGCTGTCCCACTGCTGGGTTACAGGGAACCAAACTGTGATGACCCAGAAGCAGAGCAGGTGGCCCTGCTGGCTGTGGACCACATCAACAATCACCTTCAGCAGGGGTACAAGCACATCCTGAACCGGATCGACAAGGTGAAGGTGTGGCCCCGGGTAAGTGGACCTGCTGGGCGTGTGCTGGAAGAACCTGGGCATGGAGCTCAACCCAGTGCGCCCAAGGATCAGCACTGGTGAACCCAGAGCGGTAAACTCTCCTCACTTGCTGGGAGTGATGGAAGGGCCAGGTGGAGGGTGGGAGAGGGACCCTCTGTGTGGCAGTCATGGGCCTCAGGGAAGGTGCGGGGTGAGGAGTGGGGCCAGGTGCAGGAGATACAGCATTCTGCAGATTCCAAGTGGACCGTGTGCCTTGCTGGAAAAACCAGGGCTCAAGGGACCCGCTGAGTTAGAACTGCTAAGTTATAACTGCCCCAAATCACTGACCAGAAATTTTTTTGTTTTTGTCTTCCATTCCTCTCTGATGAAGACTGCGAGTGAATGAAATGAGCATTTGACAAGTGCCTCCTGTGTGCCAGGCCTTTTCACATAGCTCAGCTCACGCCCCCGCCCCCAAACTCTGGTGCAGGAGATACATTGTCCTTGTATTACATAAGTGGAAACCAAAGCTCCGATGCATTGAGCCATTCTTTGCCCAAGGCCCATGGTCATAGAATTAGTAAGCATCCAGCAGGGAATTCGATCCCAAACCTGTGTTCTTCCCTCTATACAAGCTGCCTCCGAGAGAGGGAGAGAGAGTCCCTCATCCCATACAGAAGCATTGGTGTGAAGAGAATTCACTTCCTCACACGCTGGACAAGAGATCCATGCAGCCTAAAGATAGTGACAATACACACCAAGGTGGAACGAAGCCTGGGGGGCCAGTGGAGCGATCCAGAGAGGGAGGAAGAAGGCACCTGTTACTGCCTGTTTAGAAGTTAAATTTTATACCTGATTAAGGCAGAGTCTGTCAGTGTGCAGTTATTGCAATCATTCTTTGGGCATGAGCTGGTGGCAGGTGCTAGGGGAGCTGCTGGGTTGAACCACGTAAGATTGTCATTTTTTACATCAAAGCAGCCAGCCACTGGCACTTTCAGGGGTTCGAGCTGATGCAAAGATGTGAAGACACAGTTAGTGCCTGCAAGGGATCTGTAGACTAGGAAAAAGAACAAGGCACACGGCAGGGTGTCTCACCGAAGGCAGGTGTCTGAAGAATGGGTTGCCCTGGGTGGGTTTAAGAGTGCTGCAGCCAGGCCCCCAGTGTGAACAGTGGTTGAGAAGAAACACCCACCGGTTCTGGGGAAATTTACACACGAGGGAGGGAGAAGAGGGTGAGCCGGCACCGTGATTTTCACTAAAGGCATCCCTTGAGAAACCCCCATCCACTGCAGCTCAGAGTGTTTCCAGGAAGTGACTTTGGCATCAAAATTGAGAGCTTCCTGCAGAAGGGGCCAGTCTGACCCTCACCTTCAGGTGCCCGTGGGTCAGCACAGCCACCCAGGAGGCAAGCAGAGCTGGGCTGGCAGGGAAAAGGCAGACTTGTGCCCTCCAGATTTTCCAAGATTCGAAGAAAGGATAGGTGAACAGGCGAACTGGCAAGAACAACCCCAAGAAGCTACGTGAGTTTCTCCCTAAGTCCCCCACTGTTCCTGTGAGCATGGTTTTTCCTCAGTCTAGTGGTTGACTTGCGCTACCCCTCTTATCACCAGCAGGCGGCAGCAGAGAGCAGCATCTTTGCATGCAGCAAAGAGTCGCAAACCAAAACAAAAACCCCTTTCATGCAGGGAAACAGCCAAAGGAAGGATAGTAGAAGGAGGAATGAAGATAAAGGAAAGACAGGAAGGTATTGTGCTACACCACCTTACTTTGCAGCTTAACTAAGGGTAAAATTTTAAAGATGAAAAAAATCCGTGTTAACACTCATTTCTGTAGAGCAGCTCCATCAGCTTGTCCAAGCCTACTCTCCTTCCCAGCCAACAGAAGAAGATGAGAGAAACCCGAGCATTGCCCTGTGCACGGGCCGGGTCAAAGTCAGACACAGCCACAGACTACAGCACGGATGACTTGCGCTTCACCTCTCTGAAACTGGGGAGGGTCCACGCCCACCCGGACTTCCCCTCCGACTGCAGAACAGGATCAGGGGCATGAGCTGCTCATCTCTTTGTTCTGTGTCTCCACAGCGACCCACCGGAGAGGTGTATGAGCTTGAAATAGACACGCTGGAGACCACCTGCCACGCACTGGACCCCACTCCCTTGACAAACTGCAGCGTGAGGCAGGTGACACAGCATGTGAGTGTCCCTCTGCAGGTGCCACGCTTCCTCTGTGGGTCAGTGAAGACCTGGCCCATGTTTTTAAGCCGTTGTATTTTTTCTTTCACTATATTCAGTATTTTTAACTGACAATTTATTTTAATAATGTGCACATTTGTTGGGCACAGAGTGAAAACATGATATGTGTATGCAGCATGGAATGCTGAAGTCCCAGTCATTAGCATTTCCCTCTGCTTAAGCATGGATAGTTTTTGAATTTCAAAATATGGAATTCCTGGAGCAGTCCTGCTTTATATATATACATATATATAAATATATGTATGAAGAGTATATGTTATATATAAATATATAATATATATCATATATATTTTATATCTATAAAGAGAGAGAGAAAACTATTTTGAGTTACAGAGAAAAGTAGAGCCAGAGAGAGAGAGAGGTCTTCCATTCCACTGGTTCACTCCCCAAGTGACTGCAACAGCTAGAGCTGAGCTGATCCGAAGCTAGGAGCCAGGAGCTTCCTCTGGGTCTCCCACGCAGGTGCAGGGACCCAAGCACTTGGGCCATCTTCCACTGCTTTCCCAGGCCATAGCAGAGAGCTGGATCAGAAGTGGAGGAGCCAGATCTCTAACCAGGGCCTATATGGGATGCCAGCATGCAGGCAGCGGCTTTACCCGCTGTGCCACAGCGCGGACACTGGGACTGAGCTTTGCAACAGCCCAACATTCTTGCTGTAGAAGTCCCAGAAACCGGAGGGTGTCAGTGTCGGTGCTTTTGGGCCCGGCGGTGCCCGCCCAGTGAGCCTCCGCTGGGTTCTCACGGTGGGGTTCTCTCTCCAGGCTGTGGAAGGAGACTGCGACTTCCATGTGCTGAAGCAGGACGGCCAGTTCACCGTGTTGTCTGCGAAGTGTGACTCCACTCCAGGTAGAGTCGGTTTACCCTTCCGTTTCGAGAGCGTGGGGGAAGAACTATCTGGATAGTTTTCAACCTAAGTAGTCGTAGGCACTCGGTCAGTGAGTCAAAGAGAAGCCCCACGTCCTGGGTGCTGGGACTTGACACCTGTTTTGAAGGCGCTGCTCTCACTGGAGGTGAGAATTATTTCCTGGTGACAGCATGACCGCGCCACATGAAGGGTTAGGCGGATGCAGAGAAAATGCCAGAAGTCAACATGGCTAGGGTACACACCAGGGAGAGTCGGGTAGATTCCTGTTTCCTTCCGCAGACTCGGCTGAGGACGTACTCAAGCTGTGCCCAGACTGCCCCCTGCTGGCCCCGCTGAACGACACCAGAGTGGCTCAAGCCGCCGAAGCCGCCCTGACAGCCTTCAACGAGAAGAACGACGGCGCCTATCTGCAGCTGGTGGAGATCGCCCGGGCTCAGCTTGTGGTAAAGACTGAGACGCTCTGGACAGCTTGGGCAGTTTGGTGACACTCGGGAAGAGCGTGTGGCAAAGCAGGGGTGGCAGCAGAACAGGGGTCGGGGAAACAACCGGAAGGCAAGAAGGGTCCTGTTGGAAAGGGGACAAAAAGAGTCCCTGGGTCCCCGGATGTCATTAGGATCCCCTAATTCTCTGCAGCCAGGAGTATCCTACTCCCCTGGCTCCTGCTAAAACCAGGGCTCCGTGTTCAGCAGGTGGAGATTCCCCCATTATCCAGTGGTGCTGCCTGCTGGTACACTGGTCTCCATGCATGTGTCACCCATCGCCGCTGAGCATCTGTGACAGCCTTGCAATTAGTACTTGCAAAGGCGTGAACCTACTGACCCTTCTAGACATGCAATGGCAGGGTCCCGAAATGCCTTTGGAATCACTGAGGGGGAAAAAGCTGTTTGTACTGCAGGTGCCTTGGGCACTTGAAAGCAACAGCATTCTAACTCTTCAGACGACTGGTGTTCGGGACACCAGCCATGGCATACTTGGACATATGTTAGTATAGGTGGCAGAAAATCCCCATTGCAGACTGCACCAAATAACCGATAGTTTATTTTTGCGAGTGTCCACATACTGCAAATATTATAAGCAAGAAAAGCACAAGTGTTAGCGTGCGTCCTTTCGTCCGATGGTTCCGTGTGATCCTGCTCTATGAAATTAGGTGGGAGCGGTGTGAATCCACTTTCACACCCCAACAGGAGTAACCTCCACCTTGGATCTCCAAGTGCAGCCACAGGAGTGAAGGCCAGGGGCAGGCAAGGTTCTCATTCATGTCAGTCTAAGACTGACCTCCTGATTTCTGTTTCCTGTCTGAAAGCTCACCTGCACCCTACATGGTGGGCTGGAGCCCCAGCTCCTACCTCTGTAGGACTAGCTGCCGTTAGAACGCAATTCCCCGACAACCGCCTGTTGCCAGCCATTCAGAGGCACGTGTCCTGGGCCACACAATGTGGTCTACGTGGATGGTGCTCCCAGAAGTTGTGTGAAGTCTGCCGTGGCCCCAGCTGCTTCCCTGCAGCCTCTCCCTCCCCACTGCTTTCATTCAAAGCCGCAATGCCTCACGGGCATTTTCATTGACTCTCATCAGCCTCTCCCAGCTTCCACCTATGTGGAGTTCACCGTGGCTGCCACTGACTGTGTTGCTAAAGAGGTCACCGATCCGGCCAAATGCAACCTGCTGGCGGACAAGGTGAGTGGCGGGGACCTGGGGCTGCCACCACGCAGGCGGAGCTGGCTGCAAGACACCGCAGCCTTTCGGAGGCTGCCCCTTGGGGCTATGGTAAAAGAACAACAGTGTAAAATCCCCCTCCCTGGGGACCAGGTCATGCCAGGCCTTCCTCCGGATGTCACCCCCCCTTTAGAGCTGTCACCACCACTTGAACTTGTACACTGGAGGCACATGGATTCAGGCCAGAGACAGGCAGCTTCTTAATGAAGCCAAGTTGTGCCCAGCTACTGGGAGTGCGAAATGTAGATTTCCTAGACAAATTTGTACCTCGGATACAAAAGCTTTCAAGTCTGTAGGCCAATACTGTCCACTTCTAGTCTGAAAAATCATCAGAGATGTTTGACAGAAATATATTTATAAAAATGATTTATCACAGATACAAATGACTAAAAAAATCAAGTATCTAACAAGAGAGCATCACAGAAAAATATATATAGTATGTCAGTAAATAGGAAAGGATGCAGGCACTAAAAATTATGTTTTCAAAGAATGATGAATGATGTGAGAAGATGCTGTAAGACACAAAATGGTTTGTTTACTCAATCTCAATTTTTAAATTATACAAGGATACTGAAAAACATTCATGAGAAATGGAGTTAAAAGATGAGCTTATTTTGGTGCACAAAAGGTTGAAATTCATGAGTAGTTCTTTTATACTCTGCATTTTCCACAAACTTTTTAATAAAAAAAATCTGCATAAATTTAAAAACATAAGGTTGCACCAAAACGAACTTTTTAGTTTCATTTCCTGGGGAATTATGGGTGACCTCTGTCACTCTCCAAGTATTTCTGCATTTTCTTTGTATGTATGGTGACAAGTTGTAGACTGTCTGGAAGCAAAAATCATAAACTTTAAGAGCAAGTTACATTTGGATTTAAGTGAGCCGGGGGAGGGGAATCTGTTTGGAAGCCCATTGAAAACGCTGCTGTTTTTCTGTGGACAGCAATATGGCTTCTGTAAGGCAACGGTCGCTGAGAAGGTTGCTAGAGAAGAGGTGGAGGTGACCTGTACCATATTCCCAGCCCAGGTAACAGCTACATGGATATTCTTGTCTGCACCTTCCTGAGTGCAATGACCCCTCACATTTATGCAATGCATCGTATTTATGGTACTTTGCTGTCCCGTTCTGAACCTCACCATGTCATCATTGGCATCATCTCCAAACGCAAGGCTGTTTGAGCCTCCCCCTCCCCCATGAAGATGTCACTGCGGGACAGATCCCTTCTCCTGTGGAGCTGACAAGGCTACCTTTTCATGTGTGGGAGGTGGGAGTGGTTTTCCAAGGGGTGGGAAGTACAGATGGCTGCAGATACAGATGACCAAGGCTGACGTTTGGACATAGGTGGGGTGCTTTTACTCATGGGACATGGGTATGTAAACCCACTGTCACCAAGATAATCCTGGGGAGACTGGGACAAAAAAGAATTACTCAGGCACAAAGGATTCTTGTCAGTTTATAGGTGGTTCCTTTATTGCCCGATGCCTTGCAAATAAAAACCATTGCTATGAGGAAGTTGGGCATGGGGGTGCCCAGACCCATAAGTAGATTGTCTGGGAGGAGCCAGTGAGCTAACCTATGGAAATGGTCCTCTCTCCAGCCTGTGGTCCCACAGCCCCAACCAGACGTCGCTGGCGCAGCAGCAGTGGAACCAGCCCCAGCAGTGGACCCAGCTTCACCTGTGTCCCCTCCAGATGGCCAGTCCCCATCTTCCCTAGTGGTGGGGCCTGTGTTGGTGGCACAAGCCCCGGCCCCACCCCGGGCGCACTACGACCTGCGCCAAACCTTCGCGGGGGTGCCCTCGATGGAGTCAGGCTCGGGAGAAGCCTTCCACCCTGGGAAAGTGCCCGTGGTGGTGCAGCCTAGCGTTGGCGCTGCCCCTGGCCCCGTGATCACCCCGTGCCCAGGGAAGGTCAGATACTTCAAGATCTAAGCTAGACACAGCAGAGATGAGAAAGTTTGGCACAAAGAACGTGCGCACTGTTGTGTCCAAGCCTGCACGTGGGTGGCCGCCTTGTCTGCTGTCAAAATTGGTGCTGCATGAGGTCTAGATTAGTATCATGTCTCGAATCCCACCTTCAGAGGGGGAAGTAGAGGAGGCGGGGCGAGGTCCAGCGGCAAGAATAAGGCTGAACAGTTGATTGCCATCTCTGCCTTCCAATCGACCTCACATAAGCAACTGAGCTGTGACTTTGAAAGGTGCTCTTGCCAGTCTTGTATCTGCCTGTTAACAAAAGTGCCTGTTGGACTTTCCTTAATAAAGAAGATTCTAAGCTGAAATGTGATCTGATTATTGACCACTTCAGCCAGGTTTTGTTCCTGTGTGTGGTCTGTCATCCTGACAACCACACCGTGTCTCTGATTAAAATTCACCTGAAAATAGAACTGAAAGAGAACAAAAGCCTACTGGGGTGCTGTATACAGGAAAAAGCGAGGCTAGAGTCTGCTCCCAGCCCGCAGAAAATGACCTTTCCCTGTGAGAAAATAAGGGACAGAAAATATTGCTGAAATAGAATCAGGTACCTGAACTTGGAATATGAAAGCCACCAGTTTTCCCCAATACCCACACAAGAAGGGACTGGTAGTTAACACAGCAGCCTCAGGCTGGCACTGTGGCACAGTGGGTAAAGCCACCCGCTGTGATACTGGCAGGGCGCTGGTTCTTGTCCCAGCTGTTCCACTTCCAATCCAGCTCCCTGATAATGGTCTGGGTGTGCTGGGCCCCATGTGGGAGACCCAGATGAGATCTCTCTCTCTCTCTCTCTCTCTCTCTCCTCCCTCTTCTGTAACTCTGGCTTTTGAGTAAATAAATAGATCTTTAAAACACACACACACACACAGACCTCATTTTATGTCTGTTCATTGATCATGTTTAAAATTCCTAGAGTTCTCTGTATACAATTCACTTTATACTTTGTGAGGCGGATCTTTCTAGAAGATCTATTTCAAGGACCCCAATGCAAGCTTTGGTTTCTAATACAATCAGAGAAGGTTTACTCGGACAGATAAATTGATAGACACCCTCCAAGTTCCCAGATAGTCTGTAGGAATAAGCAGTCCCCAGTATAAAATGGTGCCCAGGTAATTTCAATTTTTGCCTGTCAGAGTTAGGTTTTCCTGATCAACCTCGGTGACGAGTCGTTCCAGGTGGAATTTTAAAGAGGTGGGTCTCCAGAGGAGACTCCTGGCTCCTGGCTTCGGATCAGCGTAACTCCGGCCGTTGCGGATCTGGGGAGTGAACCAGCAGACAGAAAACCACTCTCTATGTCTCAACCTCTAACTCTGTCTTTCAAACAAATAAAATAAATCTTAAAAAAAAAACCAAAGAGGTGGGTCTCACAGCCAGCTGAGTGGCTTCACCTGACTAGGGACACTAAGCAGGGACTCTCACCTTATCACTCTATTTTGGAGGTTTTATCAACATCCCAGTGACCAACGAGCAGGAATGGCCAGGAAGTTGGGAAAACTCCTGGACATCGCAGGAGCTGAGAAGGGCAGGAAGGCAGGAGCAGGGCTAAGGGCGCTGGAAGAGAACGAGGATGAGGTTTGGGACAAGGCCACGGAGGCCAGCAGCCAGCACAGAGGTGCTGGAGGACACCCAGGGCTGGCTGGGGGTAAGGATGGGGCGGAGGGCGCGCGGACGCTTCTCTCCCCAGCAGTTTGACGGTGAAGGGTAGAACAGATAGGACATAATCTATATAGGATAACGAGGTGGAGAAAATGTTTCATTTTTTAGGGGAGGGTTTTGAGTGTATTTAGGGCAAAAGATAGGAAGAAGAGCAAGAGAAAAGAGATGACAGAAAGCTGGAGTGTTGAGCTGGAAAGGGGGTACCTGTCCTTCCTTGAGGGGCCTTTTTTTAAAAAAAAAAAAGATTTATTTATTTATTTGAAAGCCAGAGTTACACAGAGAGAGAAGGAGAGACTGAGAGAGGAAGGGAGGGAGAGGCAGACAGAGGGAGAGAGAGAGAGAAAGAGAGAGAGAGAGATCTTCCATCCACTGGTTCACTCCCCAAATGGCCTGAATGGCCAGAGCTGGGCTGATCTGAAGCCAGGAGCCAGAAGCTTCTTCTGGGTCTCCAATGAAAGTGCAGGGGCCCCGGGACCTGGGCCATCCTCCACTGCCTTCCCAGGCCATAGCTGGAATTGAGAGTAGAGCCAGGACTCAAACCAGCCATTCCAGTTTGGGATATGGTACCTCAAACAGTGTGTTACTGCTATGCCAAATGCTTACTCCTAATCTTGCCTTCATATTTGCTTTCTGTTGTTCTTATTTTTCTGTAGTGCATGAAAACCTCTTTAATAATATTCTTCTTCTTCTTTTTTTTTTTTTTTTTTTGAGAGGCAGAGTGGACAGTGAGAGAGAGACAGAGAAAGGTCTTCCTTTGCCGTTGGTTCAACCTCCAATGGTCGCCGCAGCCAGCGCTGTGGCTGGCGCACTGCGCTGATGCGATGGCAGGAGCCATGTACTTATCCTGGTCTCCCATGGGGTGCAGGGCCCAAGCACCTGGGCCATCCTCCACTGCACTCCCTGGCCACAGCAGAGAGCTGGCCTGGAAGAGGGGCAACCGGGACAGAATCCGGCGCCCCGACCGGGACTAGAACCAGGAGGATTAGCCTAGTGAGCCGTGGCGCCGGCCAATAATATTCTTTTAATGAGAAAAAAGCTTCAATAATTTGTAATGAGTTCTTAAAGCCCTCTACCCAGTTCCATTCATAGCCACAAATATTTTAGGACCAAAAGAAAAGAGGAAGAAAATTATTTAGACTCACTACTGATGGAGATTGCATCACATGCATGACCCCCTCTAGTCCTGTGACCCTGCATATATGTCCATTTTTACTGATGAGAAAACTGAATCCGAAGAAAACATTATGTTAGCTGAAGTTACACAGCTAGTGACAGATTCCATCCAACTGGTCAGCCCAACCAGAAACGCTATCCCTTTCCATCACAGCACCCAGAAGAGCTGCACTGGAGAGTGCCCACCTCTGAGGCCAGAGCCTGCAGTGAGAAGGCAGAAGGTCACTGTCCTCTCCTACAATGCACTCCAGAGGCCGGGACCCTTGCCCTTACAGAGGCCAGATCAATGCTGCGGGGGTATATACGTGGGTTCTCCCCTGCTGTTAATGGATAATGGTATATTTGAGTATTGATCCAACCCGATCCATGATGAACAAGAACAATAAACATCACACACTCACTGAGAAGAGCAGCAGCCTGGGGGGGCTCGGGGTCAGTCCTTGGGTGGATGTGTGGTTGGGAGCAGGTCATCCCGTTTCTCATGACGTCACTCACGTCGTCTCATGTGGGCGGGGCGGGGCCGCCTGGCTCGCCAAGGACCCCTCTGCCTCTCCCCACTTAAGGACTCTGTGGTAAATACGTGAGCATCACACCACGTGTGGGAAGGGCACTGTCTCACAGAACGAGCGTTCCCAGTGTCTCGAAGGCCCCGTTGGCAGCAGCTCTCAGTGCACGCAAGACAATGTGAGGTTTCCTCATTCTCAAGATGACAGTGGCTCTCAGAAAAGGTTCAGGGACAGCTTCCCAACCTTCGGGGCAGCCTCGTGTGTGGAGTCTCCCGATCTCCACCCGGCACCCTTATTCTTTTGACCCAGGTGAATTTAACCTCCGGGTTTTCGAGAGAATCCGTGAATCCCACGGAGTGGCAGAGGACCGGCAGGGCTGTGGCTGCTCAGCCCGGCCACAGGCCCTTGCTCCTGGCTCCCGGGAGGCAAGACGAATCTTTCACTCCATAATTTTAATAGACAATGATAATTCCTGCTTAGATTAGTTTCTACAGTGGTGGTTGCAAAACGGTGATTTTTATAATTCCAGTCTTTCTTCTAGATTTAGTAACTGGCATTTGATTGTAAATTTGTTCAGTCAGTGTCAGTGCAAATCTATGGGTTGCTGCTTTGTTGAGTGAATGGTAATTTCACCCCTGTCAGTATTTTGGTGGTCAGCTTGTCCCAGACTTGGCAACAGATTCCCTTCAAATAATTTCTTTTCTTAAAAAAAGATTTTATTTATTTATTTGAGAGGTAGAGTTACAGTGAGAGGGAGAGACAGAAAGGTCTTCCTTCGGTTGGTTCACTCCCCAGTGGCCGCAATGGCTGGAGGTGTGCCAATCCAAAGAACCAAGTGCTTCTTCCTGGTCTCCCATGTGGGCGTAGGGGCCCAAGGACTTGGATCATCTTCTACTGCTTTCCCAGGCCACAGCAGAGAGCTGGACTGGAAGAGGGGCAGCCAGGACTGGAACCAGTGCCCATATGGGATGCTGGCACCACAGGCGGTGTATTAACCCACTGCATCACGGCGCTGGCCCCATCAAGTGATTTGTTAACACAACTTATTCTGTGAGTGGTTCCTCACTTTCTGCCCAAGTTTGCTCATTTCCTTTCCCTGGAATCAGTCACTTCCTCAAGGGGCCTTGGTTGTTTGGATTGGAGAATGAGATTTGGAAAGCTGGGCGCATTGGTATTGGAGGGTCCTTGCTGCTAGGCTTCCTCAGTGGGTATGGTTGGAAGGAATAGCAATTTCACATGGTCCCATGAAAAATTATGAACGCATTCTGCTACCTCGAGCAGTCCAAGGCCCCAGGGTTTCCTGGCCTTCCCTCCTTCTCACTCTCTCCCGCAGTGAGAATCCTGCTTCCTAACAACAACACAGTTTGGCCAATATTGCAACATACACAGACTAGTTCTAGAAATGACTATACCCATTTCACTACAGAAAGCAAGCCTGCTAAGCAGATTCTAAGATTCGTTTGCCTTTCTTACCCACCCCCTTTATTAGATTAATGATATGTAATCAAAGAACTGTGTTCACAAGTTCCTTGGATTAGTTCTCTTCTCCTCCTTTCACTGTGTCCAGAATTAATTTGAAACTCAGTTAATCTCATTTGTTTGTTTCTGTCTAGTTTTAGTTCCTTCCTCTCCATTTGGCTGAATAAATTATTGCTCTGAACAACGCATGGTCGTGATTTCAAAAGTCAAAGCTATAAGGAATAAAAATATCACCGGCACTTTTGAGTAACGTTGTTGTCTTTTTTTTTTTTTTTTTTGACAGGCAGAGTGGACAGTGAGAGAGAGAGACAGAGAGAAAGGTCTTCCTTTGCCGTTGGTTCACCCTCCAATGGCCGCCGCGGCTGGCGCGCTGCGGCCGGCGCACAGTGCTGATCCGATGGCAGGAGCCAGGAGCCAGGTGCTTTTCCTGGTCTCCCATGGGGTGCAGGGCCCAAGCACCTGGGCCATCCTCCACTGCACTCCCTGGCCACAGCAGAGAGCTGGCCTGGAAGAGGGGCAACCGGGACAGAATCCGGCGCCCCGACCGGGACTAGAACCCGGTGTGCCGGCGCCGCTAGGTGGAGGATTAGCCTAGTGAGCCGCTGCGCCGGCCCGTTGTCTTTTTCTTTTTCTTTTCTTTTTTTTTTTCTTTTGCTTTTTTTTTTTTTTTTTTTTTTTTTTTGACAGTGGACAGTGAGAGAGAAAGACAGAGAGAAAGGTCTTCCTTTTTTTCTGTTGGTTCACCCCCAATGGCCGCTGCAGCCGGCACACCACGCTAATCCAAAGCCAGGAGCCAGGTGCTTCCTCCTGGTGTCTCATGCGGGTACAGGGCCCAACCACTTGGGCCATCCTCCACTGCCCTCCCAGGCCACAGCAGAGAGCTGGACTGGAAGAGGAGCAACTGGGACAGAATCCGGCGCCCTGACAGGGACTAGAACCAGGGGTTCCGGCACCGCAGGTGGAGGATTAGCCTATTGAGCCGCGGCGCCGGCCCCTTGTCTTTTCTTTATATTTAGAATTCTCATTTAATTATTATTGGCTACACCTCCCTCTAGTTGGACCCGGTGAGCTCTCCATGGAGCACACCCCCTCCCAGCTTCACTCAGGTTGATTGTCCCCAGATATTTATTTCTCCATCAGGATCTTATTATCCCCTGACATTCAGGCCACATCCAGAAAAGAAGCAATGAATCAAAGCGGAGCATCCGTCGAGAGAAAGCCTGCCCGAATGGTGGCCCCTGAAGCAGAACTTCTGCTGCAACTGGATCCTGGTTCTATTGTTCTGGATGAAGCTGCGGCCCAGCCCAGCCTCAGGAGACTAGGCACACGCCTCACACTCAGCAGAGCGCGTGGAACGCAGTAGGCCCTCTGTAGAGGCAATCCCTCGGCCCTTCCAGGGCCGTGTGGGCAGTGCTGCTTAGGGTGCACCTTAGCAAGAAAGCTACCCAGTGAGTGAAAGCCCTGAGAAGCAGCCCCTCTGGGGGATGGAAGTTGTGTGCACATGGCCGTGCCCTTGAGGTCAAGTTCGTTGCTTGTAAAGATGGTGAAGGAACTCAGGAAGTTTGAGCAAGGTGCTGGGCGGTTCCTCGGAAAGACCTGTCCCTAATTAAAGTCTCTGCATAGGACCCCACCTCCAACTCAGGAGCCCGGGCCGTACACCTGGCACTGGAATCCGGCTCTGAAATGGCCATGAAGTCTGTGTAAGAGGCTGAGCAGAGAAGACAGACTGAGTGTGTGCTCAGCCCTGCTGGGGACTCGCTGGGAGAGGCGACCTCTGGCATGGATTACTTAACAAGTTTCTAGTTTAGGTAACAGACGGTGGGTGTGAGCTGGCCCCCAGGTCTAGGTGACTCTGGGTCCCTGGGAAACTCTAAGTGCAAGAAAGTCTAAGTGCAAGACCCACCACCCTGCGGCCCTGCCCCGGGTGCTGCTTTCTTGAGAGTATTGTGGCCCAAAACATCCTCCACGTTTCTTGGCATAAACCAGCTCAACCATGAGTGTGAGCTGTGGGCTATAGATCATACCTGCCTCCCTCACCCTTTTTTTCTTTAAAGGGAGAGAGGGAGAGAGAAAGAGATATTTCCCATCCACCCTATACTACCCAAATGCTTGCAATAGCCAGGGCTGGGCCAGGTTGAAGCCAGGAACCCAGAGAACAGTCCTGGTCTCCTGCTGCCTCCTGGGGTGGGCACTTGCAGGAAGCTGGGACAGGTTCAGAAGCAGGACTCAAATGCCGGCCCTGTGATATGAGATACAGTGTTCCTAAGCTGCGGCTTCATGCCTGCAGCAAACCTGCTCCCAGCGCCTGCCTTTCTGAATGCCCTGCTGGGCGTAGGGGTGCAAGCTGTGTGCCAGGTGCCCTCAAACTCCTGCTTGGTCACGGGTGGTGAGTGGTAGAATCGGGATGTGAACCCAGGCTTGCTTGCGCCCAGCGTCTGTGCACCTGGCCCCACAGGGATTCTTGGAGGAAACGCTGTAAGGCAGATTTGCCCCCATGAACAGTTTTGATACTGGGAGATGGACTGTAAACATTCTGAAGGTTTCAGACATTCCCTAAATATGACTGTGAAGGCGGGGGGGGGGGGGGGAGGGAAGGGGTGGCCTCCAAACTTAGGGACTTCAGGAAGGGGCTGGGGACAGACTACCAGGGGGTGGCCTGAGGCCACTGGGTGGGGTCAGAGTAACAGACACTGCCCAGTTTATGGTGGGGACAACTGGAAGGCCACAAGAAGTAAACAATGTCATTCACCTCTTTTCCCTCTCTTGCTCTTGCTCCCTGCCCTCGGACACTCACCCTATCTTTCCCATCAGGCCCACTCCCATTCATTCTGCAAGCCCCAAACTCACGCTGCTTACTCCAGGAAGCTTTTCTTGACTTCCTCATTAGAACCAGTTTCTGCCCCTGTTGCTTTCTTAGTATCTACTCCTTAAAGGTGAGAACTGCGCCTTCCTCTCTGAAGCCAAAAAGGTTGGATGTAAATTCCTGGCTGTGAGACCTTAGGCACGCGATTTAACCTCTCTGTTCCTCAGTTTCCTCATCTGTACAATGGGAGCAACAGTGGTACCTACAGCTCTCGGTTAGCTATGGGCTTAAATGCAAGAAGGAACACAGTAGTTAGCACGAAGCAGGGCATGTCCTGAGAATCCATACGTAATGCTGGGCCCTAGCAGTGGCTGGTGTGGATGCCCACTCAGTATTTGTGGAAGGAAGAAAAGATAAAGGTGGAAGAGAGAGAGAGAGAGAGGGGCATCAGAAGCGGAACGGAGACGATCTCTAACTTGTACTCCAGCTTGACGTTTGGGAGCTGGGGCTGCTGCAATTTTCCTAAGCACAAATCCTAGTCTCAGCTGGAGACCTGTTGCCCATATTTCTACCTCCCCAGAGACCCAGCTCCACACTCTGCCCCTCCCAGCTCTGCAATGCTTTACCTGGCTGACCTCGCCCTGTTCAAACACACCTGTGTCAGGAGGACGGCGAAACTCCCGCTCAAGGAAAACGCACCGGTTTCTCCTGTCCTGGCTCACCTGGTGGGGAATCTGTTCAGGTGCGGCCACTGCAGAGTCACAGGGGAATCCGTGCTGCTGTGGGAAAAGTGAGCGCCGCAAGCGCTGTGCGCTGAGCACTGACAGCAGACATTGCCGCCACAGCCCCCGCCTTTGGGGCCAGGCTAAGCACAGCACCTCCCAGCCACTTCCGCTGTCATCACTCCGTCCCTCTTCCTTTTCACTCTGAGGCTTCCGAAGACTAGACCAGGACTATCTAATCAGGTGTGGCATCTGCCTCCTGAGCGTCTTTTTTATTTTAAAAAGATTGATTTTATTTATTTGAAAGGCAGAGTTACAGAGAAAGAGAGAGAGAGAGAGAGAGAGAGAGAGAGAGAGAGGTCTTCCATCCGCTGGTTCACTCCCGAGATGGCCACAACAACCGGAGCTGGGCGGATCAGAAGCCAGGAGCCAGGTGCTTCTTTTGGGTCTCCCATGCAGGTGCAGGGGCCCAAGGACTTGGGCCATCTTCCATTGCTTTCCCAGGCACATTAGCAGGGAGCTCGATCAGAAGTGGAACAGCTGGGACTTGAACTGGTGCCCCTCTGGGATACCAGTATTGCAGGCGGCAGCTTCACCAGCTACACCACAGCGCCAGCCCCCTCCTGAGCATCTTATATGAGGCATGTAGCATGTGAAGCAAAGAGAGTAAACTGTGTCATTCATAACCTTCTTTTTTTTAGATTTTAATTTATTTATCTGAAAGGCAGAGTTACCGAAAGAGGAGATGCACAAAAAGAGAGCTTCCATCCACTGATTCACTCCCCAGATGGCCGAAACAATCGGGACTGGGCCAGGCAGAAGCCAGGAGCCAAGAACTTCCCTGGGTCTCCCACATGGGTGCAGGGGCCTAAGGACTTGAGCCATCCTCTGCTGTTTTCCCAGGCCATTAGCAGGGAGCTGCATCAAAAGTGGAGCAGCTGGGACTTGAACCAGCACCCCTATGTAATGTCGGCATGGCAGGCGGAGGCTTAATATGCTGTGCCACAGCACCAGCCCCATCATTTATAACTTTCTATGTAAATCTCCTATCAAAAGGATTATATTTTGATCAGACTGGGTTAAACAAAAAAATTGTTAGATCGGGCATTTGGTACAGTGGTTAAGATGCTACTTGGGGGCTAGCATTGTGTCATAGCGAGTAAAGCCATGCGGCTTCGAGTCCCCGCTGCTCCTCTTCTGATCCGGCTCTCTGCTATGACTTGGGAAACCAGTACAAGATGGCCGAAGAGGTTGGGCCCCTGCACCCACATAGGAGACCCAGAAGAAGCTCCTGGCTCCTGGCTTTGGATCAGCCCAGCTCCAGCCGTTGTGGCCATTAGAGGAATGAACCAGAAGATGGAAGACCTCTATATCTCTTCCCTCTCTGTCTGCAACTCTGCCTGTCAGATAAGTGAGCAAATTTAAATCAATAAATAAGAATAAATTAAAAAAAAAAAAAAAAACCTCTGCCTGTGACCCTGGCATCCCATACGGGTGCTGGTTGGAGTCCTGGCTGCTCTACTTCCGATCCAGCTCCCTGCTAATGGCCTTGGGAAAAGCAGCAGAAGATGGCCTAAGTGCTTGGGCCCCTGCTACCCACATGGGAGACCTGAAGGAAGCTCTTGGCTTCAACCTGGCCCAGCCCCTGCCATTGTGGCCATGGAGGGGGGAGTGAAGCAGCCGATGGAAGATCTCTCCCCACACCCCCAGCCTGCCTTACCCAGAACTCAGACTTTCAAATAATTAAACAAATCTTTAAAAAGTTGGAGTTACAAAAAAGTTGGAGTTTCTAATAGTAAAGGGATACTTTCATTTATAAATGTGCGTAATTAAACCGTATGTTTACATTGAAGAAAAAAAAAGCCCCATTATTCACTCCTCTGATGAAACTTCACTTCCACGCTGATAATAAAGTTGCTGCGTGGGACTGGGGCCAGACTTCAAGGTCGCTGGGGCGGGGCCTCTGGAGCAGGAGGAAGTGCTCACCACGCTTTCTCCCCGCGGGAGCCAACTGTGTGTGTGCACCTGCATGTTGTGGGTGCGAAAAAAATGCTACATCTTCCGGCACGCCCACAGTGTGGCAGGCCCCTCCCAGGCCGTGCAGAGGTGGAACTCGAACCCAGGGCTGTCCGACTCCCAGGATGGTCTCCACCCCTGGAGCCTGCAGCAGGGCCCCCACCTCGTGCGACCTCCAGGGAGGCTGGGCTCCAGAGGGTGATCCCTGTGTTCCAGCTTAGCAGAGCTGAGCAGCCATGGCTCCTGGGAGTGTGGCCCCAGACCAGGGCAGGGCCACCTTCCAATGGCAGCCGACAGGGGTCTAGCAGTTGTGTGGGTGTAGAGCTGACGTCACAGCCAAGGACACTGGCCAAGGGCAGAACCAAAGCGCGTTGCACTGTCCTCCGGCCTCTAATGCCCGTCAGTCTGCGTCTGGAGTCCTGCCGCTCCGTGCCCTGCATTTCCTTGGGCCCCCACCAGCCTCCTCCTGTTCCCCCACCCTTTCGGTTCCTCTGTCTCTGCCTCATGTGCTCTCAGCCTCTTCCTGATTATACTCAGGCTCAGTGAATGTTCCCGCCCTGGCTGACGCTCCATCTTTGTCATACCCCAGATTTTGGACATCTGGTTTCCACAGTGATACAGAAACACTTCCAGGGTGGGCGTGTGGAGCAACAGTTAAGTCCCCAGTGCGCACACCTCCTCTGCTTCAGATCCAGCCTCCTGCTAACATGCACCTGGGAAGCAGGAGATGATGGCTTAAGTGCTTGGGTCCCTGCTACCCACATGGGAGAACTGGATGGAGTTCCAAATTCCTGGCTTCGGACTGGCCCAACCTTGTGGGAATTTGAGAAGGAACTAGTACGTGCAAGATGTCTCTATCTTCCTTTCAAATAATACGAAAGCAAAAAAATTTAAAATACAAAAACATTATGCATATTTAAATTTTAAAGAGTTTAAGCGTTCAGTGATTCATATATCAGGGTAGCACCCAGACAGGAGGGACAAGAGGGGAAACTTTTTTTTAAGATTTTATTTATTAATTTGAGAGGCAGAGTTAACAGATAGAGGTAGACAGAGAGAGAGGTCTCCCATCCACTGGTTCACTCCCCAAATGGCCCCAAGAGCTGGAGCTGGATGGATCTGAAGACAGGAGCCAGGAGCTTCTTCTGGGTCTGCATGCAGGTGCAGGAGCACAAGGACTTGGGCCATCTTCTACTGCTTCCCCAGACCATAGCAGAGAGCTGGATCAGAAAAAGAGCAGCCGGGACACGAAGCAGCACTCAAATGGCATGTGGGCACTGCAGGCAGAGTCTTGACCCACTGAGCCACAGCACTGGCCCCGAGGGGGAACTTATATAAAGTTACTTGCAAAAACAAAACAAAGAAAACAAGTTTGATCCATTGGTGTGCAAAGTTCCTCCCTGGAGGTTAGGGGGCAGTTGCTGGTGGGTACAGTTTCTAGCTTCAATCTGCTTGTAGTTTGTTCTGGTAAGAGTTTAAAGTGCCGTAGCCACCCCAGTCCAATGGCCGCCCAATTAGAAATATCACTAACAATATCCACTTCTGGTTTCCATACCCGTTTTTCTAATATCCTCCCTGCCTGTGAACATCGGCCTGCAGCCCACCATTAAGAAGCTGGGACCTTTAGATCTGAGGCTGTAAAGCAATCCTCAAAATCTGTTTATTTGCTTCCAGAAATTAGTTATGGTTGTGTCTTATTCACCTCACCTCCGGAAGTCCTTGGCTCAGTCTGTGTTGTGCTGCTGTAACAGGAGACCTGAGACTGGGTCACCTATGCAGACAGAGGCTTATTTTCTTCAGTTCCGGGGGCTGGGAAGTCCAACACTGAGGGGTCTGTGGCAGGTGGGGGTCCCTTGCTGCATCCTCCTGGGGCAGAAGGTGGAAGGTGGGATTGAAAGAGGATGTTGGCCGGCGCCACAGCTCACTTGGCTAATCCTCCGCCTGCAGCGCCAGCACCCCGGGTTCTAGTCCCAGTTGGGGCACCGGATTCTGTCCCAGTTGCTCCTCTTCCAGGCCAGCTCTCTGCTGTGGCCCAGGAAGGCAGTGGAGGATGGCCCAAGTCCTTGGGACCTGCAACTGCATGGGAGACCAGGAGGAGGCACCTGGCTCCTGGCTTCGGATTGGCGTGGCACACTGGCCATAGCGGCCATTTGGGGGGTGAACCAATGAAAGGAAGACCTTTCTCTCTGTCTCTCTCTCACTAACTCTGCCTGTCAAAAAAAAAAAAAAAAAAAAAAGGACAGAGGATGCTGAACTTGCTTTTCCAGCGAACCTGCTCTCTTGATAACAGCATCAATCCATTCATGAAGGCAGGGCCTCAAGACCTATTCATCTCTTAAAGGTTCCCTTCTCAGCACTGTTGCTGTGAGAGCTAAGCGTCTAATACAGGAACTTTTGGGAACGAGTTCAAGCAATACCAGTGCTGATGTGGATTGGTTCTGGGAGGAGGAGCGTGGTGGTGCAAGAAGTGCGGAGTCACCACACAGACCCTGGGAGTCGGGTGAAAGCGGGCTAGAGGCGAGCAGCTTGCAGACTTGTTTATTTCAGTTGGTGCAGCAGCTTATATAGCCGAGGCAGCCAATCTGGTCAATGGGGTGGTTTATGCCGTAACCAATCACTGCCTGTTGCCAGATGAGCTCCTTTGCCAGGTGGGTTCCGAAGCCATTCCTAAGTAACTGACACTCCCTTGCCAGTGGCCATCTTGGCATGGTCTTCTCATTCCACCACATGCCAGTCTTAGTAACCCTTGACTCCTGAGAGCCTACGTTGGTTCCCAGCATTGTGGACTTGCTCAACAAGGGCCTGTTGGGTTACAAGTAATTACCATGATTACACAACAGCTACCACTGTGTGCCAGGCACTGGTCTGGCCCTCCACATTGATGATCTCTAAAGCAACTGCCATGATTAGCCCATTTTACATATACGGCTACTGAGTCTTGCAGCAATTACATGAATTCCCAAATCCATTTAGGTGGTAATTAGAAGAACTACAATTAGGCTATTGATGAGAAGAATTCTAAACTAGAAGGTTTCTGCACTCACTGGTCTTTGCCACTAAGTCATTTCTGATTTCTGTGTTAACACTCCACCTTCCTAAGTCTCAGTTTTCTTACCTGGGGAATCTGTTGGGTTAGAATTACTAGATTATCTTTAATAGTACTTTTCAGTGGGTTTATGCGCTGTCACCGAGTGACCCACAATACCAAGCCTTAGCTAGCTGTTTATGAGCATGGCTACCAAATGAGAAATAACAGGGTGGGCATTTGGTGTAATGGTTAAGCTGCCACTTGGAACACCTGCATCTCCGAGTGCCTGGGTTCAAGTCTCGGTTCTGCTCTCAAATCCAGCTTCCTTCTAAGGTGCATTCTGGGAGCAAGCAGGTGATTGCTCAAGTACATGGGTCTTTGTAACCCACTTAGGAGACCTGGCCTGAGTTCCCAGCTCCTGGCTTCAGCCTGGGCCAGTTGCTCAGCTGTTGTGGGCATTTGGGGAGTGATCCAGCAGATGGATGTTCTCTGTCTGTCTCTCTGCCTTTCAACTAAAAAAGAACGAATCCCCCAAACTCTCCATTTAAAAAAAATGAGAAAAAATATTTTCCACTCAACTTTTTAATGAAAATTTAAATTTTCTCATAGTAGGTAATCACAGTGCTACTAGTAACATAAATCATCATATTTGATGTTAACATTAAGTGGTAGTTAAAGTCTTAGATACAGTAGAGACATTATTTGCCTTGCTTAGGGTTCGCTCACAGTCACCAATCAGGGATGGCTCCACCCTGCCTTTCTGTTCAGGCCAGAGGGCCGTTTCTTTCAATTCATTTTGAAGATTTTTCTAGAAGATTTTACTTCTAGAATAATCTTCAGTCCTTCTGAGCAGTTTGTCATAAAAAAAGAAGAAAACCCTCATAGACAGTTATTCTTATCTCCCAGCGCAGCAGGTCCAAAAGTGTATTTGTGAGTTAAAAACAAACCAAAAACTCTCTTATAGCCCAGTAAGTGTAGGAAAATGTGATCTAAATGGGTTTCTTCACCCTAAAACACCTGCCAGCACGTGCTGAGACTCCACAAGAGGCTGCATTCCTGCGTGCAGTCGTTCCTACACGTGTGTGAACACAGAACGTGGGAGATGAGGGTGGGCGGGCTGGAGCTGCTCTCACTCCAGGTCCAGGGTTCCGTGGAACGCCTTCGCTGACAAGCCTGTTTCGGTGCTGTCTTCACACCCAGCCTCTTCTCTCCTGATAAACGACGGTGTGTGTTTTTAAATAGAAAGCTTTTAAAAGGCCATTTCTTTCATACAGTCCCAATGGTAGAAATTTCCTGAACCCCAAACAGAAGAGGAAAAAGGAAAACCAGAGTCCCAACCAATGTGTCTCTGGCATGCACCTGCCCATCATTGTCTTCCTTTATTAAAAAACATTTATTTTGTATTTATTTGAAAAGCAGAGTTAGAGAGAAAGAGAGAGAGAGTTACACACACACAGAGAGAGAGAGGAAAATATGGAGAGAGAGGTCTTCCTTCTGCTGGGTCACTCTCCAAATGGCCACAACAGCCAGAGCTGGGCCAGGCCAAAGCTAGCAGCCAGGAGCCAGGAGCTTCATTCAGGTCTCCCACATGGGTACAGGGGCCCAAGTACATTAGTAGCGAGCTGGATTGGAAGTGGAGCAGCCAGGACATGAACCAGCACCTAGATGGGATGTTGGTGTTGTAGGTGGTGACTTTCCCATGGCACTAGCCTTAGTATCTTCCTCTTGTCTGAAGAGGTGTCAGTCTCTTCATGACTTTGCTTCCCTACAGCTCCGTAGAAGGGAGAATAGACTTGGAGTATGATGTGAGAACTCTTGATGTCCCATTAACTGCTTTTCCATTCCATGAAATCCTTGCTTCAAAAGAATGAAGTGAGGCTGAATGGGACACTCTCTCGGCCACATGCCCGAGATGTATTGGGAAGCCCACTGGTGCTTCTGGGAGGTGACTGAGGGGTTCAGCCTCCTTCCTGATCTAGGGGAGGTGTGAGTTCACCGAGCACTGCTGTAAGCCTTGGCCCCGTGCTCCTGCCTAAGTTCAGCAGTGTGGCCAAGGAGAGCAGTCAGAGGCACTTGGGGAGAAGGTGATTATTCCCACCACCACCATTTTGTTCCTGGTGTACACTGGACACAAGTCAGAATCCATCATGATCTCCTAAGGGCCTTGACTAAATATTTGTTAGGATTTACTGAAAACTGTTGGGAAACTTTATTTTGTTTACATGTCCACCCGAATATGAGATTACTCAGGGGTTGATGGTTACACATATCGACAGATCCCATCCAAAGTACTGACTCCAGGAGATCCTTGTTTAGAATTCAAGGTAATAAAATGGGACAACCTGGCAGCCAGAACCACTCAAGCCTGACCTTGAGGCGCTCCACAAGCCAGTCCATCTCTGCAGCTCCACACCCTTGTTTCCCCCTAGGAATGGGTCTGCTCCGAATCCTGGGGCTCTGCGCCCTGGCCGCATGCTGCGGGGTTGTGTCTGTACCCCAGCCGTTCCTCAAGGACACACCTCTGCTCTCCCGGAACTGCAATGACTCAGATGTGCTGTCGGTCTCAGGCTTCGCCCTGCAGGACATCAACAGAGACCAAAAGGACGGCTACGTGCTGAGCCTCAACCGAGTGAGCCGCGTCTGGGAGCACACACAGGCAAGTGATGCTGTCCGCACTCAGGCAGTCATTTGGACAGCTGCAGAGGCTGGCCGGTGGCTGGGAACCCTCAGACAGGTTGGCAGGTACTTTCAAGATTGGGAACTTGGCCGAGAACCTGACAACATTCTATTCTCCACCAGGCATGCTACTATTCTCTTGTGATCAAGAGCCAGTGCAGAGATCCTACTCTGACATTTGTCTAGGGGCCATAACTTTCAAGGTGTCGCCACAAACACCATATCCTTTGGCTGTCTCAAAAAGCAGAGACTTGTCCAGTCTTTGAGTTCCAGCTCCCTGTGGGATGTGATGTGTTTCTCTACCCCTTCCCACAGGATCACCTAGGGTCTGTGTTCTATCTCGTGTTGGACGTGTTGCAGACTGGTTGTCATGTGCTCAGCAAGAAGGCGTGGCAAGACTGTGCGGTGAGGACCTTGCACACCTCAGTAAGTACTCATTCTCGGGGCTCCAGGAAAGAGACTAGGTGCCCTCTTTCTCCAGGTGCAGGTGGTTTGCTGTCTGCCCTCTTTCTCCAAGTGCAGGTGGCTTGCTGTCTGCATGCTTTAACTGGCCCTCTTTGTAGCCTGAAGAGAGGGTGCCCACATGCTTATTTTCATGCTGGAGACAGAATCAAGTCTAACCCATCAGAGGGGTTTCTAGAAAGTTCCACTAGGGTCATGCTGCCCAGAATTGAAAAGGTGTCCCCAAATTGGTTTTGTTTTAATTTTTCTTTTTATATACTAGTTTTGTTATTCATTAGCATGCAATACCGTGCACTGTTACAGGGTATGGTACACTATTTCCACACATGCAGGTAGTGTAAATAGAGCAGATCGGGCAGTTATCCCCTCCTCTCACCCTTTCCAGCCTGTAGTAATCACCATTCTAAGGTCAGAGTAACTTTTTAAACTCCCACGTATGGGAGAGAAATGCAATAATTTGTCTTTCTGTGTCTAACTTCTTTCACTTAACATAACCCCCTCCAATTCTATCCATTTTGCTATGTCAGGGTTTAATTTAATTTAATTTAATTTTAGAGCAAAGAGACAGAGCTGTCATCTAGTAATTTATTCCCCAAATGCTCCCAGTGGCCCCAGGCTGGATGCCAGGTCTGGGAGCCAGGAACTCAATCCAGGTCTCCCACGAGGTCTCCCACTACTGGCAGGAACCCAGTCGCTTGAGTCCTCGCCACTGGCCCTCAGGGTCTGCATAGGATTTCATTCTTTTCCCAGAATTGCTTTCTACCTCAAGATCCTCCTGTAGCTCTCAGCCATTTGTTTACATTGGAAGCAAAAAACCAGAGGCAAAGATTCTGGATGTGGAGTTAAGGAGTGCAGAAATTATGGAAGGAGGGCTTTTTATACTTCTTTTATATTTGCTTTGTTTTGTCTTAATGAATGCTAATGCAAGGGCTGTGGCTAGAGAAAGGGATGGCTTACAGTGTAGGAGCCCTTAGGGGTACCTTGGAAGGATTTCCTCAATCATAGAATCTCAATGGCCTCAGAATTGATCCTTTTAAAGATGAATAGAAAAAGAATAGTTTTGTTTGATTCTCGATTATCCTGGGATTAACATTAATTGACATGAACTGTGTAACCTGAGTACCTGATAATGACGTCTTTGAAAGAAAACTTTTCAAATCATGTAACCAAATTTGTTAAACTGCATGGACTGATTTTGAAAAGCAAATAGTCGATTTCCCTGCTGTGGATTTTGTTAAGATGACGCTAACTGCTGGAGCACGCGCATGGACAGGGATGCACTCACATCACGTGGTAGAAGTTTGCTTCCCACTCATGAGAAGTTCATGTCCAAGACACTGCCACCTGTAACTCATGGCTTCCACAGTGCTCTGCATCATTATGGAAAGAGAATTTTTAAATCCATGCACAGTATTTTCATAATATATGTTTTCCATAAACATTTTGAAGACCCCTTGAATGCATAGATTTCAAAAATTTTTGCACCAAAATAAACTTAATTGTTAGTTCTGTTTCTTCACAAACTTTTTTGATGTTCCTTTTTATACTCACACTTAATCATGGGGGAGGCTTGGAAATGTGTGTGCCCAAGAAGAGGTCAAACAGCTGGGTGGTGATCCACTGCAGCTCCTCCCACTCCAAATCCCTTAACGTCATCTTAAGTTTCTCATTACTTAAAAGTATACAAGTTTCATTGCAGGAGTAGTTCATTCTATAGTGTCACATAATGTATTTCTTGGTTACAGGTTTATGGACAGTGCAAAGCACTGTTTTACATTAATAAGCCAAGAAGAATCCTCTATTCAATTGCTTATAACTGTACTCTTCGCCCAGGTAAGAAATGTTAATTTTAATAAAAGAGGGAAAAGAGCATTTAACCAGAGTTTTGTCAAGCGTGGCTAGGGTTTCTACCATGTTTATTTCATCTTCATTCCAATACCAGTTGCTTAATCTTTCTAGGACTTGCCTTCCCACTAAATGTCAACATACACCTCTCATCTTTCAGTTAATCTTCCTAAATCATCTCCAATAGCTCTCCATTGTGTCCTGCATTAAATCCTAAGTGTTCAGTCTTCCATAAGTGGCCAGACCTGTACGACTGATCCCTTGGCTCGCTTCCTACTGTCTCTGCCGTTACTGCCTTGGCATCATCACCTCTATACTCCATTCAACTGGATGCCAGTTCTCTGAACACATATTGCACTTTGCAACCTCTGCTTCTTGCTGCTGTCTCTCCCTCCACTGAGCATGCCCTCTCCCCCAATGACCTCTACCCTTCAAACCCATACCCACTCTTGAGGGACCACTGCCATGCTGGTTTTTCCACAATGTCCTCTGTTTAAGACAAGAAGAACACTCTCCTGTCATAGTCACATTCCTATAAAACTGGCCAAACCACTCAGGGAGCACAGAGCCTGCACTCCCTTGATTTGGAATCATATGTCTTGTTGCCCAGAATATTTTATCCCTGATACATGTTCCCCTAGTCCCTTTCATGTGTAAGGAGTCATTACTTCTGTTAAATAAATGAGTTAATGGCCTAAATATGAAGTTGAAGCTAAGGACATTTGAAAGAGGCATATGCATTCAATCTGGATCGTCCTTTTCCAAGGGAAAGTCCTTGGAAAGCAAGCTTCTGTCAACATAGAGAAGCATAGGAAGATAGAAGATGGCTACTTCAAGTGCTATCTGCCTGTGAGTCCTTTGGTGAGTCTAGTTAAAGTGCAGGTTCTAATCCTTGAAACCTGCATACCTACCCAGCTCCAGGTTAAACCACTACTAACTCGTTGAATAACCAGACAACGGAGCAAACATTTCAGCAGCCACAGCTTAAGGCTCCTGGCTTTGAAGTCCAAGACTCAGCTAAAACAAATTAGGGACCAGCAGCTGGAAGTAGTCTTAGTGCCTAAATGGAAGTCCTAGGCACCAGGACTGCGGGAGGTCAGGCAGGGACACGTGACGAGGAGGCAGAGTCCCAAGCCTTGGATGTAGCCCCCCTCAACCTCCCTCAGTCCCCAGAAGCACACACATAAACACAGTTAATCAAAGCAATGTGTTTTCTCTGCACAAAACCGCTTCAAATACAAGTTCTCTACCCTTTCACACTAGGTTTGTCAGCAGCTCTCCTCCCAGAGAGTCCAGCTGTGCCATTAGGATGATCATTCTGTCTGATCACACAAAGATTCGATGATTTCCTGTTTTCTGGATCACTTGCTTTTTGTATCCAAAGAGGGTGTGCTTCCGCCTTCCATTATGTCCTTCACTTAGCCATTCGTTCTATAAGCATCTTCTAGGCACTTACGATGTGTTAGGCATTAGGCTGCGTGTTAGGGGCTGAAAGGTGAAGAAGACCTGGCAGTAAGGACTCCCAACCTTGTAGAGCACTCAATCTACTTTACAGAGGCAATGATGAGAAAAGATATTGAAATCATTGGGAGGAGAAGGTCTTATATCTATATACAATACTATGTGTTTTTGAATAAAATCCCTAGAGTAAATACATTTGTGTGAAGTGAAAAATATCTAGCTTTGATTTGATTTTTAAGTATGAAAGTGAAACAGCCCATTATAGAAAATTCACTTCCAACAGCTAACTTCCTTTCCAGAAAATGTCTTCCTTAACCCATCTTTGCCAACACTAATGTAATATCTTTTCTTATTCAACCTTCGCCTCTGCTACAGTCATACAATGTATGACTATTTATAGGGTCGGTAGTGGATAATATTTTAAAACTACTTTCATTGTCACCAACAGTTTCTCGAAGAAAGATTCACTCTAAATGCCCCGACTGTCCGAGCCCCAGCCGCATTGATAAGTCAGATCCTAGGGTCTTGGAAGCTGCCGTTGAGTCCCTTGCAAAATTCAACCGTGAGAGCACTTCGAAGCAGTATTCTCTTGTTAAAGTCACCAAAGCTACTAGCCAGGTAAGGTTAAAATGTCTGGGCCAGTTACACAAGCAAGGTGTCTCATAATTGCTGCTAGAGGTTCCTAGGCTGAGAAGAGTGTATCAAGGCACTACTTTCGATTGGAACCCAATAGCCTTTCTCTGGATTCTCGATTTTGATAGACCTGATGCACCTTCAGTCATGTTTCAGTTTCTGAATGATTTCATGGCATTTCCACAAGAGTCATGTGTCTCAGTTTTGCCTCATCAACCCTAAGGCAAGGAGAGAAATTGACTCACAATGTCTTTGAGGGATTCTGTGTTGGTTTACTTCTTACTGCTACTATTTTCCTTTCTAATTGACCATGGACCATATAGCAAGACAATTCTCACACCATATCAAGGCCTGGAGTTGATATTGAGCCTTATGGGTTAGGCAAAATGGAAACTCATTTGTAATTGGATTGATATCTCTCTCACACACACAAAAAAACTAATCTAAAAGATGAATATATAAGAGGAAAAATAAGTTCACCAATGGAAGGTAAGTAGGTCCCATTCAAATCTCTAAGAAAGCAAGAAGGATATGATGATTGTGTTTTCTAAATAACAATGGATGGTTTGATCAGTGTGGGGACTGGCAGGAATGATGGCTGTGGAATTGACAATGCCTGTGGGAAGGGATCATTTCTGTGACTGTGATGCTGCCAAGTCTGAGGCTTCCCCTATGTGAGGTTCGGTTTTCATGTCTTGACTCTTGTCTCCTAACAGTGGATGGGCAGCCCGGCTTACTTTGTGGAGTATTTAATCCAAGAGTCACCATGCACCAAATCCCAGGCTGGCAGCTGCTCCCTTCAGCCTTCTGACTCTGTGAGTATTCTTGAATTTCTTCATAATGTAAGATGTATGTTCAAACATTATTTCTAAGTATTTGTTGACAATAAGTTATGTGTGAGGTGTTCTAAAGCAAGAGCTATTTTTCCTCCCCTCCAGAAGTAACTGTGTAGAAAAATGAAGGCCAGGTATGATAATATGGCTTTATTCTGTTATAAGGATGATTTTCATTATCAGTGTGATTTAATTGCAAAAAATGATCATGGGGACTACAAAAACACAGATAATTCTCCTGGTGGTTGGTGATGAACCTACTTGATCTGAATAAATCTGGTTACATTTGGAATACATCACTCTTTATTATTATTATTATTATCATTTTAACTGAAAAGTGTTGTAATCACCTTTATTTTTTTCTGTGTCCCCCCATCCAGGAACCTTTTATTTAAGGAATACAAATTTCATGTATTTCATAAGTAAAACTTTTGAAACATAGGGATTCTTCAACCGTACCCACCTCCCCCACCTCTCTTCCTCCTCCCTCGCCTATCCCATTCTTATTTTTTACTAAAATCTATTTTCAATTAACTTTATACATATATGATTAACTCTACATTATGTAAAGAGTTCAGCAAATAGTATGAAAGAAAAAAACTCTTCCTCAACAATTGAGACAAGGGCTATTCAAAGTCATTGCATCAGAGTGTCAATTTCACTTCTACAGATTACCTTTTAGGTGCTATATTAGTTATCATAGATCAGGGAGGACAAAGTGTATTTGTCCTTTTGGGACTGGCTTATTTCACTAAGTATGATGCTTTCCAGTTTCATCCATTTGTTGCAAACAGGATTTCATTTTTTTTTACTGTTGTGTAGTATTCCATGGTGTACATATCCCATAATTTCTTTATTTAGTCTTCAGTTGATGGGCATTTGGGTTGATTCCATATCATAGCTATTGTGAATTGAACTTCAATCAACATGGGGATATAGATAATTCTTTTAAATGCTGATTTCATTTCCCTTGGGTAAATTCCCAGGACTGGGATGGCTGGGTCATATGGTAGGTCTATATTCAGATTTGTTGATTTCTGTATGAAAGCCATTCTAACGGAGGTGAGGTGAAACCTCATTGTAGTTTTGATTTGCATTTCCCTGATGGCCAGTGATCCTGAGCATTTTTTCATGTGTCTGTTGGCCATCTGGATTTCCTCTTCTTAAAAATGTCTGTTTCAATTCTTTGCCCAGTTCTTAACTGGGTGGTATATTTTGTTGTTGTTGAGTTTCTTGATCTCTTTACATATTCTGGTTATTAAGATTTTATCAGTTAGATAGTTAGCAAACAATTTCACCTAATCTGTTGGTTGCCTCTTCACTTTCCCAAGTGTTTCTTTTGCAGTGCAGAAGCTTCTCAATTTGATGTAATCCCATGTGTCAATTTTGGTTTTGATATTCTGGGCCTCTGGGGTCTTTTCCAAGAACTCTTTTCCTATGCCAATGTCTTGCAGGGCTTCCCCAATGCTTTCTAATAATTTGATGGTATCAGGTTGTAGATTTAGGTCCTTGATCCATTTTTAGTGGATTTTGGTGTAAGGTATAAGGTGTCTTGCCTTATAGTTCTGTATATGGAGATCTAGTTTTCCCAGCACCATTTGTTGAAGAGACTGTCCTTGCTCAAGGGATTGATTTTAGCTCCTCTGTCAAAGATAAGTTGGTTGTAAATGTGTGGGTTGATTTCTTGTGTTTCTATTCTATTCCACTCATCTGCTTATCTATTTTTGTACCAAAATGAGGCAGTTTTGATTATAACTGCCCTGTACTATGCCTTGAAATCTGGTATTGTGGTACCTCTGGCTTTGTTTTTGTTGTATGAGATTGCTTTAGCTGTTTGGGGTCTCCTGTGTTTTCATATGAATTTCAGCATCATTTTTCCTATATCCGAGAAGAATGTCCTCAGTATTTTGATCGGTATCGCACTGAATCTATAAATTGCTATTAGTAGTATGGACATTTTGATGATATTGATACTTCCAATCCATGAACATGGAAGATTTTTCCATTTTTATGTCCTTTTTTAAAATGTTTTATAATTCTCATTGTAGAGATCTTTGACATTCTTGGTTAAATTTATTCCAGGGTATTTGATTTTTTGTGGCTATTGTGAATGGGATTGATCTTAGAAGTTCTTTCTCAGCCGTGGCATTGTCTATGTATACAAAGGCTATTGATTTTTGTGTGTTGATTTTATATCCTGCCACTTTACCAAACTCTTCTTTGTTCCAATAGTCTGTTAGTGGAGTTTTTTGGATCCCCTATATATAGAATCATGTCATCTGCAAGTAGGGATAGTTTGACTTCCTCCTTCCCAATTTGTATCCCTTTGATTTCTTTTTCTTGCCTTATATATCTGGCTAAAACATCCAGGACTATATTGAATAGCAATGGTGAGAGTGGGCATCCATTTCTGGATCCAGATTTCAGTGGAAATGTTTTCAGCTTTTCTTCATTTAATAAAACATTGGCCATGGTTTTGTTTAAATTGCCTTGATTGTGTTGAGGACTGTTTCTTCTATACCAAATTTGCTTAAGATTTTCATCATGAAAGGGTCTTGTATTTTATCAAATGCTTTATCTGCATCTATTGAGATAATCATATAGTTTTTGTTCTTCAGTTTATTAATGTGGTGTATCACATTGATTGATTTGTGAATGTTGAACCATCCCTGCATACCAGGGATAAACCCCACTTAGTCCAGGTGAGTGATCTTTCTGATGTGTTGTTGGATTTGATTGGCTAGTATTTTGTTGAGAATTTTGGGGTCTACATTCATCAGGAAAATTGGCCTGTAGTTCTCTTTCTCTGTTGTATCTTTTTCAGGTTTAGGAATTAAAGTGATGCTGGCTCCATAGAAGAGTTTGGGAGGATTCCCTCCATTTCAATAGTTTCGAATAGCTTGAGAAGATTTGGAGTTAGTTTTTTAAATGTCTGATAGAATTCAGCAGTGAAACCATCTCATCCTGGGCTTTTCTTTGTTGGGAGTGTCTTTATTACTACTCAGTTTCTGTCTTGGTTATTGATCTGTTTAGGTTTTCTTCATGGTTTAGGTTTAGGTGTCTTCGTGGCTTAATTTAGGTAGGTTGTATGTGTACAGGAATCTATTACTTCTACGTTTCCTGATTTGTTGGCATACAGCTCTGTTTTTTTTTTTTTTTTAAGATTTATTTTATTAGAAAGTCAAATTTACAGAAAGAGAAGGAGAAGCGGGGTGGGGGGGTCTTCCATCCACTGGTTCATTCCCCAGATGGCCGCAATAGTCGGAGCTGCACTGATCCGAAGCCAGGTGCCAGGAGCTTCTTCTGGGTCTCCCACGTAGGTGCAGGGGCTCAAGGACTTGGGCCATCTTCTAGTGCTTTCCCAGGCTATAGCAGGGAGCTGGATAGGAAGTGGAGCAGCTGGGACTCAAATTGGAGCTCATATGGGATGCTGGCACTTCAGGCAGCAGCTTTACCCTCTTCACCACTGTGCCAGTCCCAACATACAGCTCTTTGTGATAATTTCTGATGATTGTTTTCATTTCTGTGGTGTCCATTGTTACATTGATTTTTCATCTCTAATTTTATTGATTTGGGTCTTCTCCCTCCTTTTTTTGGTTCATTGGGCCAATGGTGTGACAATTGTATTTTTTCAAAAAACCAGTCTTCGTTTCGTTGTTCTTTTGTATTAATTTTTTGTTTCAATTTTGTTTATTTCTTCTCTAATTTTAATTATTTATTTTCTCATTCTAGTTTTGGGTCTGGTTTGCTGTCATTTTTCTAGGTCCTTGAGATGCATTGATAGCTCATTTATTTAGTGCCTTTCCAATTTCTTGATGTAGGCACCAATTGTATAAACTTTCCTCTTAACACTGCTTTTGCCGTATCCTGTAAGTTTTGATATGCCATATTTTTGTCTTCATTCATTTTCAGAATTTTTTTTCTTTCTCTTATGATTTCCTAAATGACCCACTGTTCAATCAGCAGCATATTGTTCAGTCTCCATGTGTTTGCATATGTTCTAGAAATTCTTGAATTGTTGATTTCCAGCTTCATTGCATTGTGGTCAGAGAACATGCATGGTGTGATTCTGATTTTTTTGAATTTGCTGAGACTTGCTTTATGGCCTGGCCTATCCTAGAGAAAGTTCCGTGCACTGGTGAGAAGAACATGTATTCTGCAACTGTAAAATGGAAAGTTTTGTAGATATCTGTTAGGTCTATTTTGTCTATAGTGTCGATTAACTCTGTTGTTTCCTTGCTGATTTCTGTCTGGTTGATCTGTCCATTGCTGAAGGTGGGGTATTGAAGCCCTCTATTACTATTGTGTTGGAGTCTATGCCTCCCTTAGCCAGGTGCCCTGATATTAGTTGCATATGCATTTATAATAGTCACATCTTCCTGTTGAATGGATCCCTTAATCATTAAATAGTGCTCTTCTTTATCTCTTTTAACAGTTTTTATGTTAGTCTATTTTGTCTGATATTAGAATGGCTACACCAGCTCTTTTTTGGTTTCTGCTAGCATGGAATATTTTTTTCCATCCTTTCACTTACAGTCTGCATGCATCTTTGTTGGTGAGATGTGTTTCTTGTCAGCAGCAAATAGATGGGTTTTGCTTTTTAATTCATTTAGCCAGTCTGTGTTTCTTAACTGGAGAGGTGAGGCCATTTACATTCAAGGTGACTATTAGGTAATGACTTGGCCCTGCCATTTTCCCATAAATATTCCTATTGTTTATTTTGGATTTCCTTTGTACTTTTACTAGGAGAGTTTTTGCTCTCACTTTTCATAGTGATGACTATGTTTCTGTGTGTAGCACATCCTTAAGCATCTTTTGTAAGGTTGGATGAGTGATGACAAATTCAATTTCTGTTTGTTATGGAAGTTCTTTATTTCCCCTTCATTCATAAAAGAGAGCTTTGCAGGGTACAATATTCTGGGTTGACAGTTGTTTTCTCTTAAGGCTTGGAATGTATCTTACAATTCTCTCCTAGCCTTCAGGGTTTCAGATGAGAAGTCCACTGTGAGTCTAACTGAGATCCTCTGAAAGTAATCTGGTGTTTCTCTTGTCCATGTTTTAGAATCTTTTATTTATGTTTTATTGTGGAGAGTTTGACCACAATGCGTCATGGTGAATATCTTTTCTGGTCATATCTATTAGTAGTTCTGTGTGCTTCCTGTACTTGGATGTCCCTTTCTTTCTCCAAATTAGGGCAGTTTTCTGTAATTATTTCACTAAAAAGGCCTTCTAATCCATTCTCTCTTTCCACTCCTTTAGGAACTCCTAAGACCCATATGTTGGGTCATTTGATAGTATTCTGTGCTCTCTAACAGTGTTTTTTGGTTTTCTGATTTCATCTTCTTGTGTTTGGTCTAATTTTCTGTGCTTTGTCTTCTAAGCTAGATATTCTTTCTTCTGCTTCACTGAGTCTGTTGTTAAGACTTTCCACTGCATTTTTTATTTGTTCTATTTAATTCTTCATTTCCAAGGTTTCATTTTGATTTCTCTTTTAAGATCTCAATTTCATGGGAGAAATTTTCTTTCATGTCATGTATGGATTTCATTTGTTCATGAATTTTCTTATGATCAATTTTTTTAAATTCCATTTCTGGCATTTCTTCAATCTCTTTATCTTCATATTGTAGTATTGAAGTGTGTTCTTTTTTTGGGGGGGGTAATGTTGTCTTCCTTATTCTTGTTTCTTGAATTGCTACATTTACTATTCAACACTTACAGAGATTCTTGTTGGTTTCTTTTTTGTCTTTTTTTTTTCCTGTGATGGTTTTTATGTTTGAACTATTCCTCTGTGGCTTAGTGGAGTGTCTGCTTTTCCAGTGAATACCCAGAGGCGTGTGGGGAATGTGGTCAGGGAGCTCTGTTTAGTGCTCTAGCATGAAAGGAGTGTCCAAGATGACACTCAGGTTAGGCATGGTAAATCTCCTCTTTTTTTTTTTAAGCCAGAGGTAGGTTTATTTTGCTTTGTTGGCATAGTCTCACACTCACCTCCTCTCCTCAAGAGACCAGTGCCTGGGCACTAGCCTCAGTGGGTACAATATTCACCCACATGCCCCCAGGAACCACACAAAGGATCTATGCAATCCTTGGTGTGCACACAGATCCCACAGCAATGTCCCTCACTAGGTAATTTGGAGCCCTGAGCATGTGGAGCCACCCACAGTGACTGCCCAAAGTCCTAGCAATACCCTGCACCCTTCTACGCAGCCACAGTATTTTCACATTCCAGGTACACAAGCCTCCCACAGTCAAAAGTACTCAGCCCCCTATCAGAGCTCCCAGCTAGACTCAGGTGTCTCCGTTTGGCTGGTTCTTGAGTACATGGACATAAGCCGGTGCAGCTCTTACATATGTCCAAAATGGCACCCACTCTCTCTAGGCTTATTACAGGACACTGGTACAGGGTAGTTGGGGAGAGAAAAATGGCCCCCCTTCTTTCTTCTAGTCTGGTAGGTACATTGTCCCCCACAGGGCTCCAAGCTGGGCCCATGCCAGGCTCTTCCTGCAGCTTTATCACCCGTAGCTTGGGCTGGTGCAGTCTGGTCTCACCTCACTCCAAAGCTGGTTCTGAGGCTCTTGGCTGCTGGGGTTCTGAGTTGTGTGAATCCACACCCTCCACACAGGTCCACAGTGTCCCTCTAATTTGTGTGGAGTTTCCTCTGGAGTTTTCTCCCCAACTCTTCCTTGAGATTGAACTCTCTCCACTTTTTTAAAACTATCTTCCCCCTAGACTAGAACAATAAACTCCCTCCCTGTTCTGCCATCTTGAAAACCCTCTCTTGGATCACTCTTTAAGAAGGACAGAGCCATGGGGTTAGAGCTATAGTGCAGTGGGTTAACACCCTGGCCTGCAGTGCTGGCATCCCATGTGGGTGCCGGTTCTAGTCCTGGCTACTCCTCTTCCAATCCAGCTCTCTGCTATGGCCTGGGAAAGCAGTAGAAGATGGCCCAAGTCCTTGGGCCCCTGCACCCACATGAGAGACCCAGAAGAAGCTCCAGGCTCCTGGCTTTGGATTGGCGCAGCTCCAGCCATTGCAGCCAATTGGGGAGTGAACCATTGGTTGGAGGACCTCTCTCTCTCTCTCTCTCTCTCTCTCTCTCTCTGTAACTCTGACTTCCAAATAAATAAATAAATCTTAAAAAAAAAAAAAAAAGCACAGAGCCAAACAAGCCTTCGTTCAAAGAATGCTTCCAAGATGGAGATAGTTCTTTGAAACCACATGACACATCTTGATAGGAATATAAATTGGCACAATGTGTTAGAGCACCATTGGGCAAAATTCACCATTTTTTTCTCCCTATTTACTGTTAAATATTAACAGTTTATTATAATGTAATTCACACACCAATGAAGTCATCCTTTTAAGGAATACAATTCAGTGATTTTTATTATATTCACAATTATACCACAATCAGTACTTTCTTATTTTAATGTATTTTCATCAGTCTCCAAAATAATTCCCATACTTAGTAACAGTTATTCCTCATTGTTGCCTCCTACAAGCCCTTCAAAATCATTAATCAGCTTTCTGTCTCTATGACTTTGCCTATTCTGGACAGTTCATTTCAATGGAATCCTACAGTATATGACCTTTTGTGTGGCTTCTTTCATGTAGCATGACATTTTCAGTGTTTCTTCTTCTCTACATAGAAATAATTGTACTTCTTCCTTGGCCAAATAAGATTTTATTGCATGAATATTGCTTATTCTTTATCCATGCATCCACGGATGAATGTTTGGGTTGTTTCTTGCTATAAAGTATGAATTTTGGCAGACATGTATTTTCATATCTCTTGGGTTTATACCTCAAAGTAGGGTTACTGTGTCTTGTGAGAGCTCTATGTTTTACCCTTTGACTTACTGTCATACTATTTTCCAGAGAAATTGCACCAGTTTCTCATCCTATCAGCAGTGCTTGAGGGTTTCAATTTCTTCATGTCCTTGCCAACATTTACTATTATCTTAATATTTGGTTATATACATCTTACTAGATATGAATTGGTATTTCATGTGGCTTTTACTTGTATTTTCCTGATAGCTAATACTGTTGAGCATCATACTTTTGATCATCTTTTTACTGGCCATTTGTACGTATTCTTTGGAGAATTATCTACACAAATACTTTGCCAGTTTTGAAACTGAGCTACTTATCTTTTAATTGTTGAATTTTAAGAGTTTTTAATGAATGCAGTGTCCTTGTCAGATATATAATTCTTAAAAATTTTCTTCCATTCTCTGGGTTGTATTTTCACTTTTTTGTTGATGTTCTTTGAAGTACCAATATTTTAAATTTTATTAATTCCTACTTGTATATGTTTCTTTCTTTTTTTTGAATATGTTTTTTGGGGAGTATCATACCTAAGAAACCATTGCCTAATCCAATGTCACTAAGATTTACAGGTATGAAAATGTGATACTCAAAATAATATTCAACAAGAAAAGCAAATTGTAGGACTCTTAATTCCCAACCTCAAAACCTACATCAGTGCTATAATATTCAAGATGGTGAGGTCCTGGTATAAGAATCTATAGAACAATAGAAATTGGGAGTAAAGAAATAAATCCTTATAGTGAAGTCTATGACTCATTTTGTCTTAATTTTTATATGTGGTGTGAGGTAGGATTTCAACTTCATTCTTCTGCATGTGGTGATCCAATTGTTCCAGGACTATTTGTTGAAGAATATCTTTCCCCAGTCTAATTGTCTTGGCATGCTTATTGAAGGTCCACTAACCTTTAATGTAACTTATACCAATACTGATACTGCTTTGAAATTGGGAGATGTGAGTCCTATTTTGTTCGTCCTGTTCAAGAGTGTTTGGAACATTCTGGATTCTTTGCATTTTCATAATTATTTGAGGATATGCTCACCAATTTCTATTGTAGAAAGGCAGTTGGAAATTTAATCCATTTGACTGCATTGAATCTGTAGAACAACATGGGAATACTGTCATCTTAACAACATTGTTTTCAAATCGATGCATATGTGGTATTCTTCCATTTGTTTAGAGCCTATTTAATTTTTTTCAATGATAGTTTATAGTTTTTAATGTATAATAGTTCCCTCTTATTTGCAGGGGATAAGTTCTAAGACCACCAGTGCATTCCTGAAACTGCAGATAGCTCCAAACCCTACATATACTGTTTTTCCTGTATATACATAACTATAATAAAGTTTAGTTTATAAATTAGGCACAGTAGTAGATCAACAATAACAGCTAATAATAAAATTGAATAAGTATAATATATATACTATAATAAAAGTTATATGAATATGGTCTCTCTTGATATTTATTGTATTATATTCACTCTTTACCTTCTTTTTATGAAATAGCACAATGCTTACATGATGAGATGAAGTGAGGTAAATTATGTAGGCATTGTTGCATAAGGTTAGGCTACTAGTAATCTTATTTAAACTCTTAAGCTCTATACTACTGCAACAGTCTATCTGATAACAAACATGGCTACTAGGTGACTAATGGCAAGTAACTTATACAGCATGGATATGTTACATTGTGTAAAGGAATGATTAGTGTCCCAGAGGGGACAGAACAGGATAGTGTGAGATTTCATCATAGTAATCAGAATGCTGCATAATTTAAAACTCTGAGTTATTAATCTATGGAGCTTTCTACTTTTTTTAGTCTTTTTTTTATTTTTTTATTTTTTGACAGGCAGAGTGGACAGTGAGAGAGACAGACAGAGAGAAAGGTCTTCCTTTGCCGTTGGTTCACCCTCCAATGGCTGCCGCGGCCGGCACGCTGCTGGCGGCACAGTGCGCTGATCCGATGGCAGGAGCCAGGTACTTATCCTGGTCTCCCATGGGGTGCAGGGCCCAAGCACTTGGGCCATCCTCCACTGCACTCCCGGGCCACAGCAGAGAGCTGGCCTGGAAGAGGGGCAACCGGGACAGAATCCGGCGCCCGGACCGGGACTAGAACCCGGTGTGCCAGCGCTACAAGGCGGAGGATCAGCCTAGTGAGCCGCGGCGCCGGCCTGGAGCTTTCTATTTAATATTTTCTGAGTGCAGCTGATTTCAGGCACTTGAAATCACAGAAAGCAAAACCATGGATAAGGGGAAACTCCTGTACAAGCCTTGTACTCATCTTGGTGAATTAATTTCTTGAATATTTTATTTTCTTCATTATTAATATAATGAGATTGTCTTGATTTCATTACAAGTATAAATAAATGCGACTGATATTTTAGAATGAATAACATTGTATCCTGTAAACTGAATGAACTTGTTTATTAATTCTGATAGTTTTCTAGCGGATTCCTTAGAATGTTCTATTTATCAGATTAAGTCATCTGCAAACAGAAATCCTTTTACTCCTTCCTTTCCAATCTGTGTGTCACATCCTCTGAGGTTTGCCTGTCAAGTGCACACACAGGCTCCCCTTCGTGCTCCAGTCTGGTGTCAGCACAGCTGGGCCTGTGAATCTGGGGAGGTGAGCAGATGCCAGGCAGGGTACAAGCGCCCTGGCTGTACTTGGTGCACGCACCTAGTTTCCAGAGGGTCTTACAAACCCTCCCTTTGTGACCTGGTGATGAGAAAGACTGGAGCACAATTCCCCAAGGGCTTCATGAGTAATAGACTTTCCCACCTTAAGGAGTTTCTAGTATTTTTTAATATGTTCTGGAAACAGGTGATAAGTAATATTCAGGCTATCTGTTTAGACACATTTTAGTAAATTCTATGTGAATACACTTAAGAGCTCTTCTTCAGAAATTAAGACAATTTTTTTAAATGTTATGTAAGGTATACAAATTTCATGTATTTCATATATATAGATTCAGGAACATAGCATGAAGAAACTATTCCTCAATAGTAGAGACAAGGGCTGTGAACAGTCATCGAATGTCAAAATGTCCAGTTCACTCCAATACATTACATTTTAGGTATTCTATTAGTTACTGCAAATCAGGGAAAACAGATCTGTCTTTGAATATGAGGCAATATTTTATTATAATATTGTATTTACACTTAAAAATATACATATACTATGATCCTAAAATTTCTCTTTTAGAAATCTACCCAAGTAGATTTCTAGTAGTAACTAGGAATATCTGGAAAGATACAGCTTTGAAATCTAAACAGCAACAACAAAAATAGATTCAATCTAGCTGTCCAACAAAAGAGAGTTTGTTAAACAATACAGAGAAATGCTAGGTAGCCATTATGAAGAAAATCATAAAAGTTTATTCAATACCACAAAAGGATTTATAAAACACATTAAGTGACAAAATAGGTTATAAAATAATATTGCGATAAAATTGTATTTTGTATAAAAATGTTTAGGCATGGGACAAAAGCATGGAAGAAAAGAAATCAAAACATTGCACATCACAAGTGTTTTTCATGCAATCATAGGTCTTTATTTTCTTATTGCTTATAGTCTAGACAACTATTTATTACATTTGTAATAAAATGAATTTATTTTATTTCCAAATAGAAGATGAATGAGCTGAGAGTGGTTTTGTAGGAGCAGACACAGCTCAAGTGGAACATACACAAAAAAGTGCTGTTTCATGAAAGATGGAAACAAATTTCCAACTGACCCAAGGATAGAACCAAGGCCCAGAAGTAGAAATACCACAGAAACAACTTTCTACTCAATACAAATAACTTCCCAATGATCAGAGTTTTGTTCCTGAAGGAATAATGAGCTTCCCATCACCAGGAGCAAGTTGGCCTATTTTGTGTGATTTCGTGGTAGGGATGACTGGAGACAATTAGATCGAAGCCTGTCTATCCCATCATCATAAAAAACATTGATCGGCTGTGGGTCTACACCAGCAGAAAGCAAGCCGATTTCCACGTATGATCACTGATAGTCTTAATCCATGACAGTGCATTTTCTCTTTTGTTTAGCCCGTTGGTCTTTGCAAAGGTACTCTGATTCAAAATCCACTAGAGAAGCGTGTCACGGTGACTTGTGACTTCTTTGAACAACAGGTACTTTTCAATCTAATTATTTGTCTTTTGGGGTTGAGGGGGCGGGGCAGAGCTGATTTTCTGTATTTAGCTGACACCCCACCCCTTCCTTTGATTTTCCCAAGACCAATGATCACCACTTTACTCAGGCTAAGGCCACGCCCCCACAGCAACTCGTCCAAGGCCTGTTCCACTTTTCTCTGAGGCATTAAATTCCATGTTCCAAAGAAGCCTTACCCCAAACCACAGTGGGGGAGTCGTTTCCAGAAGCCCTTATCGAGCACTTTCTGTGAGGCAGCTTGCTGTCGCTGGCAGGATGGTTGAAGCCAGGTACCTGGGCTCCAGTCCTGCTCTGTCACCTGTGAGCTGTGTGATCATGGACATGCCCTTACTGTCTGAGTCCTAGAGGAAGGTGTTGCAACTCCACCTTATTCAGACCCTTGAGAAACAAGTGCTGATGGGCATTGTACAAACCCTAGCACAACGCACACAATCAAAAGAAGGCAGCTGCTGGTGCCACAGTTGAGAACAGGGAGACAGCTTTCTAGGGACTTGAGCAAGTTGTTGAACTTCTCTGGGCTGTTGTCCAGCTCTGGCATCATGAGATTTGCAGCCAAGCTTCAACAGGGCTTGGTCGCTCTGGCCCTTACCTGTTTTGCTTGTCAAGCTTTTCACCAGGAAGCCCATCCCTTTAGCTAGTCTTCCTTTGGAACCTCCTACCAGAAGCTCACAGACCAGCTCAGCCTGGTACCTCGCATGACAGAGCTTTCCTTACAGAACTCTGCATTGGAAACCATTCTTATTTCAGGCTCCTGCCCCTGGAACTGAAAGCCCTGCTGGTGACCAGGGACCTTCAAACCTCCCCAAGGTGGAAGAGCTCCAGCAGAAAATCACACCACCTACTGACACCCCCACCAAAGTGCTGTCGACGGGAATTGTCCAACACCTCCCTGACTTGGATGATGAGAAGCCCGAAGGCTCCCAGGGAGAGGGCCCTCCGGAGGCCTTTCCCGTGCAGCTGGAGCTAACCACAAATCCCCAGGGAGAACTCCTGGATGTCTCCTTCCTCTTCCTGGAGCCCATAGAGGTGAAGCTGGTCATCCTGCCTTTCCCCAAAGAAGACCAACACTCTGGCCAGTGCCCAGGGCCGGCCCAGAACTTCGACCCTCTTATCCTCCCACCGTGAGACCCAGTGGATTCCACGGGGGTGTGGTGCTCTGCACGAGATGAGAGGCTGGGGGGAAGAGGGACAGGGAGTGAGTTCAGATGCAGAGAAGCCTAATAAAGTGTGGTTTTCTGATTCTTCTTCATCTCAACACATTGGCTGGAAATGGAAATAAGGGGCCCACACCCTCCCCTCGGGCTGCACCATGCGCAGTGCATCGCATGGAACGGGAGATTGCTTCCTAGACAGCGCAGTCTCCTGTTTTGGATACCGGCTTCTCTAGAGTCTCTGTGTTAAAGCGTTCCCCGAGCAAAGTCACTTTCTCTAATACCAAGGGATATGCGAAGCAAAGCCCAGCAACTCCGTTCTCTACATCCTCTCATGACAAGATCCAGTTTAGCTAGGTATTATCTGTAGCATTGCCAACCCTCTGTCTCTTTTCATCTGTTTGAAAGTCTCTGGGCCTCCAGAGGGAGGCCCCTCAGAGTCGGGACACGTGGCAGACGTGCACCTGTGGCCTGTGCCGGGCACTGCGGTGACCCCAAACCACAATAAGCCTCCTCATTAGCACACTTCCCCTCAGTGCAGGTGCTAAAGGCCCTTCGAGACATTCAATCATAGCCCTTTTTTTCTATATTTAAAAGCATGTGAAGCGTGGGCATTTAGCTTAGCAGTTAACACACAAGCGACAATGCTTGCATCAGCCGCCAGTATTGCAGCACCATAGATCTGGCTGTGGCTTGTGAGCCTGGAGTCCCAGATAGTCCACTTCCAATCAGCTCCCTGGTACCTTGTCCGGGAAAGTAGTGGAAGATGGCCCAAGTGTTTGGGCTCCTGCCACCCATGTGGGAGACCCAATTTGGGGAGTGAACCAGAAGATGGAAGATCTCTCTCTCTCTCTCTTTCTCATTCATTTCAAATAAATAACTCTAAAGAATAAAAGATGCACACATCCTACATCAGAGTACCTCCATAGAACATCTGGCTCTGGTTCCAGAGTCTGGCTCTGACTTCCTGCTAATGCAAACTCGGGGCGGCATCAGCGATAGCACAAGTGACTGGGTTCCTGCCACCTGCACAGGAGGCCTGGACTGTGTTCCCGGTTCCTGGTTTCCAGTCCAGTCCCAGCCGTTGCAGGCATTTAGGAAGTCTAGGGGGGAGCTCTGTCTCTCCCTTCCCCTATCTCCCTCTAAAATTAATTAATAAATTTTTAAAAACTTTAGGACAAACGTCCCCTTGGTTAAAAGTAAGTATGTGCTCATGCGCACAGGCACACATTAAAGACAGGACTATCGACATTTTGGCAGGATTCACAGCTGTGACTTCTCCTCCATCCTGGCAACCACGTCTTGGACGAGGCACACGGGCTTTGGCATAATTTACTAAAGGGAAATAGAAAATATCCACACTTGGGCTGGCGCCACGGCTCAATAGGCTAATCCTCCACCTAGCGGCGCTGGCACATCAGGTTCTAGTCCCGGTCGGGGTGCTGGATTCTTTCCCGGTTGCCCCTGTTCCAGGCCAGCTCTCTGCTGTGGCCCGGGAAGGCAGTGGAGGATGGCCCAAGTGCTTGGGCCCTGCACCCCATGGGAGACCAGGAGAAGCACCTGGTTCCTGCCTTCGGATCGGCGCAGTGCGCCGGCCGCAGCACGCCAGCCGTGGCGGCCATAGGAGGGTGAACCAATGGCAAAAGGAAGACCTTTCTCTCTGTCTCTCTCTCACTGTCCACTCTGCCTGTCAAAAAAAAAAAAAAAAAAAAAAAAAAGAAAGAAAAGAAAAAAGAAAATATCCACACTCTAGTACTCCTATCTGCTTCCCATAAGATGGAGAAATGATTATAAGGGTGCCATGTGGGATCGTATACCCTGTCTCACTCAGGGCCTGGCAGAGGAATGATACTCAGATAGCTCAACAGAAAGGGTTTTGGTAAAAGAACTTTACACGTAGCCTGTAGGCTGGGTCAAAAGAAATACAAGGATGACAAGGGATGCTGGCACGTATGGCGAGCAGCAAGGGCAAGGAGCCTTCAGACCTCAGTCTTTGGAGGCAGGAGGAGGAGGCTGACCGACCAGCTGGTGCAGGAAGGAGGCACTGCATGGCAGGAGCCAGCAGGTGGAGGACGCAGCTGCTGCGGAACCTGCTACTGACGGGAGAAGGAGCAGGGGAGGAACACCTGCCTCTCTACCCCTCCCTTCTCCCTTCCTCCAATCGCCTCTGCCCATTGGCCTTGTGAACCCAACCGTGATCTAACCAGTAGGAGAGCCTGGGTTATTCAACCCGAGACCAGGCAGAGAAAGTCAAAAAGGATGGATCTGGGTCAAAGGGCAACCATCACAAGCCCCTGGCAGCTTTCCCAAGAGCGTTCTAGAATGCCCTTCTGTACTGAAAAAGGGTGGAGAAGCACCCTGGGGGATGTGTTTCCTTCCGGCTAGTCCCTCCTTTCTCTTTCCTTGGCTACATTACCTATCAGGGAGATAGAATTAGGCTCCGGAATCTGGAAAACATCGAGCTGAGTGAATTAAGCCAGTCCCAAAGGGACAAATATCATATGTTCTCCCTGATCGGTGACAACTAACCGAGCACCAAAAAGGAAACCTGTTGAAGTGAAATGGACACTATGAGAAACAGTGACTTGATCAGCCCTTGTCCTGACTGTCGAGGAATAACTTAATACTTTATCCCTTTTAGTATTTTTTTTGTTCTACTTAATACTATTGGTTGAACTCTTTAATTAACACACAATTATTCTTAGGTGTTTAAATTTAACTGAAAAGTGATCTCTGTTAAATATAAGAGTGGGAATAAGAGAGGGATGAGATGTACAGTTTGAGACATGCTCAAGCTGACTTGCCCCAAACGGTAGAATTAGAAACGTGCCAGGGGATTCCAATTCAATCCTATCATGGTGGCATGTACCAATGCCGTCTCACTAGTCAAAGTGATCAGTTTCAGTTCACAATTGATCATAATGAAAGGAATAAGATTCAAAGGGATCACATAAACAAGGCTAGTGTCTGCTAATACTCACTGAAAGAATTAAAAAGGAGAGAACAATCCAACATGGGAAGCAGGATACACAGCGGACTCATAGAATGGCAGATGTCCTAAACAGCACTCTGGCCTCAGAATCAGCCCTTAAGGCATTCGGATCTGGCTGAAGAGCCCATGAGAGTATTTTAGGCATGGAAAGCCAAGACACTATGGCAAACAACAACAACAACAACAACAACAACACTAAATGAAAGATCTCTGCGAGTGAGATTCCAGTGGAAAGAACAGGCCATCAAAGAAGGAGGTACCTTTCTCTGAAGGGAGGAGAGAACTTCCACTTTGACTATGACCTTGTCTAAATAAGATCGGAGTTGGCAAACTCAAAAGGCTTCCATAGCCTTGGCAACTCATGACAAGAGCCTAGGGTGATTACTGATGCCATAAACAAGAGTGTCAATTGTTAAGTCAACAACAGGAGTCACTGTGCACTTACTCCCCATGTAGGATCTCTGTCCTTAATGTGTTGTACAATGTAAATTAATGCTAATTGTACTCAAATAGTACTAATTGTGCTCAAATAGTACTTTACACTTCGTGCTTCTGTGTGGGTGCAAACTGTTGAAATCTTTACTTAATATATACTAAATCAATCTTCTGTATATAAAGATAATTGAAAATGAATCTTGATGTGTATGGAATGGGAGAGGGAGTGGGAGATGGGAGGGTTGCGGGTGGGAAGGAAGTTATGGGGGGAAAAAAGCCATTGTAATCCAAAAGCTGTAATTTGGAAATTTATATTTATTAAAAAAAAAAAAAAGAATTAGGCTTCTGAGCTGGAGACCATGCCCCCTGTCCCCTGTATGATCTCACCTGTATCCACCCACCTGTCAATCAGACTACATAACCACTCCCCTTTTGGAAGTAGAAAAGAGGCTGGAACACGCTGAGCCAGCCCCCATTCTGCCTCTTCTCTTGCCTGCTTACCCGCCCACCCACTCTTCTGCCCACTGCCCCTCTCGCTTGCAGTCTCTGCGCTGCTCCGTGGAAGAGGCTGGAATGGAACGCCCCATTTACTCTTTCTGACCCACTTTCCCCCAACAAAGTCCCCATGTTCCTGTGTATTTTTTTCACTTTCCAAATAAATCCTAAACTTTACCATGTTGCGTGTCTTGTTTGGGCCAGTGCTTAGAATTCTTGTCTAAGTAAATGGCAAGAGCCCAAAATATTAAATTCTGGCTCAAGGTAAACCATAAGGCACTGCTGACCCTTACCTGTGCTGTGAACTTGTACCAGTGGACGTCATCCCACGTCCTCGGGGTTTTCTCCTGCATCTCTCATCCCTCCCTTTCAGTCTCCAATCAGGTTGCTCTCCTCTGGCTCAGCTCTCAGATGCCACTTCCCTAACTGTCGGTCCTAACAAGCTAACCCACATCCTTCAATTTCAAGCCCTAGTGATCAATCAGTTGTTTACAACTCGCTAACACAAATCCGCTGAAACTTTAGGAGTTCAGCATTTGTAGTCAGGTGGCGTTAAGAATTAGCACTGATGAAGCTTTGAAACCATAGAAAAATGAACAACCCAATTAAAAAATGGACAAAAGATCTGAACCTTACCAAAAAGGATAGGAAGATGATAAGTTAGCATACGGAAAGATGCTGAAATTGCACACATGTCATCAAGGAAATACAAATTAAAGCAATAAAATGCAAGTACACACTTGTTAAAATATTCAAAATCCCAACCACTGACAATATCAAATGCTGGTGAGGACCTAGAACAACAGGAACCCTCCCATTCTATCGCTGATGGGAATACAAAATGGTACAGTACTTTGCAAGGAGCTTTGGCCACCTCCTCCAAAACTAAATACTCTTGGGGCCGGCGCTGTGGCACAGCAAGTTAACGTCCTGGCCTGAAGCGCTGGTATCCCATTTGGGTGCCAGTTCAAGACCTGTTTGCTCCACTTCTGGTCCAGCTCTCTGCTATGGCCTGGGAGAGTGGTGGAGGATGGCCCGGGTCTTTGGGCACCTGCGCCCACATGGGAGATCCAGAGGAGGCTCCTGACTCCTGGCTTTGGATGGGCATAGCTCTGGCAGTTGCAGCCATCTGGGGAGTGAACCCTCGGATGGAAAACCTCTCTCTCTTTCTCTCTCTCTGCCTCTCCTCTCTCTGTATAACTCTGACTTTCAAATAAATAAATAAATATTTAAAAAAAACCTAAATACTCTTAACCATAGAATCCAACAATCAGACTCCTTAGATTTTATTCAGATAAGTTGAAACATGTCCCCCAAAAACTCACACATGGAAGTTTATAGCAGATCTATCCCTAATTGAAAGCAACAAAGTGTTTTATAGGAGGTGAATAGATAGATTGTAGGCCATCCAGATAATGTAGTATTCGGTGTAATTCAGCTCAGAAAACAAAACCCTGACATATGTCACCACGGACTTCAAACTGAGATCCCCCAGGAAGCAGCAAATGCAGGCAAGGGTGTTCCCTATGTCCCCACCTTCCAAAAGACCAGTCTGCCAAACAGGAACCCAATTGCCTTCAAGTCTCCTTGCTGAAATGTTATAAAACCAGGAACATTAAACTCCTGTCAGAGAGGAAGAGGCTGAAAACCACACGATACACCCAGAGCCCAGGGAGCTTTGTTCCAGGACACTGTTCTTTGGCCCATTCAATTCCCCTAAAAATCATTCACTTCCCCCTCTGAAACTGCCCTTGGCCACCTACTTCCCTCCCTACTGCGAAGAGGGTATTTAAGTCTCACCACCACCTGGCCGTTATATGGGTTTCATGTTTTGTATGGTTCCCATGCACATATGCACATTAATAATTTGCATGTTTTTTCTCCTGTTAATCTGTCTACTGTCAGTTTGTTTCAATGGACTCTAGTTACCAACCTGCAAAGGGAAAGTTGGAACTTCCCTACCGCACTTTTAAAAAAGCAACCAGGAGCTATCAAGCCCTGGACAGACATGGAGGAACCTGAAATACATATGACTAAATGGACTATGCCACTCTGAGAAGACTACGCAGAGCCTGGCTCCATACAGTGTGAATCTGGAAAAGACAACACTATGAATCGGCAAGAAGACCAGTGGTTTGCAGGCACCAGAGGAATGGGAGGGACGAATGACAGATGGAGCACAGAGGGTACTCAGGGCAGTGAAACCTTCGGCATGATACTACAATGGTGGGTGCGGGTCATGAGATATTTGTCAAAACTCAGACTGTAAACATCAAGGGTGAACCCCAATGTAGACGGTGGACTTTGGGTGATAGTGATGAGTCATTGTAGTTATATTGATTGCAACAAATGTGTCCTCATTCAAATGTTTACAGTGGGGGCGGCTGTCCCTGGGTGTGGGGGAGTTGGCAGGGATATGGAAACTCTCAGTACTTTCTACTCAATTTTTCTGTGAACCTAAAACTGCTCTATGAAAGGAGACTATTTTAAAAAATAAATTAATAACACAGGTTCTTTATATATCTGATAAAAATTGAATATTTTTTTACAAAGTGACTCCCATTACAGAAAAATCTTGAATGTTATAAAAATTCTGTCAACTGATCAGGAGACTCCCAAAGAAATGATGAGAGATTTGAAAGGATGTCCACTGCAGTGTTACTTATAAGACCAAATGACTGGAAACAACATACATGGTCTGGAATAAGAGAATGTTAAATATGTGAACACTCAAACAGCACAAAATACCACATACTCGCTGAAAATAGTCTTTTTGAAGAATATCTAACCTCAAAGGAAAATATAGTTTAAGTCATATATAACAAGGGATTGTTCAAAGTCTTTGGGAAAGGGTTTGAGTTAATGGAGATAGACCTCATTTTTATTTATAATATTCTCTAAGACTCTGTTTTTTGTTTATTTTGTGCAGGGATTATGGTTATGTTTAAAATATGCATAATTAAAACAACTCAAAATTTTTAAATCCTAAAACAAAAGATAAACAGCATTTCTGATGTCTACAGCCATGTGATTTTGATTAATACCTGAAAAATTAGAGGTTGTAAGTGAATAAATACTCAGCCTCAGAGGAGGTACACAAAGCACTTGTCTACATAGAATATGTCCAACAATGCCAAACACACACATGGGATGTAGTCAAGTTAACAAACATGAGGAAGGAGCCAGCACTGTGGCTAAGCCTCTGCCTGTGGCACCAGCATCCCATATGGGCACCAGTTTGTGTCCCAGCTGCTCCTCTTCTAATCCAGCTCCCTGCTGATGGCCTAGGAAAACAGTAAATGACCCATGTGCTTGGGCCCCTACACTGGTGTGGGGGACCCAGAAGAAGCTCCTGGCTCCTGGTTTTGGATCTGCCCAGCTCCGACCACTGCGGTCATTTGGGGAGTGAACCAGTGGAAGGAAGACCTCTCTCTGTGTCTCTCCCTCTCTCTGTCTGTAGCTCTGCCTCTCAAAATAAGTAAATAAACCTTTTAAAAAGAGAGAGAAATTATGTATTACACATAGTTGTTTTTCTCATGGTGATGGATTTAGAGGTGAATTCTCCTTACACTTCTCGTATTTTCCACGTTTCGTAACGAGCATACATTCTATTCTGAGTAAAAACATTTTAAGGGTAAAGATTCTGTTAGCCGACTTTCTGGTATTGTGGTCAGGCCATCTAGGAAGCAAAGATCTACCCACATGAGGGGGGCCCGGATACCATCTGAGGAAAAGCCACCATCCCCTTCCCATTTTCACATCTGAGGCCATTCTCTGGCTCGGGATTGCCCAGGAAGCGTCCCTCAAGTCACACATGACTTCCTAGATCATCATGCAGTTCCTCAAGACAGAATCTCTCTCCTCTCCCACTGTTCTGCCTCCTCCCGACCATCACCATCACAACCTTAATAGGCTTTCTGAGACAACTCGCCTGAAGCTACCTAGTTACTGAGATGGCATCGTTGGCACCGTCTCTAAGATTTGATAAAGTTGGGGCAGGCGTTATGGCGCAGTAGGTTTTGCCACCACTCGAGATGTCAGCACCCCATATCAGAGTGCTGCTCCAAGTCCTTGCTACTCTGCTTCTGATCCAGCTCCCTGCTAATGCACCTGGGAAGCAGTGGGCAATGGCTCAAGCACTTGAGTTCCTGCCACTCATGTGGGAGACCCTAATGGAGTTTCTGTTTCCCGGTTTCGGCTGTTGTAGCCATTTGGGGAGCAAAGCAGGAGATGGAAAATATCTCTAATCTCCCTCTCCCTCTCCCTCTCCCTCTCCCTCTCTCTCTCTCTGCCATTCTGCCTTTCAAATAAATAAATCTCTTTTAAGAGGTTGCATGACTCCCACAGGTACCTCTAAGTCTTGGCAGATGGAAAGTACATTTTCATTCTTAGCGCCTCGTTCCATCTAGCCCGTATTCCCACCTCCTGGTGTACACCACTTATTTTTTATTTTTATTTATTTATTTATTTTTGCCCAGGGGACCACATCAGGTGTAGCCGGTACAGCAATTACAGCAGCTATGGTTTGAATGTGGGGTATGTCCCCCAAAGTTTCCTTTGCTGGAAACTTGGTCCCCATTGCCGCTGTACTGAGGGGTGCTAAAAGGAGGAAGTGGGGCCAAGTGGTGGATGATTAGGTCACTAGGTCATCAGCCCCAGAGAAGATTAACGGCGTTCTGGTGGGAGCTTGATTACTTCCTGAGAAAGTGGCTTTTTCTGGGACTGGCACTGTGGTATAATGGGTTAAAGCCCTGGCCTGCAGTGCCGGCATCCCATATGGGCACCAGTTTGAGGCACAGCTGCTCTACTTCCCATCCAGCTCTCTGCTATGACCTGGGAAAGCAGTAGATGGCCCAAGGCCTTGGGCCCCTGCACCCAAGTGGCAGACCCGGAAGAAGCTCCTGGCTCCTGGCTTCAGATGGGCACAGCTCCGGCCATTGCGGCCAATTGGGGAGTGAACCATCGGATGGAAAACCCCTCTCTCTCCCTCCCTCCCTCTCCTCTCTCTGTGTAACTCTTTCAAATAAATAAATAAATCTTTTTTTTAAAGTGGGTTTTTCTAAAAAGAGCAAACCTGGTCCCAGAATCTCTCTGGCTTCCTTCCTCCTGGGAGATCTCTTTCATACATACAAGGGAAGACCCCTTCTTCCAGGTCTTCCATGTGGTTGTAGGGGCCCAAGCCCTTGGGCAGTCCTCTGCCACTTTCCAGGTGCATTAACAGGGAGCCAGATCAGAAGTGGAACAGCCAGAACATGAACCAGTGCCCATATGGGGTGCTGGCATCACAGGTGGCGACTTAGCCTACTATGCCACAATGCTGGCCCCAAAGTAAATATTTCAGAAAAAGGTTCACTCTCAAACAGTATTCAGAATGTGTTTTTTCCGTTTTAGCACTCACAAAACCAACATGTGACTCTTGAGAGGATTGTCTACTTTTCATTACCTGCTCCCTTTTTTTCCTCCCTTCAAGGTTTTTCCTTCCCTTCGGTTCTGGCTGGAGTTCTTGTAGTGCTCAAATATGACTGTTACCTGGAGGTTCTTGGGAACTGTAAAACTTTCAGGCCTCAGGTCCACCCACAAAGACTCAGGTTTAGCTGTTCTGGAGAGAGTCTTGGACACTAGGACTCTCATATGAAGCCGAGGCTGGGAACCACTACCCTACACTCCAAAGGCACTCAGGGGTGGGAATTCAGATTGGATTCCAAAGCAAGGGCCTCTGGTCACTCTGCCCCACCTGAAGTCAGTTCCCTTCATGATGCTGATTGTCTAGGCCCTCCATTAAATAGCACAGTTGCACTCCACTGAGTGTGGGTGCCTAATCCAAAGAGGGGAACCACAGTGACCATTCCCAGCTGAGAAGACAGAAAGAAGGCTACTTTATTCGTACTCCAGGCGCCATACCCACAACAGGCAGTGCTGTAGGCAAAAGCACACTTTGGATCCACTATGAGCCGGAAGTATCCAGATTTGTGCAGGTCACAGTTTCACCTGTGGCTCAACTCTCTGCCCTCGGGACCCACTAATCATTTACAGCCTGCTGATGAGTATTTGAACCAGGGGTCAAGGTGAACAGCCCCAGTTACACAACAAAATGTAGAAAGACTTTGGTCACATGAGTATGTGTGTGTGTGTGTGCACGCGCGTGCGTGCACATGGTGTGGGTTTCAGAAAGCCTGTATAAAATTCTCTGCTGTTGAAGATCACATCAAAGGATGGTTTAACACAATGAAGGCGCTCACTGCAGCACTGCTTTTGGCCACACTGCAGTGTTCGTGGGCTTTGACTCCCACTGACTGCAAAACTACCAAGCCCTTGGCTGAGAAAGCTCTAGACCTGATCAATAAATGGCGACGGGATGGCTACCTTTTCCAGTTGCTGCGAGTCGCTGATGCCCACTTGGACGGAGCGGTGAGGAATCACCAATGGCAGAGCTCAGCTGGGAGATCATACCCAGGCGAATGTGACTCTGGCCCCCAAGCCTGCTGCTCTGCACAATGAATGGCTTTCTGTTTAGCTTTGTAGCTGCTCTAGATTGTTCTTCCTTCAAATTTATGCTTGCTGTTCGTATGTCCTTATGGATAAGTCAATCCCTCAGTACTTACAAGTACTTGTGCAGAGAAAAGTTACAATAAACCGTGGGCCTTGCCTTCAAGGGAGTAATAATCTGCTGGCACACATAGGCAAACTGTATAAGAGCTATTCTAGTGCCAAGAGTGTGCTATAGCTGTGCAGCAGTGTCATGAGGGCTGGGTGGGAGAATGCTTCAGTTGCATGCTGAAGAATGGGGAGGACTTGAGTAGGAAAAAAGGCCTGGGTAAAGATGAGTCCCGGTCACATTGTCTCTGGGTGGGTGGGTGGGAGGTCAGGAAGAAGGAATTGAACCTAATCAGGCCCAATCCAGAAGTGTGGTATGGGCTCTGGAGCAGCCAGAGGGTGCAAGAGAGACTGTGGGTTTATCTGAAAGCCAAGCAAACTACTGTTCTCACTCAGCTCTATGCTTCTTTGGAGTGAACTTGGGCTGACAAAGATTTTGGAGGGGTGCTGAAATCTCCACTCAACCCTGCCCCAAAATAACCTACCCTCTCTTCGGTGGAATGGCAGGAAATCGGGGAGGCCAGACTGTGGCATACTACTGGGAGAAATGGAATAATCACCATGTTAAAGTATTATAGAGGGAGGCACTGCAGGTGGCAGAGAACAGGAATACAGGAACTTAAGATTTAACCCACAACTTAGTGAGCGTCAGTCCCATTCCAGGCTCTCTAGCAGAGGTGCAGCACAGACGGGGAATCTGTCGAGCACTCTCTGGTGGGGGAGGGAAAGCAGGGGGTGGTGGGCAGCTGGTGCACCATGTGCCCTGGGGAGATGGAGGCAGAGACCTGAATTAGGAAGCAGATGCATGCATTCAGAAATGAGGAAATGAGGGCAAGCGCCAGGCAGTGAGAATCAGGGCACTAACAATGAGGAATAGACATGAAAGACCAGTCACCATTCACTGCTGTCCAGTGGTTACCAAAAGCAAAGCAAAGAAAAAAAATCAAGATTGCTGTACATCTTTTAAGCTAGAGCTTAAGGCATTAAGTAATTAAGGGTGCCATTGACAAAGACAAGGGAATTGAGAGAGGCAGCTGCTTTGTAAGAGAAGAGAGTAGACTTAGCTTTGGGTGAGTTGAAATCAAGGCTGGAAATCCAAAATCAGGAACAGAGCCAGACCAGCGGACACAGCTGCTAGTGTAGATTGGAGGCATTGGTGTGGCTGTCATTATTTGCAATTCTGGGCGTGTATCTTCACCACTTCCACCCAAACCCCTGCTACCATTTAGTGACTAGCTTTTTCAAGCTCATGGGTAGAAGAAACATCATGACCTGTTGAAAAGAATATTTGGGAAAAACTCTTTGTAGCTATTTATTTGAACAAACAGATCAAAGGACTAAAAGGGAGGATATCAGCCAAGATTCGGCAAGGAACAAGAATTCTGTTTAAGAAATAGAAAAATTGCATTTATTCTTAAAAATCTCTGGCTCCCACATGCTACTCACCTGTTACTCTCTTTGCGCTCCTCAGGAATCTGCCACTGTCTACTATTTAGTCTTAGATGTGAAAGAGACTGACTGTTCAGTGCTATCCAGGAAACACTGGGAAGACTGTGACCCAGATCTTACTAAACGTCCATCTCTTGACGTAAGTACACAGGGTGCCATACCCCTCCATCCATCTACTCTGCTTCCTCCAGGTAGCCACTCCTGAGCTAATCCAGCACAAAGAATAAGAGCAGCATATTCCCTGAGACTCAAGAAATTGACCTTGAGGGTGCTCTCATGAGAGCCATCCCTGGGAACCCAGCTCAAGACAAGTCAGCAGGGTTTGTGGTCTTGTGGGACCATGCATCCCCAGATTCAATCTCCTCCACTGTAAGATAGGAGAAAGGATTTGGAGTAGATGGACTCTAACATCCTTTCCATCGCTGACAGTTAATGGATCTGAGAACAGTGAACTTGTCATTGTGTCCCATGAAGACTGGTCCCATCCACCGCGATGGCCAAAAGGATTAGCTGCAGCAAGGACATGGTCTTGCTCTGCACATTGGGCAGGATATTCAGGTACCAGCTCTCTGCCCCAGATGGACAACACAAAGACCAAGAAGCCCAGATATAAGATTTCACTTCTGCGAAGAGAGAGATTGACACATCTGGGAGTTTTAAGTAGCTTTTCCCCCTTGAAAATTCTTGAAATATGGTCATGATCCATTTAGACAATTTCTCCCTGGTTTTCATGAGGGTTTGACTAAGAAAATGTAGGCTCAGGCCGGCGCCGCGGCTCACTAGGCTAATCCTCCGCCTAGCGGCGCCGGCACACCAGGTTCTAGTCCTGGTCGGGGCGCCGGGTTCTGTCCCGGTTGCCCCTCTTCCAGGCCAGCCCTCTGCTGTGGCCAGGGAGTGCAGTGGAGGATGGCTCAAGTGCTTGGGCCCTGCACCCCGTGGGAGACCAGGAAAAGCACCTGGCTCCTGGCTCCTGCCATTGGATCAGCGCGGTGCACCGGCCACAGCGGCCATTGGAGGGTGAACCAACGGCAAAGGAAGACCTTTCTCTCTGTCTCTCTCTCTCACTGTCCACTCTACCTGTCAAAAAAAAAAAAAATGTAGGCTCGAGACAGGCTTTGGTGAAGGAAAACCCAAGCACATTTTAAATGGATAGTAGGAGTACACTGCATCCCCTCCTTGTTCCATTCTATTAACATCAGGAAGGAATTGTGCCATGACTCAAAATCCCCTTTCTTACAGGTGATTGGGCAATGTAAGGTGATAGTTACCAGATATTCGGATGAATATCAGACTCTAAGATTGAATGACTTTAACTGCACCACGAGTTCCGGTAGGTCATCTATTACATGGCTGATTCATTCTAGAGCAATTTAGAATTCAGTCATCTAATGGCACTCAATACATCCCACAGTGTACATGTCAGAGAGACCCTGCCGTCACGGGTCCTGTTATCTCTCTCTCTTGAGAACAGAAGGGAGAGAGTTTGCCCATTACTGGAATACCTTCCTTGAAAGAAATTCAATATAAAAAAAGGAAGATCTGTAGGAGACAGTGTAACATCAGTGGGGAAACAGGCCCTGAGGCCAGATTTGCTTGAGTTGGAATTCCAGCCTCATCATTAAATAGTGGTCTTTGGAGCAAATTACTTAAAATTTTAAGTGAGCCTTCTTTGTAACATGAGGGTGATAAGGGTAATAATAGTACTAGGTCTTAGCGTTCTTACTAGAATTAAATAAGATGATCCACACTTCCCAGAGCACTTAGCATTCAATGAGCATTGACTTCAACATTTGAATGGGATGTATTACTGAACAGTTTACAAAGCAGTTATACATATGATCTCAATCTCACTGCGGGCTATGACGTAAAGATCAGGCTACTTTCTATTTTAGAGACAAAATAAGTGAAGCTCAAAGAGGTCCAATGACTTGGTCTGGCAACACAGCCAAGATGGGGCAAAGACATGACCAGCGTGGCAGTGTTACTCTCAGTCCTACGCTCTTCTGATTTACTTTTGCAAAAGAAGTCATCTCAGAATTCCTTCACACAGCAGCAAATCTTAACATGACTCAATAGCTAAAAATTCAACACCCTTAAAAAAGATTCAACTGTGTCTTCTTTCTCTGGGCAAAACTTTGCGTGAATGACGCTTCCACCTCCTTGGCAGACAGGAGAAGTTCGTTAAAATGTTAGCGCTCCATGAGCATTGGATGGGGGTGCACCAAGAACAGGGGTCACAGCAGAGACTTGGGCAGTTAGCTCAGCTTCCTGTCGGCTAATGGATCTTGAACAAGTTACTAACTAAGCTTCTCCAACCCTTAGGTGGTCTATCTGTAGAATTTTGCGGCCCAGCGTTGCCATTGCCAGGTTTGTGGCTCAGTGAGTGAGACTCTGCCATTTTCTTCCTCTAGTCTCTTCAGCCCTGGCCAACACTAAAGACAGTCCTGTTCTCTTTGATTTCATCGAGGACACGGAGCCCTTCAGAAAATCCGCGGACAAAGCCCTGGAGGTGTACAGAAGTGAAAGCGAGGCGTATGCCTCTTTCAGAGTGGACCGGGTAGAGAGAGTCACAAGGGTGGTGAGTCTCCACTGCGCACAGCTGGAGCCCCAGGGCCCCAGCTCCAACCTGATAGGTGTGAGCCGGGCAACACATCCTCTCTAACTGCTCCGCTTGACAGCTGCCTGTTAGATGTTTGCAGCCTTTGGGGTATGATGGACCACAAGTCTCAAAGCACTGCTCCCCTGTGAGGTTTCCACTTTTTGCCGGTGCGGGGGCGGGGGGCTTAGGGAGGGCAGCAGATTTCTGACATACAGGAGGAAAAAATCCAAAAAGGAAAAGCGGAAAAACAAGAACATATTAGGGTTATGTGAGCCCTCTGCATACCTTTAACATTTTATGGGAAATGGAATTAAATGATGTTTATTTGTGTGCAAGAAAGTTCTGAAATGCATGCATCATTTTTTTTTTTTTTTGACAGGCAGAGTGGACAGTGAGAGAGAGACAGAGACAGAGACAGAGAGAAAGGTCTTCCTTTGCCGTTGGTTCACCCTCCAATGGCCACCGCGGCTGGCACGGCCGGCACACCGCACTGATCCGAAGCCAGGAGCCACTGCTTCTCCTGGTCTCCCATGCGGGTGCAGGGCCCAAGCACTGTACTCCCCAGCCACAGCAGAGAGCTGGCCTGGAAGAGGGGCACCCAGGACAGAATCCGGCGCCCTGACTGGGACTAGAACCCGGTGTCCCGGCGCCACAGGTGGAGGATTAGCCTAGTGAGCCGCGGCGCTGGCCTTTTTTTTTTTTTTTTTTTTTCATGCATCATTTTCTGTATTACATGTTTTCCATCACCTTCCGAAAGACCTTTCGTTGCAGGATAGAAAAGTGAGGCTTGGAGGAATTACCTCTCCACACTTGGTGATGGGCCAGAGCTAGACTGTTCCCTATGGCTCAGCCCAAGGACTGCAGCACCTCCCTGCCACAGTTGCCATATGCAACAACTGCTAATGTTTATCACACATTTTGCAAATGCAAAGTTAAACAGATTAAGGAGCACAGGAGCCATGGAATGAATACAATGCAGTTGTTAAAAAGAGTGCTGTGGACCCATGTGCGTTGGGGGAAGTTGGAGATGTATTGCTAACAGGGGAGAGCAGGTTACAGAACAATACCTAGGAAATTAAAGACTTAGATGCACACATTATGGGGCAGCATATCTGGGGAAAGGCTGGAAGGAGAAATACACTAGATGGATGTGGGGATCTGCGCTTTTTTCCTTTTACTTTTTTCTGTTCTGAAGCTGTCTTGATGCCATGTTTTTCTAGAAAGGAGGAGAGAGAACCAATTACTATGTGGACTTCTCCGTGAGGAACTGCTCCAGGTCTCACTTCCACAGACACCCCGTGAGTACAAGAGACATCTGAAACCCTGGGAGCGCCCAGAGAAGCCTCCACCCCACCCCACATCCTTCCAAGTGCCTCACACATGTTCCTCACCCTCACGCCGCCCTATAGGCCATGTGCTATTTTGAAACCTTGATGTGCAGATGCAGAAACTGAGGCACAGAGCCTTAAGTGAATCACAAGAATGTAATTTTTGTAATATACATCACATGTGCCAAAATCTAAACCTGAGGTTTTGAACCCATGGGGATCAAAAGCTGAGCTAACAGCCAGCCTGTGTGAAAACCCTGCCCACCAGGTGCCTTCATTCATCCCGTCTCATTGACACCCACTGGGATCCCACCAGACAATGAGGAGGTAGCCAAGAAGGGAGAATAGAATTCAGTTCTCATGTCCCTACCAGTGGGATTCCCCCCAATCATATACAAATTGCTACCCATGCACCTGCAGGAAGATCTTAATAATACCAGACATTTGTGTGGTGAATTACGGTTTACACAACACCCATTGTGTGCTCGTACATACACACACACACACACACACACATTGTTGCCTTGTAGAAGCCTCTTAACAACCCTGCTGAGAAGTAGGAAATGTCTCCTGGATTTCCTTGGGACACAGAGTCTTAGAATTGTAGCCATTTGCCCCAGGTCACTTCACTAGCGAGGGTCAGGAGGTGAGATAGTTTCAAGTTCAGGACTTCTCTGAGGTTTAACAAGACATTCTTTCTGACTGGAAGCATTCATTAATTCTTTTTTGCTTTTTCAAATTTTCAACCTGAGCCAGTTCTGGAATCCTGCTTAGGGCCACTGGAAATGATACCTCCCTCCCCTCCCCCAGACCCCCTATAAACACTTGACTGTCTTGGTGGGGGTGATGACAACCCAGTGCAGAGCTGTGGGGCTGGACACGAAGAGGCTCAGGGCAAAGTGTTTCATGGCATTATCTCATTGAATTAGGCCCTCCCACAATCTGTGAGTGGATAGCATGATGCCCAATGTCCAAAGAACAATTTTCAGAAATTCATGAAACTTGTCTGCATCCACACAGCTGGTAAATGGTGAAACCAGGTGCAACACAATTTGGAACTGGGTATTCAGTGCAGAAGGCTTGGCTCAAAGGCCAGGCAGCAGCGACGTGGAATCCCTGTCCACCTGCCGCGGGGAAGCCCAGGGCTAGTGTACTTGCAATGAATCCCTTGGGACATGCACTTTTCCCCAAAGTGTGATTAGGAAAGCTTGCAAAATAACAGGAGCGGATATGTGATATTGCCCTGATTTTTCCAAAGCTCCTGTTTCTTTCCTGAACATCTGGAATTCTATGCCTCTAGCTGGACACACACACACACTAACAGGATCTCTCTCCTTCGTAGGCCTTTGGGTTCTGCAGAGCAGATCTGTCCTTTGATGTAGAAGCCTCGGACTTGGAAAACCCAGAAGACGTTATTATAAGCTGTGAAGTCTTTAACTTTGAGGTGGGTTGCTATGTAGCCGTCGTCGTGAGCAGCGCCAGACTAAGTGATATTTTCACACTCACTCATAGGGTATTTGGTTTTTATAGCTCTGTGGGCGCAGCAGAGTGGAGGTGGGGATTGGGGGTGAGGGTACTGAGAAATAAAGAGAGAACAGGCCTCTAGGCAAAGGAGTGAAATTGCTAACATAACATAAAAGTATGTAAAAAATTCTAAGAATTAGAAGGGATAAGATTTGGCAGACAGCTCTCTGCTGTGGCCAGGGAGTGCAGTGGAGGATGGCCCAAGTGCTTGGGCCCTGCACCCCATGGCAGACCAGGATAAGTACCTGGCTCCTGCCATCGGATCAGCGTGGTGTGCCGGTGCGCCAGCCGCAGCACGCCAGCCACGGCGGCCATTGGAGGGTGAACCAACGGCAAAGGAAGACCTTTCTCTCTGTCTCTCTCTCTCACTGTCCACTCTGCCTGTCAAAAAAATAAATAAATAAAAGAAAGAAAGAAAAAGATTTGGCAGAGCTGGCACCGCAGCTCACTAGGCTAATCCTCCGCCTGCGGCACCGGCACCCCTGGTTCTAGTCTTGGTCGAGGTGCCAGATTCTGTCCTGGTTGCTCCTCTTCCAGTCCAGCTCTCTGCTGTGGCCTGGGAGTGCAGTGGAGGATGGCCCAGGTCCTTGGGCCCTGCACCCGCATGGGAGACCAGGAGGAGGTACCTGGCTCCTGGCTTCGGATCAGCGCGGTGTGCCGGCCGCGGCGGCCATTTGGGGAGTGAACCAAGGGAAAAAGGAAGACCTTTCTCTCTGTCTCTCTCTCTCTCACTAACTCTGTCAAAAAAAAAAAAAAAAAAAAAAAAAGATTTGGCAGAGAATTAAAATCATAACCAATTCAAAGCTGCCCTGAGTGAATTTGAAAATGTTCCTTGTAATCAGTACTGAGACTTGGTAATTTTAATGTTTATTATTAGGTGTAAAACCTAAAGAAAATTAATCAGCCTCAATTTTATTACTTAAAGGAATATAAAGGGACTAGCATTTGGCATAGAGGTTATATTGTCACCTGGGACACTCACCGTCCATATAACAGTGCCTGGGTTCAAGTCCTGACCTCATTTCCAGTCCAGCCTCTTGATAACAAACACCCTGGGAGGCAGCAGGTGATGGTTCAAGTAGCTTGGTCCTTTCTACCCACACTCCAGGCTCCTGGCTTCAACCTGGCCCAGCCTTGGCTGAGTGAACCAGCAGAGGGAAGATACCATCCTCCCCCGTCCCCTCTCCATTTCAAATAAATAAAATAAAATTTTTAAAGTTATATAAAACAATTTCTACATATACCCCAGAAAGTTTTGTTCTGTTTTATAGGTGACCACAAAGCTAGTCTGTACAACACTTTAACTTTTTAAACTTTTTTATTTATTTGGTGGGTGGGGTGGGAAATGAGAGCTTCCATTTGTGAGTTCAGTCCCCCAAATGCTCAGAATAGACCCTGGCCACAGAAGCAGCCAAGATCCAAAAACCCAGTCCAGGTCTCCCACATGAGTGGTAGGAATCCAATTACTTGAACCATCACCACTGCTCCCAGGGTGTGCACTAGCAGGAAGCTGGAGTCAGGAGCTGGAGCCAGCGGTCAAACCCAGATACTCCACTGTGGGATGGGATGTCCTGACCTTTGTCTTAACCACTGGGTAAAAAGCCCACCTCTACAGTATTTTTTGTATCAGCAAAACAACCTGAAAATAATCCAAGCATCCATGTTCCAAGTGAATAAAGGAAAGGGAAACTTTGTCCCTATGGAATGACTCTATAGATTTATTTTTTTAATTAAAATTTGGACAGAGAGTGACAAAACCAAGTGTTCATTCTTTAGGAGTAAAGGAGGTTGATATCATCAAGTCACAGAACTATGTTAAGAATACCAATGATAAGATACTCATTTTCCAAATGTTAGTCTACAGAGAGGTGCCATCCCATAATAGTTTCTCCACTTTCTGCTAAAATGAGAAAAATAAGGAGAATAAAGCTTTTCGTGATATAATATTTATTCCATCTAAAAGACTCTCCTTTATGCTGAGATTTCCCCTCCCTCCCTCCCTCCCTCCCTCCCTCCCTCCCTTCCTTCCTTCCTTTTGCCAAAATATTACTCCTTTGGTGAAATACTGTTGGTGGTAGGTGACAAATTTTGTTTATATTTAAGATGTCAACTTTGTTGGATAAAAGTTTAAAAAATTGGTAACCCACTTTTTAAAAAAGATTTATTTATTTGAAAGGCAGAATTGGGAGGTGGGGAGGCAGGGAGCGATCTTCTAGCCATTGGTTCACTTCTCCAAATGGCTACAATGGCCAGAGCTGGGCCAGTCTGAAGCCAGCCTTGGCCCCAGGTAACGCACTTTTTAAACTGATTTGTGAGGGGCTGGCGCTGTGGCATAGAAGGTAAAGCCACCACCTGCAGCTCCAGCATCCCATATATGGTGCCAGTTCAAGTCCCGGGTGCTCCTCTTCCAACCCAGCTCCCTGCTAATAGCCTGGGAAAGCAGTAAAAGATGACCCAAGTGCTTGGTGCCCTGCACCTGCGTGGGAGACCCGGAGAAAGCTGCTGACTCCTGGCTTTGGCTTGGCCCAGCTCTGGCCATTGTGGCCATCTGGGGAATGAACCAGCTTATAGAAGATTTCTCTCTTTCTCAAAATAACAAAAGTAAATCTTTAACAACAACAACAACAAGAAACTACAGATATGATTGTTTAAAAAAATTGATGTGCAAAATTCAGAAGTTTGGGAACCAGTGTTCTAATGAAGTTAAACACCTAACTCCTCCTTTAGTGCCACACGATGACACTGACTTCTCTGTCCTTTACCAGGAACATGGAAACATCAGTGGTTTTCGACCCCATTTGGGCAAGACTCCACTTGGGACTGATGGATCCAGAGATCATCATCATCCTCACAAGCCACATAAGTTTGGATGCCCACCTCCCCAAGAAGGGGAAGATTTCTCGGAAGGACCACCATCTCAAGGTGGAACGCCCCCACTCTCTCCCCCTTCAGGGCCAAGATGTCGTCATCGCCCTTTTGGCACCAATGAAACCCATCGGTTCCCTCATCATCGTAATTTCAGTGAACATCACCCCCATGGGCCCCCTCCCCATGGACATCACCCCCATGGGCCCCCTCCCCATGGACATCACCCCCATGGGCCCCCTCCCCATGGACATCCTCCTCATGGACCCCCTCCCCATGGACATCCTCCCCATGGGCCTCCTCCCCATGGACATCCCCCCCATGGACCCCCTCCCCATGGACATCCCCCCCATGGACCCCCTCCCCATGGACATCCTCCTCATGGACCCCCTCCCCATGGACATCCTCCCCATGGGCCCCCTCCCCATGGACATCCTCCCCATGGCCATGGTTTCCATGACCATGGACCCTGTGACCCACCATCCCATAAAGAAGGTCCCCAAGACCTCCATCAGCATGGCCATGGCCCACCACCTAAGCACCCAGGAAAGAGAGGTCCAGGTAAAGGACACTTTCCCTTCCACTGGAGAAGAATTGGGTCTGTTTACCAACTGCCCCCACTGCAGAAAGGTGAAGTCCTTCCCCTTCCCGAAGCCAATTTCCCCAGCTTCTCCTTGCAGAACCACACCCACCCTCTAAAGCCCGAGATCCAGCCCTTCCCTCAGGTAGCCTCTGAGCGATGTCCAGAGGAGTTCAATGGTGAGTTTGCACAACTCTCCAAGTTTTTCCCATCTACATTTCCAAAATGAAATCTGATTTCCTTGATGGGGAACAATGAATGATATTCTGTATTAGAACCATAAATAAAATGTGGCCATGATGAATGCAAACCAGTTCTTCGAACTTCACTTTCATGCCCTGAATAGGGAAAATGTGAGTAGGGGAGGAGAGACTGTGAGAAGAGACAGACACGGGAGAGGAGAGGAAAGGTCTTGGCACTGTAGTCAGTAGGTCATTCTGCCACTGGTGTATGTCCCTGGAGGCAAATTTCTGATCCTCAGAATTTCCTTTTTTTTCTTGGACTTAACTCCTCTTATTTTGTACTGTCTCTTACTGCTTCCACTACAGCTGGGCACAGTAAGAAGGCATGTATTATCATTTAAATGAGTATTATTATAAAAGAGGCCCAAATTCTCTTCCCATAGCCATTCACAGTCATCTACGTTTCCTTTTGGAAAAGTGAATTCTAAATTCAATTATGAAGCGAACGAAACTCTGGCTATATATTGCAAAGATGGTTGCAGGCATGAATCATGACCATACATTTTGGTGCATGGAAATACCACTTTATTTTCAGAGTAAATTAATTTCTATCTCATGTAGCACTAGGGAGCATAACCCCAGTACTTCTTGGTGTCCCCTCACCCAGCTACTCCCCATGCAAACTGTACTACAGTTCCCAAAGCTCACTCAGTGCCAAGGTGTTTGGGGTGAGAATGAGAAGGAGATCTGGCTCTTGATGACGGATGCACCAAGCCCCTCGCTGAGGGATCTCACCTGCCTGTTGATGCCATTCTCTGAGTCCAGCTTATCAGCCACTTCTGTAAAAATTGGGGAAACAGAGGACTGTGAGACAGCCCAGGGTGCTGACTGCCACCGCGTCCACACAGCTGTTTCTCCTTGGGGTCACACACCTTCCAGGTTGCATGCCCAGGAACCAAGGCAGAGAGAGGTCCTCCTCTGCCTCAGAGCCCAGACCTCGCTGTTCTCCTCTCTCCTCCCCAGGCAAAGGCCTCCTTTTCTAGTCCAGACGTTACTTGATCCTTTTTTTTTTTTTTTCCAGAAGGCTTTTCCCATATTGTAATCCCATTCTTCTCCCTTCTTCCCAAATCAGGGAGTAAGCATTTAGTAGCAAGCTGATAAGATTTCAGAGTCTCTCTCTCTTCAGCCACAATGGTGGTACTCAAAATATTGAATAAACAGATACATCAGCCAGTCAGAAGGGTTGCCAGCCATGCACGGCCAGTGTGGCCACGGTGGTGGGCACCAGCTGATTGTCACTCTGCAGGGTCCTGGTCCTCCTCAGAGGCATGAGGTCAGCTGCTGGAGTGAGGAGTACAGAGAGGTGAACTCCAGGGAGCCCCCAAAATACACAGGTGCATAACTCAAAATGCTGTTCTACTTAGAAGCAATTATCATCTAACAGGGGTGGGAAGAGCTGGCCTGTGGGCCATATAAGGTGCATGAAATCTTTTGGCCTGGCCTTGCCAAGGCAACCACAGGTGAGATTTGAAATTCAATAAATCCATAGCAGGCTAATTTTTAAGTTAGTAATTTTGCATGGCCTGCAAATGATGTTGTAAATATCCAAATAGCCCTTTACAGAAAAAAGGTTTCCTGCCCATGATGGTACTTTTGCAACATTGCTTGAGTTAACAAAAGTCTTGGAAAACATAGGGATTGAAAGCTCTCAGTTCAAGTAGATGCATTCATTATGTGCACAGTTGCTGCAGATGAGTTATGAGGTAGGAGCTGACATTCTACTCTGGTTTTAGACACTATACCAATGATTGTTACTTTTCTAGACTCTTTGTCATGATGGCTAAAAAACACATACAGGTTTGTCGCTCCCCCTCTTCGTGGAGGAACGACACTAAACCCTGCCTAGGCTTCACATCCGAGTCACGGCACCATTATGTCGCTCCCCGTCTTCGTGGAGGAACGACACAGGACCCTGCACTGTTCTTTTGTCTGCTCGGCCCTCCCCGGGTTTGCTGCTGGTTCTTCCCGGGTTGGCTACTGTCCCTTCCACCTCCGTGGAAGGGCGGTTCCCCCTGGCCACTTTCCCCACTTCCGCAGGGGAGCGGCACACCGCCGGCCGGCTCTCTCGGGGGCTGCACAGGTGTTCCTTCAGATAGATGTTCCTGTTAGATGTTCCTGGTGCATGTTGTCTCTCTCCTCCTTTATAGTCCTCCTCCGCCAATCCCAACTCGGCTGCCCACACGCCGAGTACGCTGCTCTCCTCCAATCAGGAGCAGGATCAGCTCCTGGAGGTCATCACTCAAGTTGGCAAGAGGCAGCTGCGTAGAAGCTGTTGCCTCCTCTCCCAGCGCCATATTGTGGGAGAGCAGATGCATAGAATAAGTCTTAATTCCAGTAACAGTATAGTCCGAGTTGCTCCCCACAAGGTTAACGTGGAAATATTCTATCAACTTTCAAAGGTGTTGTGAACTGGACAACAGAATATTACTTAGTGCCTTCTCAAATGTCTAAAGCCCAAACTCCTCACTCTTAGCCAATCATTTCTTTTACTTCCTGCCATTACTCCTTCTGTCCACAGCACTACCATTTTTTAAGTCTTACAGACTAGAAATAGCTATCGTGTCTTCCCTTTTCCTTATCCCCAGTGAATACTATGCCAGCACATACTCTGTTCATCAAAGTGTCTAGCACATGTGAGGGGTTGCAGGAGTGCTTGTTTAACAAATATATAAACCTAAGGATACAGGATTCAATTCTCTCTCATATAACAATCAGTAAGTGGCCATCCACATGGTGATTCAGGGCCCCAGGCTTCTTTTGCCTTCTGGCTCTGTCCTCCCTCTGAGCCCCTGTATTTTCTCCTAGATCTTCTGCACCCAGCCTACTTGGGGGAAGAGTGGAAGATCATGAAGGTGGTTTTTATGGGTCTGGCCTAGAAGTGGCCAGCATAATTTATGTTCACATTTCATTGGCTAGAACTCAGGCTTGTGGTCATACTTAGAATGCAAGGGAAGCCGACGCTGCGGCTCAATAGGCTAATCCTCCGCCTGCGGTGCCGGCACATGAGGTTCTAGTCCTGATAGGGGCAGCGGATTCTGTCCCGGTTGCCCCTCTTCCAGTCCAGCTCTCTGCTGTGGCCCGGGAGTGCAGTGGAGGATGGCCCAAGTGCTTGGGCCCTGCACCCGCATGGGAGACCAGGAGAAGCACCTGGCTCCTGGCTTCGGATCAGCGCAGTGCGCCGGCCTCAGCGGCCATTGGAGGGTGAACCAATGGCTAAGGAAGACCTTTCTGTCTCTCTCTCTCACTGTCCACTCTGCCTGTCAAAAAAAAAAAAAAAAAAAAAAAAAGAATGCAAGGGAAATCAGGAGGTGAAGTCCAGCTGTATTCCAAGAAGAAAAGGGAAATAGGTTTGGAAAATGGGCAGCCACATAATTTTTTTAGAGAGGGACAGTGAGGCCCAAAGAAGTTTAATTACTTGCATAGGACTTTACAATTAGTAATTCGTGGAACTGGATTAGAATTCTTCCAGGGGCCGGCACTGTAGCACAGCTGGTTAAACTGCTGCCTTTGGCACAAGTATCCCTACAGGCATTGGTTCGAGTTCTGGCTGCTCCACTTTCAGATCCAATTCCCTGTTAATGCCCCTGAGACAAACAGTGGAGGATGGCCCAAGTGCTTGGGCTGGTGCACCCAAGTGGGAGACCCAGATGAAGCTCCTGGCTCCTGGCTTTGGACCTGGCCCAACTCTGATCACTGCAGCCATTTGGGGAGTGAACCAGCAGATGGAAGACTGATCTCTCTCTCTCTCTCTCTCTCTGGAATTCTGCCTTTCAAATAAAATAACTAAATCTTTCAAAAAATAAAGGACTCTTACTGTGCTCCTGGAAATCCACATCCACGTTCGTTGCTCTTTATTTGCTGCGCTGCCTGAACTCACCACCAGGTCCTGGTCCAGAGCCTTCATTTGAAACACCCATGCTGGTGCTGACTGTCCCCGTCAGCTCCTCCCGGATGTGCACTCACTCATTTCCTCACCCACCCAGCTCTCAGCTCCTCCATCTCTTCTGTCTCCTCCTTCCTCTCAGCCTGACAGCTTGCCCAACTGTCTTGTACCCTTAATTTCATTCCTACATCTCCCATTAGGATCTATCTCCTGCCATCAGCATGCAGTTTAAGCTGCTTCAGTAAGTCAGAGATTCCCAACCATCTCCCTCTAACATTAGACACAATTTATAACAACCAAGCACCGGGTCCTGCACGCGTAAGACTTCATTCAATCCCAACCCCGAATAATCTTTTTAAGATAGGATGAGGGGGCTGGCACTGTGGTGTAGCGGGTAAAGCTGCTGCCTACACTGCCGGCATCCCATATGGGATGAGTCCCAGCTGCTCCACTTCCGATCCAGCTCTCTGCTGTGGCCTGGGAAAGCAGTGGAAGATGGCCCAAGTCCTTGGGTCCCTGCATCCATGTGGGAGACCCAGAAGAAGCTCCTGGCTCCTGGCTTCGGATTGGCACAGTTCCAGCCATTGCAGCCAGTTGGGAAGTGAACCAGTGGATGGAAGACCTCTCTCTCTCTCTCTCTCTCTCTTTCTCCTTCTCTCTCTGTATAACTTGGACTTTCAAATAAATAAATCTTTAAAAAAAATCTTTACACAAACCCTCCTTGCTCAGGGTCACATAGCTGTCAAGTAGCAGAGCTAGACTGGAATACAGGTTGACCTCACTGCTGTGTTCCTGCTACACCACTCTACCGTCACCATTCAGCCCCCACCGACCCCTCTTCCTTAAGGGGTGGGGGGAGTCAGGCAAACTCAGTTGCCAAGCTGGAGATCTTATCAACAGCAACAAAGAATTCAACCTGTGTTTTGGTAAGACCTGAAGGTAAGTATCTACAAGGGCTAACCCACATCTTTAACCTAACTTACAGCCTCCTCTCCCCTTTGGTTTAATTCTTTTTTTTTTTTTACAGGTAGAGTGGACAGTGAGAGAGAGAGGCAGAGAGAAAGGTCTTCCTTTGCAGTTGGTTCACCCTCCAATGGCCGCCGTGGCCGGCGTGCTGCGGCTGGCACACTGCGCTGATCCGAAGCCAGGAGCCAGGTGCTTCTCCTGGTCTTCCAGGCGGGTGCAGGGCCCAAGCACTTGGGCCATCCTCCACTGCACTCCCGGGCCATAGCAGAGAGCTGGCCTGGAAGAGGGGCAACTGGGACAGATTCCGGCGCCCCAACCGGGACTAGAACCCAGTGTGTTGGCACTGCAAGGCAGAGGATTAGCCTATTGAGCTGCGGCACCAGCCCCCCTTTGGTTTAATTCTATCAAAAAAGTTACTCAGGCTTGGTGATTGAATGACACCTGTAGGCACCAAACCAGAAACAAGGGGGAGAACTTCAGGGCTGCACTCAACCCATTTCTTCTATGCTCGTCTCCTGCCTCTTCCACCCTGGCACAAATTTTCCTTTACATTACCAGTGCAATTGAACTGAAAGAGAGAGACCAGCTCGACTGCACATATTTTATCTTCAGTTGTGCCAGTGTTGTGGGTGGGACTCCCAGAACTCACTTGGTCCCCCTGTGCAAGGGCTTCCCGGACATGGATATCAGCTGGTGGCAGCCTGCATCTATGCAAACAGATGAGCTGCCTAGAAAGTTTCCCAGCAAAGGGACTGCACTTTGTACTCTGCTGCACTGTGTGCACATGTAGTAACCTCTGTAAATGGCTTTGGGAAAGTCATCAGGGAATAACAGAGCTAGTTGGTGGTGGTTTTTCCTCCTGTATTGGATTCCGCTGTAATTTGCAATGCAAAGTGGTGCAATCGCCTACTGTAAATACGATCTGTGCTCCCACACACTTTCAAAGGCCACTGGGCATGTCAACAACCCCAGGGTCACAATGTTCTAGCCAGAAGTCTACTTGGGTAACCAAGTAGAGGCATTTGTCCTTTTGGAATAAGGGCAAATAGCATATGGAAGCAGGAATCCAACCAAGTCCCCCGAGTGTGGAGGTAGAAGAGAAGACGACAGAAGAGACAGAGGCTGGGGACTGTTGAAATCAGCATCCGAGTGGGCCCCGGACTCTCGGTGAAGGAGAGGACGGATGGTAAATCATGAGACTGATTGCCATCCTTTTCCTCTGCTCCAGGCTGCTGCCCGGCGGAACCCAGGAACCGCTCTCTGAGAAAATTGACTGCAATGATGAGGATGTGTTTAAGGCTGTGGATGCTGCTCTGAACAAATACAATGATAGAAACAAAAGTGGCAACCAGTTCGTGTTGCACCGCGTAACAGAGGTCACGAAGACGGTAAGTGGGCTGTGTTTCGCCTTGGAAGCATTTGGGATTTGTGCTGACACTCAGAGACCAGGCACCTGCCCCTACACACACACACACACACACACACACACACACACCGCTAATATTAAAGGTAGAGTCTCACAGCTCTTGGAAAAGATCAGCTCCACTCTCTGGCCTGGGAGGGAAGGCAGGGTGTGACTCGTCCTTGGACCACCTAGGTTGGCCTTCAGTTGCTCTGAGAACAAAATCTAGGGTGAAATGAAACAAAAGGAGGTGGAGTGATCGGAAAGGGGCTCTGCAAAGCGGGAGAATTCAGGAACCCAGGGAGGCTGCAGCAAGAGAATCCACTGGGTCTCTGGGACTGTATGAAAATAGAAAGCCCTGTGGGCTCTAAGTGAGATGGAGCCCTTAAAAGATCTGTTCAAGCGGAGGCTGGACCGAGATAAGCCTGGGTCTACTGCTTAGACAAGATACCTACTGCGAAGTCCAGATGCATGAAGGTGTCCAGGCTAACAGTCGTGATTTAGCTGGTTTGTAATGTTTTTTTCAAGATTTATTTGAAAGTCAGAGTTACACAGAGAAAGGAGAGAGAGAGAGAGAGAGAGAGAGAGAGAGAAAGAGAGAGGTTTTCCATCCGCTGGTTCACTCCCCAATTGGCCGCAATGGCCAGAGCTGAACTGATCCAAAGCCAGGAGCCAGGAGCTTCCTCCGGGTCTCTCATGTGTGTGCAGGGACCCAAAGACTTGGGCCACCTTCTACTGATTTCCTAGGCCACAACAGAGAGCTGGATCAGAAGTGGATCAGCCGGGTCTCGAACCGGCGCCCATATGGGATGCCAGCATTGCAGGCGGCAGCTTTACCCACTATGCCACAGCACTGGCCCCTGTAATATTTTTTAATCACTGCACTGCACTTGGGTAGCAGACAAATCCTGGCAGGGTGTGTGATCCAAAGAAGTAAACTTTCACGGATTTATTTAAATAAGTTTCATATAAAAAACTATGTGTCTGGGGTAGTTAAGCAACTGGTAACTCCAGTGAGGGGGAAAAAAAGTCCAACCATGTGACATCACAAAGTTAAAGAAGAAAACCACAGTGGGAAGGTTGGGGTTTTTTTGTTTGTTTGTTTTTTCCTGAAGGTAGAATCGCGCCAGTCCGGTGCAGACGTGTGCGGAGCTCCCGACACCACAGTCTGCCTCTCGTGTCTTCCCTGGTTGATGTTTGTAGAGTTTGCTCTGAAATGTTTGCACCGTCCTTTTATTTTCACTTTGCCAAGTGCAGGCAGTGCCTGCCACCTCGTGTCACAGGTCCGAATCGCCAAAGCGGAAGGCACCTTGGAGACTGTCTTGGGTGACTGTCTTCTCCTAATGACCAAGCAGGCTGCAGCTGGCTCTGCTCCTGAACCCCGCCCTCCGGGGGCGTCCCTGCTGTCAGCTACGAACAGAGGCTGCAGGATATCACGTTCCAGGTCCCTTAGATCTGAAAGCCCACCTAACGCAGCACCTTTGTACTGAAAGAAAAGTGTTCTGTGAAACAATAGTAGACCAACCATAAAAGGAATGAAATACTGAATGCACCCTACCACATGGCTAGCTTTAACACAGCATGCAAAATGACAGAAGCCAGACACAGTGAGCAGCGGCACGGCCCACTGATAGCGAGTGGCCAAGTGCTTGCTTTGGCAGCAAAAACACATAGACTCAAATTGGAAGCAAGGGCCCGGCACAGGCAGACACAGAGTGAGAAAGTGGGTTACTGGTTGCCAGGGGCTAGAGGCGAGGAGGAATTTTTATGGGAGTAACTGCTGGTGGGCACAGGGTTTCTTTCAGGGCTGATAAAATGCTTCTAAGAATACTAAAGGACATTGAAGTGTAGATATATGAGTGGGTGAATTGTATCTCGATACATCTATTTAATATTAAAAGAAGAAAAATTAGATAACAAAACAAATAAAAATGCTAAAATTACCCCCAAATTAACCCCACCATCCAAAGATAGCTGTTCACATTTCTTTTTTAAATAAGGTGCCTTGCTTGGTTTTTTAAATTTTCAAAAGGAATTCATGTGCATTAGAAAAAAAATGTCAGACGATGCAGGAATGTTTGTTTAAAGATGAAAGGGAAAGATAATTATAAGCTCCTCACTGAGAGACATGCATTTTAACAGTTTGCTACATATCTTTCTAATCTTTGTATCTTTTTAAAGACTTATTTATTTGAAAGGCAGAGTGACAGAGAGAGAGAGAGAGAGAGAGAGAGTAAGCTTCCGTCTGCTGATTCACTCTTCAAATGGCCACATCAGCTGGGTTTGGGCCAGATCAAAAAAAAAAGTAGGACCCAGAATTCCATCTGCGTCTCCCACGTGGGTAGCAAGGGCCCAAGCACTTGAACCATCTTTCTTTGCTTTCCCAGGTGCATTAGCAGAGAGCTGGCTTGGAAGCAGAGCAGTAGGGATTCAAACAGGCGTCACAAGCAACAGCCTAACCCCCTGTGCCACAGACCCTGCCTGCTTTCTAGCCTTTTTAAAGGCATACAAGGGATCTGCAGAAAGTTGTGGACAATGCATATAATGAAAAACTATGCATGAATTTCAAAAGTGTGTTTGGTGCAAATAAACTTAGCTTTCATTCCATTTTCCTATAAACTTTTTGAAGTATCTTCATCTGTGGACATATAAAACAATCTTCAAAAATGGGCTAATTCTATGGATGTTTCCTTGTAACCTCTGAACATAAATGTATAATATTTGATGTACCTTCTTCCACGTAAGTACGCACTTGCAAATCCTTGTAATTCTAAGGAAGGCTTTGCTGTCCCTGGCTCACATGTACATCAGTCCTCCTGACCACACCAGGACCCACTTGGGGGGCTGCCCCCCGGGAGCTGAATGCACCATAACTCTCTCTGGTTTCTTTTTCAGGTTGGCACAGACGTATTTTATTCCTTAGAGTACCAAATCAAGGAGGGCGACTGTCCGGTTCAAAGTGACAAAACTTGGCAGGATTGTAACTACAAGGAAGCTCTGGAAGCCGTAAGTGTCGCACCTGCTAAACTGTTTTGCTTGCACAGTCAAAAAAAAAAAAAAAAAATCATGGAGAAACCAGAAGTTAGAGAGAGAGAGATGGCCGGCGCCGCGGCTCACTAGGCTAATCCTCCGCCTAGCGGCGCCAGCACACCGGGTTCTAGTCCCGGTCGGGGCGCCGGATTCTGTCCCGGTTGCCCCTCTTCCAGGCCAGCTCTCTGCTGTGGCCAGGGAGTACAGTGGAGGATGGCCCAAGTACTTGGGCCCTGCACCCCATGGGAGACCAGGAGAAGCACCTGGCTCCTGCCATCGGATCAGCGTGGTGCGCTGGCCGCGGCGGCCATTGGAGGGTGAACCAGCGGCAAAGGAAGACCTTTCTCTCTGTCTCTCTCTCTCACTGTCCACTCTGCCTGTCAAAAAGATAAAAAATAGAAAAATAAAAAAAGAGAGAAAGCCTACCCATGAGAAGGGGGCTCTAGTGACCAGCCAGTACATGATCAAGGGTCAGCCTCGGGAGAACAACGGAGCAACACGTGGGAGCTGAAGGGCTGGTGAGGGAAGAGTGTGAGGGCTGCCATCGCACAGTCCTGAAAACAAATGTGCACCCACCTGCTTTCCAATGAGCTGGTGCCCGCAGGCAGGTTGGCTGACCTCTCTGAAATGGTGTTCTCCCTTGCAAAAGGGAGGTGGAATTGACTCTTAGAGGTTGCTAGAGAATGAAAGGAGGTAACTTGGTAAATGATCTTGTAAATAATAGGCCATCCCAACCAAACCCCTAACTGCTGCCTGGCACAGCACGGCTGTTCGGGAGATAGCCGCAGCGCAAACCTCTTCCTCAGCCAGTGGGCTGACCTCTCAGATGTCGGATGGCCCGCAGCCTGCAGGTGGATTAAGCATAGCCGTCAGTGCAGTTCCAAGTGGGCTCTGAATTAGGAGCCCTCAATGATCTCCTCTGGAAAGTGGGGACAGGAGGCTGCTGGGCCATGCCTCCAAAGGCTGTGGAGATATAGAGAGCCTGAGAACCTGTGGATGTGGCTGAAGAATGGCGAGGCAAGACACAACAAAAGCCACTGTTCAACACGGCAAACAGCTGCCACCCAGCCAGTGCCTCCTGGGACGAGCCTCTGTTAGGCACTTCCATTGCGTCTGCACGTTTATTGCTCACGCAGCCTGTGAGACAGACATGGCGTGTCTCCTACAAGAAGGGGAACCTGAGACTCCGAGACACAACGGTACCTGATGGCAGTGACCGCTAGCCAGTGGCCGGGCAGGGACTAGAAGACACGTGGGCATCAAGTCTTTGCTCTTTCTCGTGAGTTAAACTGAGCTTCGTGAGAATCGCATTCATCCAGGGAAATGGAGAGGTGAGTCGGGAGACGGTTCTAAGCAGGCTGGTTCTAAGGTACTGTGTATGGAACACCTGGTGAAAAAGAGGGCTCCGCAGGGCTGGAAACAAAGACAAGCTTGGAAACCCACCGCTCACGGATCTCAGTGACTTGTGCAGAATCATCGTTAGGCTACAAAAGCACGCGTTGTCGCGTTCTCGAGGGTCAAAACTCTCTTAGGAAAAAATACGGGCAAATCTGTAGGTGTCCGTGTTTCCTAGAGAAAGCCCTGTTTAGCAGAGTCCTGGGTGGGCCCCTCCACGCAACAGATTAGGGTGAATGCTCCCTTTCTGTTCTTCGTAGGCCACAGGAGAGTGCACAGCGACCGTGGGGAAGAGGAGCAACGGGAAATTCTCTGTGGCGACACAGACCTGCCAGATTACCCCAGGTAACTGATATACCCACGGCACTGCCCTGGGGGGGTGGGGTGGGGTGAACCATTGCTGTGCACCAGCTGCACAGCCCAGACTGGGCCCTCTCCCCTCCCAGAGCGGGCAGGAGCAATGCCACTGGCAGCAGAGGGGGGCACGTGGGCATGGGTGGGGTGAAGTGCCAGAGTACCAGAGTTGGGCCAGGCATCCGCTCTCAGAATTATCCTCTTTAGTGGGCCGCATTGCATCGGGTGTGTGCCAGGGCCCTGCCTAAGAGTGAGAAGACTCAAGACCTGCCCTCAGTTGGTGGTGGGACCCTGTTGGGAAGCACAGACTAAGCTCAGACCCGACCTGGAATCGTTCAGAGCTCTTCGCCTTCTTGGCTTCCCTTTGTCTCGTGCAGACAAGGGAGCTGGCTGGACTTTCCACTTCCCGGATGGCCATGAGACTGAAATGAGGTGGAATGGGAGGGTTCCTGTCTGGCACATGGCACAGAGGCCAGTGCAAACACACAGGCAACCATGTGGGCCGTGAGCACAGAGGGATAAGGCTCAACTGGCTAATCCAGGAGCAAGACGATCTCCTGACCGAAACCCTGGCTCTCCAAAGAGCGAGGAGTTACAGGTTGAAGCGGGCTCACTTCCAGGAAAGTCATCCATAGTAAGCTTCAGAGACATTCTGGAATATCTAAAAGGGAGCTGGCACGAGTGCCCACCAGGTTCTCACGCGTGTTGCTTGCAGTCCATGTGCAATTGTGGGTGGAGATTGAACTCCAGCAGGGGATGTGAGCTTCACCAAGGTGAAGGTGAGGGTGAGGGTACCATTGCCAGCTGTGCCAGGTTCCTCAAACCAGCCATGGCTGGATCGGGACTTTGCAACTTCCTTGTTTTAATTTTTTAAAAACTATCTATTTGTGAGGCAGACAGACAAAAAACTCCCAATGGCTGGTTCACTCCCCAGATGCCTGCGTCTGCTGATGTTTGATCAGATCAGGACCAGGAGCTGGAAATTCAGTCCAGGTCTCCCAGGTGAATGGCAGAAACACAACGATTGGAGCCATCACCTGCTGCCTCTCAGGGTGTGCTGTAGCAGGAAGCTGGAGTCAGGAACCAGAACCAGAACATTGAACCCAGGCACTCAAATATGGGACCCTAACTGGCTTAGCTTAACCACTAGGCCAAATGCCGACCCCAGGACTCGCAACGTCTTAATGAAAAGTTAGCCATTGAGTTGTCTTCTTAATCCAGTAAGCTGCCTCCTGTTTATCTGCAGATTATTATCAACTCAGGTTTAGTCAAGGCGAAGTTTTGTTTTCTTTGAGGGGAGGGTCAAAGGCACAATGCCTACTAATCTTAATAATATATTGATGATCAACAGAATAAAACAAATAGCGACATTATGGAGTCCTTCTGTGGCAGCTATAGTTCTAAACATTTAACATGCCTTAACCTGTTTAACCCTCACTTCAACTCCAAGAGGTAGAAACCAATATCCTCATTTTATAAAAGAGGACGCTGAAGCCCAGAGCAGATAGGAAACTTACCCAAGATCCCACAGCCAGTAAGTAGTGGAGGTGGGAGTGTGACTCCTCAATAAACAAAATTCCTTAAGACTATAATTACGGGGCAACAGATCAAGAGGTGCACCTCCTACTAGCTTCTTTCCTAGTACAGGGGCGATGCCGCCGTGTACAGAGGAGCGGGCACACCTAGGTGATGTGACTCACAAAAGCCTTCCTGGAATTGGCCTTCTGCGAGACAGAGCTGGAGCAGGCGAGGGTGGGACAGCTCAGCCTCCCTGTGGAACACTGCCATCGCAGCAGTTGTGAACAACAGCCCTAGCGATCTGGATGGAACCCACAGATATTCTATCCCTGGACTTCTGATTCCTGCAGGAAGTGGCATTCCAAGGGAAACAGCCCCAAACAGAAACGAAATCTCTAGTAGTTCAAAATCTTCAATCATTAAACAATGTTTAGAAAAGTGGCGGTAGGGTGGAAAATCATTCTGTCACCCGGCAAAACTGAGTGAGCATCTTTCCTACTCTCCTCACCCTCACCCTCCGTGGTTGCTCTTTCTCTTCCGCTCGTCCCCGTCAAATCTCTGCACAAGCTGGCTCTGAGGCGCGGCAAACAGCCCCCCACCCCCACCCCGCCTTCTCTCCGTCTCCCCTGCCGCTTCTTGTGCTCATCTTTTGTGCTCAGTAATTCTACCTTTGGAACCCGTGGAACTCGCCTCCAGTCTTTAGCATCAACCACTACCCTGATTCACCAGAACTTCAGAAAGGAGAGAAAGGAGAAAGTTGCACGTATTCGCCCTGCAAAAGTTTCCCTGCCCCGCATCTTGATGGAGAGAAATGCCAGAAACAGTTGGGGGAGATTGGGTTGAGCTGCTAAGAACCGAGGGGCAGCGCGGTTCAGCTGTTGGCCTGATTGCGTCTGGCTCCCGGCGCGCAGGCTCGGCTACAGGCAGGGCAGCGCCTGGGGGAGGAAGTCTTGGACTCCTGCAGCTACCTCCCCCTCTTCATGGCGTTTGCCACACCGACCAATGATCAGTGAACGTTCGTGGGTGACGTCGGACAGCTCCCTTTCAAATCCTTTGCATGATCTTCTCGGAAAGCCTTCAGGGGTTGCCCATTCTTACAGCACCCCACTCTCCATCCACTTCAGGGGCTCCTACTCTGCATTTGCAAGGGTGTGTGTGGCTGCCTGGGGAGGGGGCTCCGGCTTTCATCGGCTTCATCAAGGAGCCCACACCCCTTTGAACTGCGTTAGTAACCTCCGAATAGGGTCAGTAACCCCCTGGCCTGGACGGTGAAGGTAGGCGCCAGTGCACGGGGTCCTCTTTGCCCACCTTTTACACACTGATGACCCTTCCCCTACCGCACACTTGAAATTCGGGGGAAACGTATGCATGCCACATCCCATGCTGCTATGTCTCTCATCCGCCTCAGCAGGAGCCATGCATGCACTTAATCCCCCCACGTCCTGTGCCCTCACCCCTACTGGGACGCCTCAGGTCACCTCTGTCCTTAGCCCAGGCATCTTCCCGGACCTTGCTCTTGGGCTCCTGCCTCCCAAGCCCTCACATTGAGATGATCTGCCTACAGCTCTGACTCTCCCACATGTCATCTCCTTTACAGCAGTGACCAGCACTAACACATTAATGTCCCTGAGGAGCCTAGTATGTGACAGCCGGTGCAACATACATGCTCCTCAGGCTGAGTTAAGACAAAAAAGGTGAAGCCCCAAGCTTGGCTTCAAGGAGCTTTCCCTATCACTGAAATGTAAATTGAATTTTTTAAAAAGATGATGAATTCATACATGACTTCTTAATCAAAATTTACTCTTAAAAAAGTTAAAATAGTTATGCACGATATAGTGCCTATAAGATGCCCTTGAGTGAATGATAGTTTTTTTCCCCTCTCTGCAAAAGTCTTGTATTCTCTTTGTTCCTAACGCATACTAGGATTTACTGGGAACTTTATTTATCAAGGCTTTCTAAATGGTCTTCTTTGTTTCAAGCAATGTTTCTGTCATTAACGTGGCCCTTTTCTTGTTCTCTGTAAGCCGAAGGCCCCGTGGTGACAGCTCAGTATAACTGCCTGGGCTGCGTGCACCCTGTGTCAACCAAGAGCCCTGACCTGGAGCCCATTCTGAGCCATGCCGTTCAACATTTTAACAACCGCACCGACCATTCCTACCTGTTTGCTCTTAAAGAAGTAAAAGGGGCCCAACGACAGGTTTGTTCTTTAATCTTCCATGTTACACAATGTAGTATAAAAATGTTAGATCTTTCTGTTTAGGGTTTCATTACCTAAAGTAAACCAGCAGCCACGATTGCGTGGCTGGCAGCCAGAGACTCTGGGTTTTTACGTTTCCAGCAGTGGAGCAAAGTGAGTAGGATGTCGCTACATGCAGGGGGGAAGGGGGATGATCAGATCCACTTCCTTTGCCATTTGCTCTCAGCAAGCAAATGGGCATTAGTGTTACACGTTTGTCCTACCCATGGGGAAATGGAAAATCATTCTGGCTTTACAGTCTTTTGTTTTGTTTTGCTTTGTTTTAAAGATTTATTTACTCAAAAGGCAGAATTACAGAGAGAGATTTTCCTTCCACTGTTTCACTCCCCAACTGACTGCAATAATGCGTTGGAGTCAGGAGTCAGGGGCTTCTTGCAGGTCTCCCACGTGTGTGCAGGGACCCAGGGATTTGGGCTATCTTCCTCAGCTTTCCCAGGTGCATTAGCAGGGAGCTGCAATGGATGCCAGCGCTCGTCCTTAACCCTCTGAGCCACAGCGCTGGGTCCTGGCTTTACAGTTTTAAGAGAACTATGTAGGCTGCCGCTGCAGCTCAATAGGCTAATCCTCCACCTTGAGGCGCCGGCACACCGGGTTCTAGTCCCGGTCGGGGCGCCGGATTCTGTCCCGGTTACCCCTCTTCCAGGGCAGCTCTCTGCTGTGGCCAGGGAGTGCAGTGGAGGATGGCCCAAGTGCTTGGGCCCTGCACCCCATGGGAGACCAGGAGAAGCACCTGGCTCCTGCCTTCGGATCAGCGCGGTGCGCCGGCTGCAGCGCGACGGCCGCGGTAGCCATTGGAGAGTGAACCAACGGCAAAAAGGAAGACCTTTCTCTCTGTCTCTCTCTCTCACTGTCCACTCTGCCTGTCAAAAAAAAAAAAAAAAAGAGAGAGAGAGAACTATGTCATCATCTTGCTATCATGAGTTAAACACGGTTCCAAAATGTTAAATTTTATCTTAAGAGGTTGACATGTTGAAGGAATAAAAGTAACTAAGTAACAATCTGATATTTTATTTATTTATTTTAAAGATTTGTTTATTTATTTGAAAGTCAGAGTTACACAGAGAGAGGAGAGGCAGAGAGCGAGGTCTTCCATCCAATGGTTCATTCCCCAATTGGCCGCAATGGCTGGAGCTGTGCCAATCTGAAGCCAGGAGCCAGGAGCTTCTTCCAGGCCCCCCACATGGGTGCAGGGGCCCAAGGACTTGGGCCATCTTCTACTGCTTTCCCAGGCCACATTGGATTGGATTGGAAGTGGAGCAGCCGGGACTTGAACCAATACCCAAATGTGATGCCGGCACTTCAGGTCAGGGCGTTAACCCGCTGTGTGCGCCGGCCCCCAATCTGATCTTTTTATTGGCTCAGTTCATCAAATCTTTTCTTTATTTTATTTTATTTTTTTGACAGGCAGAGTGGACAGTGAGAGAGAGAGACAGAGAGAAAGGTCTTCCTTTGCCGTTGGTTCACCCTCCAATGGCTGCCGTGGCCGGCGCACCGCGCTGATCTGAAGGCAGGAGCCAGGTGCTTCTCCTGGTCTCCCATGGGGTGCAGGGCCCAGGGACTTTGGCCATCCTCCACTGCACTCCCTGGCTACAGCAGAGAGCTGGCCTGGAAGAGGGGCAACCGGGACAGAATCCAGTGGCCCGACCGGGACTAGAACCCGGTGTGTCGGCGCCTCAAGGCGGAGGATTAGCCTAGTGAGCTGCGGCGCCAGCCCAAATCTTTTCTGATAGTTGGCTGGGTGCTTTGTATTTCATCTTGTTACAAGTGACTCATTTTGATCAGTAACCTTCCCTGTAATTAAAACGCCATATAGGGGAGGCACCATGGGTTAAGCCGCCACGTGGGATGTCAGCATCATGTATTTGAGTACCTGGGATGGAGTCCCACCCCTGCCTTTGATCCAGCTTCCTGATAATGCACACTAGGGGGCAGCAGATGACAGCTCCAGTACTGGGGTCCCTGCCACTCACATGGGAGACCCGGATGGAGTTCCAGGCTCCTTGCTTTGGCTATTGTGGACAATTAGGGATTTGGGGAGTGAACCAGTAGATGGAAGATTCTCTATCTCTCTCTCAAATAAATAAAAATAAACTAACAAAAGTATATATTTCACATTTGTTAAAAAAGATCTTACAACATGTCTTTGTGCGACCTGCAGGTATTACTCAGTTCCATTCCTATCCAGGTACCAGGAAGCTGGAGAGATCTTACCACCTAGGAGATTGAGAACCTCAGAATCCCTTGGGAAAGGCCACTCCAGTTCCGGAGTTTTCTGTCCTTAGAAGAGCGCTATTATTTCATGAAATTCAATAACAAATTTTCTCTCTGCAGCCTGGTTAGGAACTATTGTTAGGCTGTACTTAAGGATATGGTAACTCCATCTATATATTACATTTTATTAACGGATGGATGGTATGTGGGTGGGTGTGTGTGTTGTGTGGGGAATGTGAGTATCTCAGGGTCCTCAGTACTATTCAGTAATAGCTGTTGCCTAGGAATTATAAAAGTTGCTATTTCTTGAACATGTGCATGCCAGGCAGTGTCTTAAATGCATACCATTTACATCACATAGTGAATAATGTTCAAACTGCCCTCTAACTCCTCAACCCAAAATTGTTTCAGGTGGTGGCTGGATGGAACTTTCAAATTACCTATACAATTGCACAGACTAATTGCTCCAAGGAGAACTTTCTCTTCTTGACTCCAGATTGCAAGTCCCTTTTGAATGGCGTAAGTAGGCAAAAGTTTAAGTGTAAAGCTCTTGGCATTCTGCTTGCAGGATTTACAGGCATGGGAAAGATACAGGACAGTCTTATCCCTACAATCTTAGCTGACATCCAGTGATTCATGGTCACAATCACTCAGAATTCCTGCAGCTCAAGTCACTGCCTTACCCACTGCTGAAAGAGTCTGCCTGGCCAGCAATGCGTGTTTACAGAACAATCGGGGGCTGCCAGGGCCTCAGAGGCACTGACGACATTGTCAAGGTGGTCTTCGTGTCACACTGTCCTACCTTCTTTTCTTCCCCAGGTACTCAGTGCCCTCATGGCTGTCCCCAGCTTTACTTGGCATAATTCCTCACTTCAAGCTTTTTTTTTTTTTAAGATTTATTTATTTTATTTGCAAGGCAGAGTTACAGAGAGGCAGAGGCAGAGAGAGAAGTCTTCCATCCACTGGTTCACTCCCCAAATGGCTGTATCGGCTGGAGCTGAGCCAGTCCATAGCCAGGAGCCAGGAGCTTCTTCCAGGTCGCCCAGGTGGCCCAAGGACTTGGGCCATATTCCACTGCTTTCCCAGGTGCATTAATAAGGAGCTGTATAGAAGTGGAACAACAGTGGCTTTATCTGCTACACCACAATGCTGGCCACTCTAAATTTTTAAAAAATATCTGTGTAGGGGCCGGAGCTATGGCATAGTAAGTTAAGCCACCACCTGCAATGCCGGCATCCCATATGGGTGCCGGCTCAAGTCCCAGCCACTCCACTTCCAATCCAGCTCCCTGTTAATGGCCTGGGAAAAGCAACAGAAGATGGCCCAATTGCTTGGGCCTCTGCCACCCACAAGAGGAGACCTGGATGAAGCTTCTGGCTCCTGGCTTCAATCTGGACCAGGGGATAGAAGATCTCTCTCTCTCTCTCTCTCTCTTTCCCAACCCTTTCTTTCTGTAACTCTGACTTCAAATAAATAAATACATCTTTTAAAAAAAAAAGTCTGTAGTTAAGAAGTGATACAAATTGAGAGTTATGATAGCATTTGCTGACTCCTCTTGTCATTGGTCCTTTCAAGTTTTCTTCTTGATCTTAAGTCAGTGTTGAGCATTCATAATTTTCCAGAGAAGTATCTGTTTCATGGGATTTAAATTACAAACACTTGTTCATAATATTCTCTCACAGTTTTATATTTCTTTGTATGTGTTGCTCGTTGCCTTTTTATACATTTGATTATTTTCTCTTACTCCAAGAAAGTGCATCTGGATATTTTATTAAAACTAGTGCTCTCTGCTTTCCATTTCACCAGTTCTGCTTCTGTCTTCATTGTTTCTTCCTTCTTGTCTTCCTTGTCTATTTTTTTCCCAATTTCTTGAAACAGTCACCTAGGTTTGGGGTTTTTTGGGGTGTTTGGTTTTTTTTGTTGTTGTTGCTTCATTTCTCAAATTGTGACATCATGTGACTCCATGAGTCGACTCCGAAGGCTCTCCTGCAGGTGAAATGGAATTCCCATCTTTGTTGCTTTTTCATTTCTTCCTTATCCAAAGAAGACCCTAACTTTTCAGGCCAGTGTGTTTATGTTTCCAAGTACAGTGCTTTGTTTGTTTCAGCTTATGGTGCTAATTTTTAGGGATCTTGTTTTCCCTTTTTTGAAGTTGTCCAAAAATGTGACCTATGTTATTTCTGCTTTGCAAAACTTATGGAACCTTTTTATAACCTAGTGTAAAAGCAACTAAAAATATTTGCCTGATATTTACAAAAGTATCATTCAAAATCCATGCATTGTTATGCCCAGTTCAGTTGTCCCCAAAGACCACCAAGGAGCCGATACCGCTGTAAAGCGCATGAGAGTTTTATTGCAGGTCTGGGCCTGGACTCTCAATCAACACCAATGCAGCAGGTCTGAATTGAGAGCCCCGACCCTTCAGTTAACAGGGTTTTTATAGGGTTTTCAGAGACATTCTATACATCATGGTACCATTTAGCAAATCATCTCATCCCGCGGGAAATTCAAAAGGACATCTCCTAGAATTGATTAGTGCATCCAGTGGCTGGAACGGACCTGCTAAAGGTGGTTGGATGGCTTTGGGGTTGATGCCTTTTGAATTGATTGGCCGAAGCACAGGATCCGGGTCCGAGCTGCTGGGGTGTACCTGCCGAACTGCAGGGTCTCAGGAAGCTATTAATGACCTTGTCTGCCCTGAGAAGACACCAGGAACTCTAGGTATTTCTCTGTTATCTGCTAATTGGCTGTTGCTAGGAGAGTTTATTGCAAGGGGAGTTCATTTATTTACTTTTAGGAGCTTCTGGCTTAGGATTCAGGGCCTGGTCAGGCCCAAGTTACAAGATGGAGGCCTAATTTAAAATAGTTACACCTTGATCCAGGCTCAGGTCTCACAGTATAAAATGAAAATAAATCAATCTTTGTGGTTACGCAAGTCTTCTATGATCTTATTTTTTATTCATTTGCCCTGTTTTAGATTTATGGTTGTACATTGCTTCTCCTCCACAATTATTTATATCTATTTCTATTCATATACCTAACATTTTCTGTTTATTTAGATTCCTGCCTTCTAGTCTATATCTTAGAAAATAATCTTTTTACTGACTTTATGAGTTTTTGTTACACTGAATCTTCCGTTATCCAATATTGATTATACTCTGGCTCCTTTTTTGTTTATATTGCCCTACATAGCTTTGCTAATCCTTTATTTTTAAACCATATTACCTTTTTTATTATAAGGTATGATTCTTGAAGCTGATACAGATTGATATTATTTTGAACTTAACCTGAAAGTTCTACATTTTTGAAAGAAAATTTTACCCAGTATCTTTAATAGTTACTATTTCTGTACAAGGTCTTCTTGTCATCTTATTTCACGTTTTCTAAATAAATCTGTATTTGTGTCTATGGATGTTGGTTTTGATGTTATTACCTGTTGTTCATTCTGTCTTTTGCAGTAGGACTAAGTTTTGGTTATTTTTTTTCCTAGGCAATAATGTGGGAAGTAGATATCCTATTTATAAATTGTACAGCCATTTAGAGTCTCAAACGTATTTTTAATTCATATATGTATATGCTTTTTAAACATCAGGATATTGGTGAGTGCAGAGATAATGCGTACGTGGACCCTCAGCTAAGAATAGCTTCCTTCTCCCAGAACTGCGAGCTCTTCCCAGGTGAGGCCTGACACGCTGGCACCGCACTGGCAGAACAGTGCCCCAACGGCTGCATCTTTTCGTGGAAACTGACATGCCGCAAAGTCTATGTAATCCACAGCCCCTGCCGAGAACACTGGGCCCCTTCCCTGCCTGGCTGGGCTGCAGCAGGTGCAGCTGAAACTGCTCAGGAGTGGCCAGAGGGGATGTGGTGACGGAAGGAAAGTTTTATGTCCTCTGGGCAAGGCTGGCCTTGGAGTTCAAAGCCAGCTGATCTTCCTGTGTATAAGTTGTCCTTCAGTGGGGTGATTAAAAGTTAGAGAGAAATGTATCCCATTTTAACCACCAGAATAAAACACTTTCAAGTACAAGGGGTTTCTCTCTCTCTCTCTCTCTCTCTCTCTCCTGGAAAGTTCCAATGGGAGGAAAGGAAGTTAGTATGAGTTTCCGATCACTTCAGTATTGTAACAAGAGCTGGCTTTTCTCACATTGTATATATTCCATGAGAAGAAGCAGCAGCTTTACTGAAGGTTTCTTTACCAGGACTTAAAAATTTCCCATTAGAAAGTAATTCCTTTAATTTAAGCATTGCTTTTAGTTTCCATCAAAAGTGCAAGGTCAGGAAAAAAGTAATATAGTATTGACTGAATCATTAACACTTTGGATTGAAGGTGTTTCCTTCCGATGCTCCAACAGGAAGAGAGTCAAGTGATGAAGGTCATCCGGACAACCTTCACGCACTCAAGAGTGGGCTAGGCTACCACGCAGCACTCTATTAACACGCAGGCTGGATCTTGTGCAGGACAGGTGTTAGGCCAGGCTGCCCTTTTGGTGTGCACACTTACTTCAGATCTCACTCTTTCAGGGGAGGATTTTGTCCAACCACCTACCAAGATATGCGCTGGCTGCCCCCGTGAACTACCTGTTGACAGCCCCATGCTCAAGGAGGTGCTGACGCATTCCGTGGCAAAGCTCAATGCAGAGAATAATGAAACTTTCTTCTTCAAGATTGACACCGTGAAAAGAGCAACCGTCCAGGTCTGTATGTGGTGAGCGAAAGCAGTGACGCTGTAGCCTGGGTGCACGTTGCTTCTGATTGTGTCACTGATCCCGGCTCAGGATTGGGAAACCGTGTGTCTGGGCTCGGGATTTGGTAGATTTGAATTTCCAGTCCCCAGCTTGCTGTGTGCTTGGTGTGTGATCGTGGACAAGCCTCTTAGGCCATGCTCTCTGCTTACTCTCTGCGAAGGACTGGGGTGAGGAATAGCAAAGGTAATGTGTGCCAAATGACTTCGCAACTTCTGAAATGCTGTGTGAATACTAGCAAGTACTACATAATCAATAAATCTCATCTCCCATCATAGTATCACCCAGTGCTGTGGGCTTAGCCACGTCAGTCAGTTCATCAATTCATCTCTCCACACTTTTCTCCGTGACATTTCTCCCCCAGCTCCCTCTGCCTGCAGTTCCCTTTCTTCTTAGAAACGCACCCTCAGGTGTTGGCACACTCTGTCAAAGCACTCTGCGCAGGTCAGAGCCTGCAAGGCTGGGTCAGGAACATCTGGAGGGAGGTCACCCCCCTACTGCCACCTCTGCACCTCTGGGTGTTGCACAGACAGCCCCTCCACAGTGTTGCAGTGGCATCAGCACCTCCACAATGCTAGAAACCGCAGCACACCGAAAGCTGCGCCCTGGGCAGCTGCACACACGCATTCGCCCGGAAGATCTCTGCCTTTGGTTTAATGGTCTGTTGTCTCCATGTTGAAATTCTTAACGTTATGGTTGAGCTTGTGTTTTTAAATGACATTCGAACCCCAGCTGAGGGACTACCCTGTGAAAGATCGGGGTACTTGTCCAAATTGTCAGTCGTGAGTAGCAAGGAATAGCGGAGAAACTGTCGCAGCCAAGAGGCACTTAGGGAGACAGGACGGCCACGTGTGATGCGGTATCCTGGATGCAGTCCTTGATGCCACATCACTAGGGGGAACGTGACAGGAGAGAACATCAATGAAATGTAAATAAACGCTATGTTTTGGTCAAAGAAGAGACCGCACCCTCTCGGGCGGCATCTCTCTCTCCATTCCCTGTCAACAGAGGGTTAGCAGCGCCCTCTTCTGGGAGTCTGGAGACCCTGCTCTACCACAGTACCAGCCAAGCACGACCTGGGGGAGCCGGGGTGGTACCTGAAGCTTTTTCAGCTCCCTGGCCTCATTTGTAAAATGAGTGGCTGGATTTGAAGAGCCTAACTCCCTGCCACCAGCAGAGGTCTGGGACTAACGTATTTGTTAGTGGCTGGATGCCTGTAACAGGGACTCCAACTGGGCTTCCCTGAAGACAAGCTAAAGAGAAGTAACCAAAATAGAATCCAACTGTTAGAGCAGATTTTTATTTATTTATTTGAAAGAGTTACACACAGAGAGAAGGAGAGGCAGAAAGAGAGAGAGAGAGAGAGAGAGAGAGGTCTTCCATCCGCTGGTTCACTCCCCCATTGGCTGCAAGGGCCAGAGCTGCACTGATCAGGAGTCAGGAGCCAGGAGCTTCTTCCAGGTCTCCCACGGGGATGCAGGGGCCCAAGGTCTTAGACCATCTTCTACTGCCTTCCCAGGCCATAGCAAAGAGCTGGATCAGAAGTGGAGCAGCCGGGACTCAAACCAGCGCCCATATGGGATGTCGGCACTGCAGGGGGTGGCTTTACTTGCTACGCCACAGTAGCCGCCCCAGGCTCAAACTTTTGACTCAGTAATTGAATTTTGAAGAATCGAAAATATGAGTCTACATATACAAATATATTCACTGCAGTTTTAATGAAAGAGCAAAAAATAGCAAACTGTCGAAATCATCAATAACATGGCATAGCCTTATAGCGGAGCATTAAGTAGCCATTGTTTAGTAAATATTTATTTATTTACTTAAAAGCAGAGCAACAGAGAGGGGGAGTTGCAGAGAGAGAGAGAGAGAAATCTTCTATTTGCTGGTTCACTCCCCAAATGGCTGCAAAAACCAGGGCTGGGCCAGACCAGAGCCAAGTGACAGGAACTCTAACCAGGTCTCCCACATGGGCAGCAGGGATCAAGGACTTGGACCATCTACTGCTTTCCCAGGCGCATTAGCAGGGAGCTGAATCAGAAGCAGAGCAGTCACGTCAAACCACCATTGATGTGGGATGCCGGCGTCACAACCAGAGGCTTAGCCCACTGCACCACAATGCTGGCCCCTGGGCAGCAGTTTTAAAGTGCCTTTTGAAGAAATCTCAGTATAGGAAATGTATTCTATTTTCATAGTCAGTGTTAAAAAGGAGCCATACAATTGAGTATATATTATGTTCCAATCGTGTTATAAAAAATGTACAGAGAGCAATACTGATCAAAACGGACACTTTGATTTCTCTACCACTGGGGCCCACCCTACTGTCACCCCCTCATTGCAGTCACATGACCTGTCTATGATTAGTTAATGGGGATGAAAACTCACCATGGCTTGTTTCTGTCAGTTTCACCTCTCACGTTTCATTTCTGCTTTCATATGGAATCCCTTTATGCTTTTATTTACTTAGTTATTCATTTGAAACACAGAGAGGCAGAGGGCAATCTTGCAGTCATTGGTTCACTCCCCAGATGCCCTCAACAGGCAGGTCTGGGCCGGGGCGGCCAAACCTGGGGGCAATAACTCACATCACCCCCGCCTTCCAAGGTCTGCATCAGCAGGAAGCCAGAGCTAGGAGATGTGGGCTCCTAGCCTTAAGGTGAAGCACCCACCTACCAAGGAGTTTAAATATGCATACAAACTGAAAGTTTTGTTGTGAAGCATTTGCACTTCTTGTGCGCAAATCTCCAAGTCAGTGTATAATTGAAATCTCAAGATTCTCCCTTAAAATTCGTTAGAGAAAAAAATACATGTAATTTAGTATACATGCATTTATTAAGCACTTAGTTGGTGCTAATTAATTTTCCAGGTGGTGGCTGGACAGAAATTCGCTATTGAGTTCACAGCCAGTGAGACCTCATGTTCCAAGGAAAGTAATGAAGAGTTGACGGAAAGTTGTGAGATCAAAAGTCCTGGTGTGAGTACTAACACCGCTGCCCACCTTTTCACTGGAAACCTAGTTGATGTGTTAAGACTTATTTGCTTCGGTATCTCACTAATAACAGTGATCTCTCTTTTCTGTTTTCATGGACAGCAAAGTCTACACTGCAATGCTGACGTTTACGTGATACCTTGGGAGAAAAAAATTTACCCTACTGTCAAGTGTCAATCACTAGGAATGGTAGGATTCTTTTTTTCTAATAGATTTATTTTATTTATTTGGAAGGCAGAGCGATAGAGGCAAAGATAAAGAGAGAAAGAGATCTTTTATCTGCTGGTTCACTCCCCAAATGGCTACAAGGGCCAGGATTGGGTCAGCCTGAAGCCGGGAGCCAAGAATTCAATCAAGGTCTCCCACATGGTGGCAGTCGCCCAAGTACTTGGGCTTGGTCATCATCTGCTCCTTTCCTAGGCACATTAATGGGGAGCTGGATCTGAAGCAGAGCAGCCAGAACTCAAACCAGTGGTCCAATATGGAATGCTGGTGTTGCAGCTGGTAGCTTAACCTGCCTTATCACGACACTGACCCTGAATGGCATTCTTTTTTTTTTTTTTTTTTTTTTTAATTTTTGACAGGCAGAGTGGACAGTGAGAGAGAGAGAGAGACAGAGAGAACGGTCTTCCTTTTGCTGTTGGTTCACCCTCCAATGGCCGCCGCGGTGGCGCGCTACGGCCGGCACACCGCGCTGATCTGAAGCCAGGAGCCAGGTGCTTCTCCTGGTCTCCCATGCGGGTGCAGGGCCCAAGGACTTGGGCCATCCTCCACTGCACTCCCGGGCCACAGCAGAGAGCTGGCCTGGAAGAGGGGCAACCAGGACAGAATCCAGTGCCCTGACAGGGAATAGAACCTGGTGTGCCGGTGCCTCAAGGTGGAGGATTAGCCTATTGAGCCATGGCACCTGCCAGCATTCTTATTATAGTCAGCTTGATGTTCAATTCTCTTCATTCTGAGTAATTATATTTTGGGGTTAAAATGGGCCATTACTGAAAGGAATTGAGGGAGTATCATTTTTAAGTGAGTGAAATCTCACATTTCTCCACTGATTTTTTTTTTTAATGGTTAGACGTGAAAGTAACAAGTCTCACAATCACTTCTCATACAGATCAGTAACCCATGGAAGCTTCTGGAAGCTGTCTTTGAGAAGTGCTTGGGAGAATTAACACTTGCCACATACCCTCAAGGTGTGCCTGAGGCAAGCTACATCTCTCCACTGCCCTCTGGAGAGCTTGTCAGGGATGTACTTTCAGCCCCACTCCAGTTCTAATGAATAAGAATCTTCATCTTAATAAATCTCCCTGCCCCACGCTGGAGATCCATACATGTGATCCAAGGTAGAGAAGCATTAGTTTACAATTTTTTAAAATTTATTAATCTTTCATTTTATTTGAAAGTCAGAGAGACAAGGGCAGATACAGACAAGAGATCTTCCATTCGCTAGGTCACTTCCTCAAATGCCCATAACAGCCAAGACTGGGCAGCGCCGACGCCTCCCATATGAGTGGCAGGGCTCCAACTACTTGAACCATTGCTTGCTGCTTCTCAGAGTGTGCATTAGCAGGAAGCTGGAATTGGGAGCAGAACCAAGACTCCAACGCAGGCACTCTGATATGGGAGATGGACAACCAAAGGGGCATTGTAACTGCTGTGCCAAATGCTGGCACCTACTCTTCTTTTTAAGTCTGAAAAGAATCCTGGGAGGGACCACTTTCCCTATTGTCAAAGATGAGACCCTAAAAATCAGACTCTGCACTCTCAGAGTGAATAACAATAAGATTACCAAGCATCTCGTCCGCATTTTCCATTAGTCTTCCTTATAACCTTAATAGGCAGGAGCTGAGGTTATTCCTATTTTTTATATATATATATTTTTAATTTTTGACAGGCAGAGTGGACAGTGAGAGAGAGACAGAGAGAGAAAGGTCTTCCTTTGCCGTTGGTTCACCCTCCAATGGCCGCCGCTGCAGCCGGCGCACCGCGCTGATCCGATGGCAGGAGCCAGGAGCCAGGTGCTTCTCCTGGTCTCCCATGGGGTGCAGGGCCCAAGCACCTGGGCCATCCTCCACTGCACTCCCTGGCCACAGCAGAGAGCTGGCCTGGAAGAGGAGCAACCGGGACAGAATCCGGCGCCCCAACCGGGACTAGAACCCGGTGTGCCGGCGCCGCTAGGTGGAGGATTAGCCTATTGAGCCACGGCGCTGGCTTATTCCTATTTTATAAAGGGAAAAAATGAAACCAGTGGCACTTGGATGCAAATCTAGAACTAATCAATGCCCTCCCTTTTCACCATGACGATGGTTACAAGGAGTGTCTGGCTTGTTTCCAGAGCTGTGTTCTTTGTGCCACCAAACATTGCTTCCAACTGTGACATTTGCTCTGGTAGTAGAAGTGTAGATGGAAGTAACCCACAAATCCCTATCTTTGATGCAAGTTGCCTCTTCTCCTTCTCTGATTTGGGTTTTTGTCAGGCCTGGTGTATCTGCAGCCTAACACAGATGGTGCACAAAGGCTGCACGCCAAGCTTTTATCATGTCCTAACGTGTTTTGGCCCAAGACAGTAATCTGGAATATTTGCTCCCTTTGTGTTCAGTGCAAAAAGCCACTCAGAGTCTTTCAGGATAAAACAGTAATGGTGATGATAAAAGTGGTATCAATTAATGAATAGTGTGCCACATACTTGCACCATTACAAGCTTGGTGACACTCTAACAGGGATTGGGAAACTTTTTCCTGCCACGGGCCATTTGGATATTTATAACATCATTCATTGGCCATATAAAATTATCAACTTAAAATTTAGCCTACTGCAGATTTATTGAATTTTGAGTTCTGCCTGTAGTTGCCTTGGCAGGGCCAGACCAAAGAATTTTGCAGGGCTTGAATGGCCCACGAGCCAAACGTTCTCCACTCCACTAGAGAGTGTGTAGTTGAACCAATCAGCTTTCCCAGATGGAACAAAAACCCTGCAGCTTATTTTAGAGTATTAATGATCAATGCCCACAAATCTTAATGTCAATCAAAAGAGGACAAATATTACCTATTCTGGAATACTAATGCAGTACTTAAAATCTGGCAAAGACCTTCCCCCTTGTAAACCAAGATAGCACTGCCGGATCTCAGTCTCTTTTTTTCTTCACTGAGACTGTGGTTTGCACAGTTAATCTATTTTCATCTTACTATTTCCTGTTTAGATCTCACTGATGAAGAGACCTCCAGGTTTTTCGCCTTTCCGATCAGTACTTACGGAGCGAACAAAAGGAGGAACAACTGTAAGTGTACCCCACACTCCCATGACACCTGTACAAGATGAAGAGCAGGACCCAGAGAAAGAACAAGGATCCATTCATGGGCATGGCTGGCACCTTGAAGAGCAAATAAGACATAGCGTTGACCATGACCATAAACATGAGCATGACCAAGGCCATGGGTACAAAAGAGGACATGGCCTTGGCCATGGACATAAAAAACAACATGGCCCTGGCTATGGACATCAACAGAAACTTGACTATGATCTTGAACCTCAAGGGGGACATGGCCCTGATCATGGACATCAAGGGGGACGTGGCCTAGCCCATGGACGTAAGCATAAGCATGATCATGGCCATGGAAAACATAAAAATAAAAACAAAAAACATGGAAAGCACTTGGCAAGCTCATCTGAAGAAAGTACTGCCTCTGCAGAGATGCAAGAGAAGACAGAAGGGCCAGCAGCCTTAGTGCAGGCAGATAGAGCTGCCACCTTCTCCGACTTGGAGGACTTTGATCTCATTGACGCTCTGATGCCTAATACAGCACCAGCTCCCACAGAGAGTGCTGATGATTGGATCCCTGATGTGCGGATAGAACCAACTATCCCTTCCTTTAACCTGATATCTGACTTCCCAGAAACAACGTCCCCCAGATGTCCTGGACGACCCTGGAAGCCAGTTAATGGAGCAGGTCCATCCACAGAAACAAAAGAATTTCATGATTTTGATCTCTCTGAAGCTCTTAATTAATTTGTGTAGCAAGGGATATTTCTTTAATGTTTTATCATCCCCTTTCTTCATCGTCCAAACATAAGTATCCTGATATAAAACACAAAAACCATGATGTCTCAGAATAGCCTAGAAGGAAGCAGTGAGACTCTCAATGGGGACGCTGTCAATCTCCATGGACTACAAAAAACCACATGACACTATTCTAACTCCTTCGTGGGTTTTCTAAACTAGCACAGGAAATGCACAAACTCATGTGCCTTTTGGCCTACTGCAGTCTGCTTCTCTGATAACAAACACGTATCTTAAAACATGTCATGATTTTCACACACAGATTCCTGGTGTTCCAAATCAACTAGCACCTGGTCCTTGTATGCATGGAAAATCAGGGCAGGCAAGAGACCAAATGCTGGCCTTATTCATGGGGTAAACATCACAAGAAGAACTTCTAGATGCCAAAGCAGTATAGCAAGGACAATGGGCTGGCCAAAGGGAGGGAAGGGGGAAGTAAATTCATTCATTGTCTTTCTGTTTCCAATCTGAGCTAATTATATCCAATAGGTACTCCCATTTGACAAGGCTGTTCTGATAATTCCTTTTCTAGGTGAGAGTGTTTCCTCCAAGTCAATATCCTCTGCTTACTCATTAACCACTCTGTGCAACAGGACTTTCAAATAGGAGTTTTCTGTTTACTTTTTGTCTAGGCTAGATTGAGTAATCCTTAGTTTGCAGAAGTCCTGAGTTGAACCATCAGGATGGAAAACAGAAACAGACTTGCCAAGGAAACCTATATATATATATATATATATATGTATATATATATATATATATATAATTGACAAGAGAATATTGAAGATATTCAATTCAAAAGAATATGAAGCAAACTTTGTTCAGAAATTTTGTCAGAAAACTGCTCTCTAGCCTCACTTTATAATCACATCTTCTTTCTGCTATGGCATTGAAGGCCATTGGCTTTTGCAAAAGAGAATCCTCTTTCAGTGCCTTATAGTGCAACAAAAGCAAATATTGTATGACCCATGCTGTATTTCCATTATTTTCTATAATAGAGAGACCAGATGTGGCTTTAAACTGCTACACGCACCTGTGGATGTCAAAGCTACTTCCTTTTGTTGGATGCATTCAAGCGTATGAGTTTTTACTTCATTTCAGATGTGGTCTGTATTTTTAAATAAAGAACCAATGATGTCAGGAAAAGAAATCTCACCTTGTCAACTGGTTGCTTTACTTTGTGAAAAATCAAATGATGACATCAGATTAATAGAGTTTCACTATACTTACAGAGGCACCTACAGTCCTGTGAGTACCTGGGCCGGCCCCCAAAGGCAGGTGCAGAGCCAACACCCAAGACTGAGGTCTATTGACCAGGGGGCAGATTCTTCACGCCTGGCACAATAGCCCACCAACCTCTGCCTGCAACCTTGAGTGCAAGGACGAGAAGAAAGATGGGATAACATTTAAATAGAGAAGAAGGCCATCTTGATCATTCTGTTCCTGGGTGAAATAAAGTTCCATTTGACATTCTCACTCCTGTTTAATTCACAGTAGTTTTCTTTTAGCCGTCCCCACCCTGAGGCTAACTGCAGTTGGCCTGAGAGTCACAGAGGCTCCTCCCCAGCTCTGGGACACTCCATCTACCCAACGAAGCAACCCCTTAGGTGGCCTTGCCACCAAGACCTCATCATGGGTCCCATCACGTGTCCACCACTAATCCAAGGACTCTCTCTCTCCTTTGTCATCTTCTGATTCCCAGACCAAAGTTCAGAATAACTTGGCTGGTTTATTATGATTTGTTATAATACAGTTAATTATAAAAAAATCTTATTTGTTAATATGATGTTTACCACTTCCCATGATCAGAAAATATCTAACTCCTAAAAACATTAAAGAAAATTTGACATTATCTTTCTGATCAGTGTAAAGGAGAGAATAGCAAACAACAAAATAACAACAAAATAAATTTTTCAACTTTTTAATTTTTAAATTTTCTATAACAAAAACATTTATTGCCGGCGTCGTGGCTCACTAGGCTAATCCTCCGCCTTGCGGCGCCGGCACACCAGGTTCTAGTCCCCGTCGGGCCACCGGATTCTGTCCCGGTCGCTCCTCTTCCAGGCCAGCTCTCTGCTGTGGCCAGGGAGTGCAGTGGAGGATGGCCCAAGTGTTTGGGCCCTGCACCCCATGGGAGACCAGGAAAAGCACCTGGCTTCTGCCTTCGGATCAGCGTGGTGTGCCGGCTGCAGCGGCCATTGGAGGGTGAACCAACGGCAAAGGAAGACCTTTCTCACTGTCTCTCTCTCTCACTGTCCACTCATCCTGTCAAAAAAAAATTCATTGAGTACCATATATAGACATTTACTGTGCTGGACAATCTATCTTTGGCACGAAACTTAATCCTCACATCTACCCTTTCTTTACAGTGAGGAAACTGCAGCTCAGAGGGCCCTGCCCGAGGTCACACAGTAAGTGACAGAACTGGCATTCGAATCAGACCTTTGGAACCCCATTACACCATTCATTTTGAGGCTTTATTATCAATGCTGTAACCACAAAAAACATACCAGGATAATTTCCAACTCCAAGAGGATCCTTGTCTCAATACAAAAACTCCCTCCTAAATCTCGCCCGTGGCCTGTGCTGCTGAGACCTGCTCAGGGTGAACCATGACCGTGCCAAGCAGCGGCCATCCACTATTTACCATCTGCTTAGCACCAGGTTCTGAGACAAGAAATAAATGTTGAAAGACATGAATCCTTTCCCTGAAAGAGAGTCTCATCCCTTTGGGATATCAAGACGAAAGCAGCTGGAGAATGAATGAAGCCCCGATGCTTTGTGGAGCAGGCAGCAGTCCTGAACAATGGCAGGAGATGTTGCAGAGAAGCCGGGGCCTGCCTGGGAGGCAGACAGGCCCAGCGGGGAGCAGAAATTGTAGCAGGCAGCGGAATCCCTTCTATAGTCCTTGACAGACTAAGAGTCCCTGAGACAGGTTGTTCCTAAGGCTCTGGGCAGTGTGGATGACAGTGAGACGAGACCGAGGTCAGGGTACTGTTGGAGATGACCACGTTTCAGCCCATGTGTGACCACTCAGGGCTAGCACACAGCCCAGCATGCTCATTGTCCCAGCAGCAGGGAGGAGCTCCCTTTCAGGCCTTTGTTAGATAACGCTGGTACTCATGCACCCTGTTACCCAGTACTGTTTAATTACCTGCATCCTCCCTCTGCTCCCCAGCCAAAGGCACACCCCTGTGTATGACCTCGGCTCTGGACCCACATAGCTTTATCTTCAGTGCAGGGACTGCCTATTACCTAACCCACATTCCTTGCATTGTCTAGGACCCACCCCTTAAGCAGGAGGCCCTCACTGGCTTTTCACCCCACTCTCCATTGCCGGATTCTGAGCCTGGTTCCAAAGCCTTAACTCTCCAGAAGACACATGCTTGTGAGCCCGTTCCAGTCTGTCCCGCATCCATGCTCCCCTCTGCGGGTGCTGTGTGCCTCCTCCCTGGGTAGAAGCAGGGCCTCTGGAGGCTCCCATGAGAAGACTTGAGAACACCCTGTAGATACAGGTCCGTGAACAGCACCTCTTCCAGAAACTCCACTGTCTCTCCCTGTAGTGAGTTAGGTTATCAGCAAACTGTCATCTCAGTATCTTACAAACTCTGCTTTCATTAAACTATTGAAAACTATTATTTCACCTGGATTCTACAAGAATATCCGTTTGAACACCGTCTGTCTTCTGCAAAGCTTGAATAGGAGGCATTTGTTGCCGGTGCCACGGCTCACTAGGCTAATCCTCCACCTTGTGGCACCGGCACACCAGGTTCTAGTCCCGGTCGGGGCGCCGGATTCTGTCCCGGTTGCCCCTCTTCCAGGCCAGGGAGTGCAGTGGAGGATGGCCCAAGTACTTGGGCCCTGCACCCCATGGGAGACCAGGATAAGTACCTGGCTCCTGCCATCGGATCAGCGTGGTGTGCCGGCTGCAGCGGCCATTGGAGGGTGAACCAACGGCAAAGGAAGACCTTTCTCTCTGTCTCTCTCTCTCTCACTGTCCACTCTGCCTGTCAAGAAAAAAAAAAAAGAGGAGGCATTTGTTGCCCAGTATGCTTCCATTCAATGCAGAACTGTGAAGTAGTTAAGAACCAGGGTGCTGGGGTTAGATACCCTGCGTCCAAAAGCTGACAAGTAATTTCTCGAAGCTCTAACTTCCTCATCAGAAATATTAGGTTAATAATATACTCACCCTTAAGCATGTTATGAGGATTAAGAGAGATAAATTCCTTAACTGGCATAATGTTTAACACGTGGTAAGCACTCAGTAAAAGGTAGCTATTATTGTATTACTGCAACATACACGGTATGTGACTTTCAGACTTTAACTCTGACGAAAAAGTGGTTTTGGTTTTTTTCTCCAGACAATGCTATGTGTTTACCACAGCATGCATCCCTCTCTGCTTCTGCAGCCTTACTCAGGATTCAGCTGTTGCTATCAGCCCACGTCAGGTGGCTGGTCATGTTCACTCCCTCTTTTCCTCTTCCTCGTGTTTTCAACTTTGGCTGTGCATTAAAATAACCGAGAGAGCTCCAGATGACTTGAATCTAAACCTCCGGGGGTAGTCTGAGTATCAGTATTCTTCAGACATTCTTCACTGATGCCAATGCACATCAATGTTCACTCGTGAGAACAATTGATTTTGTCTCTGTTCTCCGCATATTAATGACTCAGTTTTACATTGTTCCATTTGAGTAACCCTTTCAATTTTTTATATTTTTTAAAGATTTATTTATTTATTTGAAAGTTAGATTTACAGAGAGAGAGAGAGAGGTCTTCCATCCGCTGGTTCACTCCCCAGATAACTGATCCAAAGCCAGGAGCCAGGGGCTTCTTCCGGGTCTCCCACACAGGTGCAGGGGACCAAGCACTTGGGCCATCTTCCACTGCTCTCCCAGGCCATAGCACAGAGCTGGATCAGAAGTGGAGCAGCTGGGACTCGAACCGGCAGCGGCTTACCCCCTACACCACAGCGCCGGCCCTCAAATCTTTTAGACATAGAATTATGAAACTCATGAGTGATGAGTGGAAGAATGGGTGGTTGGGCAGATGACTAAGTATTACATGACCGAGACTATCACAAGAACATGGGATAAGATGGGTACAAAAGTCATTTGAAAGACATAAACAAATGACTTAGTGAGAAAGAAGAATAAAGGGCAGGAATCAAGCAAAGTAGCCAAAAGCTTTCCAATCTAGGTGCGTAAGAGAATGGGAATGCCAGCACTGCAGGCAAGGAAACTGAAAGCCAGTCAGTACTTTCTAGTAATTCATTAATAAACGGATTGACCTAAGGTGCACATAATTTAAAACATTCCAAGAGCAAGTGGTTAGCCAGCAGTTAAAATGCCGGATAAGACGCTCACATTCCACGTTGGAGTGAGTGCCTGAGTTTGGTTACCGGCTCCATCTCCTGAGTGCAACTGCCTGCTAATGCAGACCCTGGAAGGTAGCAGTGATGGCTAAAGTAGCTGGGTTCCTGCACCCCAGTGGGAGACCTGGACTGGGTTCCCAGCTCTTGCTGCAGCCTGGCCTGGCCTGGCAGGCATCTGGGAGTGAGTCAGCGTACAGACGTTCTCTCTCACTCTCGCTCTCACTCCCTTCCTCTGTCCCTCTCAAATAACTAAAGTTTAAGAACTAGATTTTAAAAGCATTTCAATAACAGCAAGAAATCTATGTACAAAGGACATATAAAACTCTGGTTTGCCCCAGCTCACACTGATCAGAGTCAAATGGTCAGTCATTTAATTTCTCTGTTTTCTGTGGCACACAAACGGAATAGTGTCATTAGATACCCATGGCATAGGTGAATGGAAAACTGTAATCACAAGACTCCTTATCATATAAAAAGAACAGAGTAATCTTTCCCGACAAGTAATCCTAACTTCTGTATCTGCTACCGAATGTGTAATATGACTCTAGCAAAAGACTTTGGTTCTAACAAGTTTTCTCTTTTATCTACTCTACATGGTAATTAGAGATGGTACCATATTGACTGTGTGTAAATAACACTATTCAATATACCTAGGATAAATGGATGAAATAGTAGTTCTTGGGGAAAAATACAAAAACCAGTTTTTTAAATATTTATTTTATTTATTTGAAATTCAGAGTTACAGAGAGAGAGAGAGAGTTCTTCCATCCACTAGTTCACTCCCCAAAGGGCCACAAAAGCTGGGGCTGGGCCAGGCTAAAGCCAGAAGGCAGGAGCTTCTTCCAGGTCTCCCATGTGGGTGCAGGGCCAAGCACAGGGACCATCCTCCACTGCTTTCCCAGGCACATTAGCAAGGATCTGGATAGGAAGCAGAGCAGCTTGGATTCAAACCAGTGACCATATGGGATGCTGGTGCTGCAGACGGCAGCTTAATCCACTATGGCAAACACGCCCCAAGTACCAGTTTTTAAGGAAAGTAATATTCACTGGCTGGGTGATTCTGTACTGTGCCAGCAGGAAGTATTAGATGTGTAGAAAGACCCCTGCCAGAGTGGGCGTTTGGCACAGCTGTGGAGCTGCTGCCTGGGAAGCCCACATGGCAGATCGGAGCACCTGATTCAAGTCACAACTCCTACACTTCTTACCCAGCTTCTCGCTACTGTGCACCCTGGAAGGCAGTAGGTGATGCTTCAGGTACTTGGGTCCCTGCCGTTCATCTAGCAGGCCCAGACCGCGTTCCAGGCCCCTGACTTTGATCTAGGCCAGCCCCAGCTGTTGTGGGCATTTGGGAAGTGAATCAGAATTTGGGAAGTTCTATCTGTGGATAGAAGGCAAATCTCTCTCTTTCTCTTTCTCTTTCTCTCCTCCGTCCCACCCGTCATTCTCTCCCTTCCAAATACAGTGAAAATGAAAAATGAATCCTTTTTTATTTTTTAAGATTTATTTATTTATTTGAAAGTCAGAGTTACACAGAGAGAAAAGAAGAGGCAGAGAAATAGAGGTCTTCCATCTGCTGGTTCACTCCCCAGCTGGCCACAACAACCAGAGCTGCGCCGATCCGAAGCCAGGAGCCAGGAGTTTCTTCCAGGTCTCCCACGTGGGTACAGGGGCCCAAGGACTTGGGCCATCCTCCACTGCTTTCCCAGGCAATAGTAGAGAGCTGGATTGGAAATAGAGCAGCCTGGACTAGAACTGGTGCCCATATGGGATGCCAGCACTGTAGGTAGTGGCTTTACCCACTACACCACAGCACCCACTCCCAAATGAGTACATTTTAAAAATAAAAATTTTTGTAAAAGGAGACCATTTCCTATATGGTTCTGGGTTAGCATTATACAAAGGAGAAATGTGTGTGATATTTGGCAGGTGAAATGAAGAGGCAAGCATTCACACTCTCTGAATGTCACTGGGGTCAGGTGCAGTGAGAGACCGCTGCAAGGAGGCAGTCGAGTTCAAGGCCAGCCCTCATGCTCCCTGCTTTGCACACAGCTCTTCTGGCCATACTGACCTAATAGCCACGCTAGACCCACAGATTTCTTCACGAACCCCCTCTGGCAGCTGGATTTGCCTGTATGGATTCCCCCCAAAGCTCTGACTTGTCCAACAGCACCAAGGCCTGCAGAAGGCTGATTAGTTACTTTTCTCTGCTCTTAGTAACTCCCCTTCTCTGGACCTTACTTTCCTATCTTCTCCCACCATGGAAGAAAATCCAGTCCCTAAGGTAAGTCCCCTAAACCTTAGTAGGCACAGATCTTCCTCCCTCGTCAAATCTAATTGACACACCAGCTGTTTTCCCCTATGATTTTGATGTGGGTTAAACAGGCAGACAGCTAGTTAGGTCTGTGGAGCTGCAAGTCACAAGCCACCATATCCTGCCCCCAGCGATCTCCTACTTGTCAATCAAAGCACCCATCTTCCCATCATGCATCTGTTGCATCCAGGACCTGGGCACATAGGCAATAAAAGGGGCTAGGAGTGAGCACTCCTTTCCACCTTGGACCTTGCTTGGAGGTGCTGTGTCCATCTTTTCAGAGTGTGGATTTTCTTTACTTTTTTTTTTTGTAAGATTTTATTTATTTATTTGAGAGGTAGAATTACAGACAGTGAGAGGGAGAGACAGAGAAAGGTCTTCCTTCCATTGGTTCACTCCCCAAGTGGCCACAATGGCTGGAGCTGCGCTGATCCAAAGCCAGGAGCCAGGAGCTTCTTCCAGGTCTCCCACATGGGTGCAGGGGCCCAAGGGCTCGGGCCATCTTCCACTGCTTTCCCAGGCCATAGTAGAGAGCTGGATCAGAAGTGAAGCATCAGGGACTTGAACTAGTGCCCATATGGGATGCTGGCACTACAGGCAGCAGCTTTACCTGCTACGCCACAGCACCGGCCCCAGCAAGTATTTTTTAAACGGAAATGAGCTAAACAGAATTTGTGTGTGGCACAGTGTTAAGCCCAAGGAAGGCATCACTGAACAAGTAGATGCTGTTTATGCCTTTGTTCATCTTACAGTCTAAGGCAGTTGTTCACAATCTTCATGGTCATCATAATCTCCTGGTAGCTTATTAAAAGCCAGTTGCTGGGGCCAGCGCTGTGGCGTAGCAGATAAAGCTGCCATCTGGAGTGCTGGTTCAAGTCTCGGCTGCTCCAATTCTTTTCCAGCTCTCAGCTGTGGCCAGGGAAAGCAGTAGAAGATGGCCCAAGTCCTGGGACCCCTGCACCCACATGGGAGATCTGGAAGAAGCTCCTGGCTCCTGGCTTTGGATCAGTACAGCTCCAGCTGTTGTGGCCAATTAGGGAGTGAACCGGTGAATGGAGGACCTCTCTCTCTACCTCTCCTTCTCTCTCTATAACTCTGCCTTTCAAATAAATAATTTTTTTAAAAAAAGAACTTATTTATTTATTTGAAAGGCAGAGGGAGACAAAGACCTTCCACCCACTGGTTCACTCCCCAAATGGCCACAACGGCCTAGGGCTGGGCCAGGCTGAAGCAAGGAGTCAGGAGCTTCTTCCAGGTCTCACATGTGGGCGCAGGGGCACAAGCACTTGGGCCATCCTCCACAGCTTTCCAAGGCACATTAGCAGGGAGCTGGATCGGAAGTGGAGCAGCTGGTACTCGAACAGGTGCCCATATGGGATGCTCGTGTTGCAGACAGCAGCTTAACCCACTGAGCCACAGCGCCGGCTCCATACCTAGTAGGTCTTAACCACTGCATCAAACCCGGCTCCACCTGTTTGTGATTTTAATGCGTAGGTCAAGGTTGAAACCAATGATGTGAGCAAGAGTAGTAATTACCATTCATTGCTTGTTTGCTCTGTACCAGCCATCACCTGAAGTTCTAACAACACTATCTCACCTACGAAGCCCTCCTAACAGGTGAGGTCAGCTGGACATGGCCACATAAGCAATGGTGAGGAAGGAAGGTTCCTGGGTCTCTGACAACAGAGACCGTGTTGACACTGCCAGATGACATTCCTCGGCCTCACAGACGCAGTGCACTTGATTTGAATATTGGATAATGAGAAGTTCCCAAGGCAGGCAAATGGCTAAATGGCCTTTGGAGGTGCTGCAGTAGAGGCAGCAAATTAGAGTTAGTGTAGGAAGAATTTCTGAGCTAGACAGGAAATCTAGAACAGATGGCTGTTGCAGCCACCTTTGTCCAAGGCAACCTTGACCCTGACCGCTGCTTCATTTGTGAAGACCTGACACAGGACCAAAAGGAAAGGAGAAAGATACAGCTGCTCAGAGTTGCCTTGAAACAATAATGAGCATGTGTTCTTTTTCTGCCTTTAATCTCTCTTTCTCTCTTTTTTTTAATGCTTACCACCATTGGGTCTTGAAATCTCACCCTTCCCAAACAACTTTGTGCTAGTTTGATGCACATGAATAAGCCAGGAAAATGTGGGATGGAGGCTAGTTTAATTTAAATAGCCATTTAAATGCTGGAATTCGTTATTGATTTTTCTCTGAAATCTTTCTTTGTATATACTATTTTACATTACAAACTTTATATGAATCATATATTTATATTACAAAAGTACAAACTTTTTTTAGTGTGGAATATGTGGAAACTAGATAATAATGTCATGAAGAAAATAAACACTATTGTAATCTCACTGGCTAAAGGAGACTACTGTTGAAATTTTGGTGATAACTTCAGAAACAGCTACTCCAGGAATACAATATGCGATCTCTATTTTTCATTCAGTATATGCTGTGATGGTTTTCATGTGTCTTGAGATTTGATTTCCATATATGATTTTGTAATTATAATAAGTACTCGAAGACCTTTCAACAGCGATCCACTAGGGCAGCTGTGCCACTGGTAAGAGGATTCAGGAGGTGTGGTGTTGGGCCTCGGGGTTATTGTGCTGCCCTGGGGCCACCCTGTAAGGCTTGGAGCCATAAAACAGGTGGAGTGTCCCCTGTGAGTCATTAGTAACTGACTCACAAGAGGAACTAAGTGTCCTCATATCTCAGAGGTGATTCAGCTTCAAGTGCTCGTCTTTCATCAGGTGTGCAAGGATTCGCTATGAGCTTGGGGTACCCGGGAGTTTTTTTCCTCCTCCATAGTACCGTGGGAGAGGCAGTGTTGGCCCAAGGTTCAGAACTCCTTTCCCAAGCCTGCTTGCCTTCCTTTCCGGGGAACTGCTGCCCCCCAGAGGACGAATGCCTGAGTGGCGGTGCTTACCAGGGGCTCGGGACGCTGGCGAGAACGTGCACTCCTAATGAAGGCATTTCTCTCCTTCGTGTTCTCATTCTTAAAGGGCTTCTGGGTAATTTCAGTTTACCTGAGACTCTTCTGATGTCTTTTGTTATCTTGATTTTTTTTCCCCTTGAAAGTCCATATGTACTTAAGAGGATCCAGGACACTCAAGGGACACTGGGCTTCCTGAGACCTGGAGCTCAAGGCGTACTCCTAGAGGGCTGGCGAGCATGTGTCACGGCGGCACAGAGCAGGAGCTCCCTTGCAATAGGCCTTTGAACTCCACCGGATACCTCGTCCATGCAGGAAATGAGAACTAAAGGCTGGAGAGTTCCCTGGGGCTCCCAGGGTTGGATTCAAGAGACTGGAGAGCTAAGAGGGTTATGAAGAAAAGCGAGTCACTGAGCCTGAAGGAAAGCTCTTCTCCAGAAAAAGCTTTAGACCAGGAGAAGATTGCTACTGAGTAGAAGCGTTCAAGTTCAGATGAGAATTGAAACTAAAACTGATCAAAATAACATGCAAAATATACAAAGTAGGGTATAAAATCTAAATCACTAGGCCAGCGCCGCGGCTCACTAGGCTAATCCTCCGCCTTGCGGCGCTGGCACACCAGGTTCTAGTCCCGGTCGGGGCGCCGGATTCTGACCTGGCTGCCCCTCTTCCAGGCCAGCTCTCTGCTGTGGCCCGGGAGTGCAGTGGAGGATGGCCCAGGTGCTTGGGCCCTGCACCCCATGGGAGACCAGGATAAGTACCTGGCTCCTGATCGGATCAGCGCGGTGTGCCGGCCGCAGTGCGCCGGCCGCGGCGGCCATTGGAGGGTGAACCAACGGCAAAGGAAGACCTTTCTCTCTCTCTCACTGTCCACTCTGCCTGTCAAAAAAAAAAAAAAAAAAAATCTAAATCACTAAATATATAACTAAGTCATTAATAAAATTTACATAGTTATCCTATTATTACCTAGCATAAACATTCTCAGAGTTGTTCTTAGATGAGAAAATGGAAAATTTACCTTGCACTGATTAAGCTGATATAATTCTTATACGAACTATAGAATGGAGATAGGTATCTTGACATTAAGATTCGAATTAGTAGTCATAAAGAAAAGAGGGAAGAGAAAAAGGAAGGGGAGAAAATAAGGAAAGAAAGTTTAAAAATGAAGGAAGCACTAACCCACTAGTCAGTTTTTTTTTTTTAATTTATTTTATGTATTTGAAAGTTACAGAGAGAGGCAAAAACAAAGAGAGATCTTCCTTCTGCTGGTTCACTCCCCAGAATGGCCACAACCAGGAGCCAGGAGCTTCTTCTGGGTCTCCCACATGGATGCAGGGGCCCAAGCACTTGTGCCATCCTCTGCTGCTTTCCCAGGCACATTAGCAGGGAGCTGGATCGGAGGTGGAGCAACTGGGACTCAAACTGGTATCCATATGGGCTGCCGGTGCTGCGGTCCAGGGCTTTCATCCACTGCACCACAACACTGCCCCCAAATAATTTTTTAAAACTGAATTAAAGCAGCCAAAAATACTGCCCATGGCAAAGAGGTGAGCAACAGTGGGGGTCTGGTAATCATACTGACGTTATTGGTTTTTTTCCTGAAATATCTAACTACTTGTGAATTTTCTTAATTAAGCTGGAAAAGAATTTTTGGCTTTTCTCCTACATTTATAGGAGTTAAAAAGAAGGAAGGGACCAGTGCCGTGGCTCACTTGGCTAATCCTCTGCCTGCGGCGCCGGCACCCCAGGTTCTAGTCCTGGTTGGGGCGCTGGATTCTTTTTTTTTTTTTTTTTTTTTTTGACAGGCAGAGTGGACAGTGAGAGAGAGAGACAGAGAGAAAGGTCTTCCTTTTGCCGTTGGTTCACCCTCCAATGGCCGCCGCGGCCGGCGCGCTGCGGCCGGCGCACCGCGCTGATCCGATGGCAGGAGCCAGGAGCCAGGTGCTTTTCCTGGTCTCCCATGGGGTGCAGGGCCCAAGCACCTGGGCCATCCTCCACTGCACTCCCTGGCCACAGCAGAGGGCTGGCCTGGAAGAGGGGCAACCGGGACAGAATCCAGCGCCCCGACCGGGACTAGAACCCGGTGTGCCGGCGCCGCTAGGCGGAGGATTAGCCTAGTGAGCCGCGGCGCCGGCCAGGGGCGCTGGATTCTGTCCCGGTTGTTCCTCTTCCAGGCCAGCTCTCTGCTGTGGCCCGGGAGTGCAGTGGAGGATGGCCCAAGTGCTTGGGCCCTGCACCCGCATGGGAGACCAGGAGGAAGCACCTGGCTCCAGGCTTTGGATCAGCGCAGCGCTGGCCACAGTGCGCCGGCCATAGCAGCCTTTTGGAGGGGGTGAACCAACAGAAAGGAAGACCTTTCTCTCTGTCTCTGTCTCTCTCACTGTCTAACTCTGCCTGTCAAAAAAAAAAAAAAAAAAAAAGGAAGGGCAGGAGAAAGGGGGAGGAGGAGAGACAAGGACCAAGGACCAAGGACCAAGGTCCAAGCCGGGAAGGGTAGGAGAAGGGGGAGGAGAAGGAGGAGAAAGGAGAGGAGGAGGGGAGGAGGTAGGGGGGGAGGGGGGAGGGGGATGGGGGAGGAAGAGGGGTAGGAGGGGGGAGAGGAGGAGGAGCTCTGTTCCCCACCCATCCTCCACGTTTGGCTTTTTTTGGCGCAGTATTTTATTCTTTTCTTAGATCCTCGGTGTTTCTATGTCTCAGGCATTTTCAGCGTCGCTATTCCTTCAGCTGCTCCTTCAATTTTCTTAAGTTCATGACCGTCCTTGCTGGCACCGACTCTCATGCACAGGAAACGATTTCCACTGCTTTTTGCTGAGAGAATCCTTTGTGTTCTGAGAAAGAGCCCTGGCAGATCTGTTCTCCGGGAACTTCTGCCAACTGTCTTGAGATGCCACTGCGCTGGAACACATTTTGATGTGAGGTTCTCAGTTTGGATTTTGGGGGGACTCCACTGGTTAAAAAAAAATCCAGCTCTAAACCCTTATGAGGAGCTGAGATGTTAACAGTGGGGCAACTGAGTGAAAGGTATCGGGAGAGGCCGGTGCGGTGCCGCCTGCAGTGCTGGCATCCCATATGGGTGCCGGTTGGAGACCCGGCTGCTCCACTTTGATCCAGCTCTCTACTGTGGCCTGGGAAAGCAGTAGAAGATGGCCCAAGTGCTTGGGCCCCTGCACCTGCATGGGAGACCTGGAAGAAGCTCCTGGCTCCTGGCAGCCAACTGGGGAGTGAACCAGCGGATGGAAGACCTCTACCCCTCTCTCTCTGCCTTTCCTCTCTCTGTGTAACTCTTTCAAATAAATAAATCTTTAAAAAAGTAAAATATAAAGCTATCAGGAACTCTGTGGATTATCTTACACTTCTTCTGCAAGCTTAAAATTATGTCAAAATAGGGGCCAGCCAATGTTGTGGCATAGTGGGTTAAGCCAATGCCTTCAATGCCAGCATCCCTTCTAGGCACCAGTTCAAGTCCTGGCTGCTCTACTTCTAATCCAGCTCCTCGATAATGACTTGGGAAGGCAGTGGAAGATGGCCCAAGTGTTTGGACTCCTGCCACTCTTGTGAGAGACCTGGATGAAGCTCCTGGCTCCTGGCTTCTGGTTGGCCCCGTCTTGGCCGTTGCAGCCATTTGGGGAGTGAACCAGTGGATGGAAGTTCTCTGTCTCTCTCTCTCTCTGTAGCTCTGGCTTTCAAAAAAAAAAAAAATCCCAAAATAAAAAGACAAAACAAGACCTTTATATTGCTAAAGACAGTTCAGCCCCTGGGTAACTGTAGTCAGCTCATATACTCCTGGTCCTGTTTTTACTTCCTGCTTCATTTGGAATATCCCTTTTTCCTTGGAAGCTCTGCTATGAATCTAAAGCAATTTGTGTTATGATGTACCTAGCATTTCTGGGAGTTTCTTGCTGGTGGATTTTCAAGTCACATTGGTTCAGTACACGTGGAGCTTTAATTCCCTACTTTCTCTTTATCCACATCATCAAGCTTTCGGCCCTACCACTGAATCTGCCCCAGCCCACATTACCAATAACACCCTTCTCACGAATCCAGTGGCCAATCCTGTCATACAGTCTAGCTCTCAGAGCCAGTGGAGCAGGGGAGTCCTTCCTCCTTGAAACCATCCCTTTGATCTGTTGCACTCTCCTCTCCTCCCCCCAGCTTCATTGGCCTCTCCTCAGTTTACGTGATGGACGTCCACAATTCTGCTGACCCTCAGATGTTGGGTCCTCTGGACTTGGTCTAGTACCCAGTCTCAGTTCTGCACTAACACCTTAAGTAATGCCATCTAATCCAGTGATTTTGAATGCCATGGATATGTCAACGACTCCCAGATGGAGCTCCTCCAAGCTGGTTTCTCCCTCCTGGGTCTTAGACTCACACATACAACAACATCCCAGTGTGAATGTCAAACTTAATATGGCTCAAACAGAACTCTCAGTTAGGTGCCAACTGTTGCAGCAGACAGACCAGAGGAGAAGAGCATTGCGGCTGGAAGCCCCCAGTAGGACAGCAGGTAGAGTAGACCCCGGGGTGCACTCGGCCCTTCCCCAAGTCGAATAATGTGCAGCGGCAAACCTGTGGCTCTCAGCGTCAATGTGACCACCGAACCTCCAATGCGCCGTCACAAGGGCACTCGGTCAAGAGACCTTTCTCTGCTAGTCCCCATGTGTGAAGACGAGACTTCTGGACTAACCATAGTGAAGGAAGAAAATCTGCCTGACTGCAGAAGGTAGGGGAGGAATTCCTGACATCTAACTTCTTTTTCTTTTTTTATATATATTATTTTATTTATTTGAAAGACATAGTTACAGAGAGAGGTAGAGACAGAGAGAGAGGTCTTCCAGATGGCCGCAACGGCTGGAGCTGCGCTGATCCGAAGCCAGGAACCAGGAGCTTCTTCCGGGTCTCCCACGTGGGTGCAGGGGCCCAAGGACTTGGACCATCTTCCACTTCTGCTTTCCCAGGCCATAGCAGAGAGCTGGATTGGAAGTGGGGCAGCCAGGACTCGAACTAGCATCCACATGGGATGCTGGCACTTCAGGCCAGGGCTTTAACCCACTGTGCCACAGCGCCAGCCCCCTAACTGCTTTTTTTTTTTTTTTTTTTTTTTTTGACAGGCAGAGTGGACAGTGAGAGAGAGAGACAGAGAGAAAGGTCTTCCTTTGCTGTTGGTTCACCCTCCAATGGCCGCCGCGTCCGGCGCGCTGTGGCCGGCACACTGCGCTGATCTGATGGCAGGAGCCAGGTACTTATCCTGGTCTCCCATGGGGTGCAGGGCCCAAGCACTTGGGCCATCCTCCACTGCACTCCCTGGCCACAGCAGAGAGCTGGCCTGGAAGAGGGGCAACAGGGACAGAATCCGGCGCCCCGACCGGGACTAGAACCTGGTGTGCCAGCGCCGCAAGGCAGAGGATTAGCCTAGTGAGCCGCAGTGCCGGCTCCCTAACTGCTTTTCAACAGATTTGCAGAGAGTGTTTCTGTTTTATTGCCACACCTCCATGTGCAAAGGTACATGGTGCTACCAATTCCTGAACCTTGGTTGTTCTGAGCATGAATGAGAAATCGCCTGCCAGCTTTCCTCTCTCCTAGAATAGGACTGCACTTTGTCCTGTCTGCTAATCTTGTCATTTTCCCATTGGCTTTCCAACTAAAGAAACTTTGTGGCTGTTGTCTCTTGTCTAATTTTCCTTAGTGTTTAAATCTTTTAATAAGATTTTTGTATGGCACTTTGGTGAACTATCAGGAGAGAGAAATATAAATCTTCTTAGCCGGCGCCGCGGCTCAGTAGGCTAATCCTCCGCCTTGCAGCGCCGGCACCCCGGGTTCTAGTCCCGGTCGGGGCACCGGATTCTGTCCCGGTTGCCCCTCTTCCAGGCCAGCTCTCTGCTGTGGCCAGGGAGTGCAGTGGAGGATGGCCCAAGTGCTTGGGCCCTGCACCCCATGGGAGACCAGGAGAAGTACCTGGCTCCTGCCATCGGATCGGTGCGGTGCGCCGGCCGCGGCGGCCAGTGGAGGGTGAACCAACGGCAAAGGAAGACCTTTCTCTCTGTCTCTCTCTCTCACTGTCCACTCTGCCTGTCAAAATAAATAAATAAATAAATAAAGATCAAAGATATCCTTATAAAAAAAAAGAAATATAAATCTTCTAATTTTAACTAAAAATGAAGACTTTCATCTATAAAGACAAAGTTCCTATTTGCAGGGAGGGCAACACAGGGTAAAAATGCATAGGAGCCTGAAAAAGTCTCCCCAGACCCACAAGCTACTCCAAGTTCCCTGGAGAGCTCTGAAACCTCGCTGCACACTGGCCAGCCCACGGGATTGCCCCAGGCAATGCTCAGCTCCCGGCAGCTCAGCCCGGCAGAGCATGTAAAGGCGGGCACGGTTGAGAAAGATCAACCGGTACTGTCCAACCCTCTCCGTGCTTTTTACCCTCTAGGCAGGAGAGCCACTGCAAAGCCGCAGCCAAGGTAGAAAATAGGTGCCCCAAAGGAAGACTGAGTGTCTACGCCTCAGTCTGTGCCCCGCGGAGCATCCGCTCAGTGATTCCTCAGTCTGCACACACAGCAGAGGGAAGGTAACGCTTGTCAATCACTGTCTTATCACAGTCTTTGATCTGATCAAGATAAATTCATACAGAAATGCACCCCTTGACTCCGCCTTTTCACCTTGGGCCCTCACGTAGTTCAACTGATAGATTTTCCTTTCAGTGTCTACTTTAGATTCAACAGCTAACTCCAAGCTGAAGACAAACAGAAAAACAGGCCCCCTCACCCCTCAATTAATCCACCTTCTGGCATCTCAGGAAGCTCAGCCTGGGACGTCTAGTTTGCTTTCTGAAAGGAATTTGGGAGATGAATTTATCACAGCACCACTTTGTCCAAAATCCAGGTTTTAAGGTGTGCTTAGATTGAAATCTGTTGGAATCACCAGTTACTAAACGACACTGTTACTTATGGTTTGTTTTATTTAAATCAAGCTAAATCCAAAATTCTGAAGTTGCTTTCCAAAAGGGTTTTAAAGGAAAATAACATGAAAGCCACCCCTCCACTCTTTCTCCTTTCTGGGCAGATTCAAAGGCCTTCCCAGAGACATCTCGGAAAGTACCAGCGAGTTACCCAGCGCCACAGTATTTCAGTGGGGACAGATGGAGAGTGGCAGTGCTAGGAATTTTTGTTGAAGTCCTGTTGACATAACCAAAAATAATTTGCTCTAGAAACAGCTGACAATATTTGTCTGCTAGTCACAGACTTCAGCCCATAAATCAGAATTTAAAATTGCAGGGGTCGGCACTGTGGCATAGCAGGTAAAGCTGACACCTGCAGTGCCAGCATCCTATATGGGCGCCGGTTCAAGTCCCGGCTGCTCCACTTCCGATCCAGCTCTCTGCTATGGCCTGGGAAAGCAGTAGAAGATGGCCCAAGTCCTTGGGACCCTGCACCCATGTGGGAGACCCAGAAGAAGCTCCTGGCTCCTGGCTTCAGATAGGCACAGCTCCAGCCATTGTGGCCATCTGGAGAGTGAACTAGCAGTTGGAAGACTTCCTCTGCTTCTGCCTCTCTGTAACTCTGCCTTTCAAATAAATAAATAAGTCTTTAAAAAAAAATTGGAAACCAAAATCTACATGGTCTTCCGAGGAGTCAGAATGTTAATAAGCAGTCAGGGGTTAGAGCTGGCACTGTGGCGCAGTGGGTTAATCCTCCACCTGCTGTGCCGGCATCCCATATGGGGGCTGGTTCTAGTCCTGGCTGCTCCTCTTCTGACCCAGCTCTCTGCTATGGCCTGGAAAAGTAGTAGAAGATGGCTCAAGTCCTTGGGTCCCTGTACCCAGCATGGGAGACTGGAGGAAGCTCCTGGCTTTGGATCGGCGCAGCTCCAGTCGTTGCAGCCATCTCAGAGTGAACCAATGGACGGAAGACCTTTCTCTGTCTCTCCCTCTCACTGTAACTGTCTCTCAAATAAATAAATAAAATCTTTAAAAAAAATAAATAAGCAGTCAGCGTGTTCCCAGAGGAAATTGAGGGTGCAAAATGCTTGCTTCCCCAAAAGTTATCTTTATTTATTTATTTGGAAGTCAGAATTACACAGAGAGAGGAGAGGCAGAAAGATAGGGAGGTCTTCCATCTGCTGGTTCACTCCCCAACTGGCTGCAACGGCCGGAGCTGCACCGATCCAAAGCCAGGAGTCAGGAGCTTCTGGGTCTCCCACGAGGGTGCAGGGGCCCAAGGACTTGAGCCATCTTCTACTGCTTTCCCAGGCCATAGCAGAGAGCTGGATTGGAAGAGGAGCAGCCAGGACTAGAACCAGCGCCCATTTGGGATGCTGGCGCCTCAGGCCAGGGCGTTAACCCGCTGCGCCACAGCACTGGCCTCCGGAAGTTCTCTTTAGCAAGGTCAGAAGTGCCTTCCCCACTCCTAGGGAGCTTCCAATCTTATGAGAATAGCAAGGGAGTGGTGATTCCATCCTTCTGAGCTCACAGTTTACTTTGAAAACACATCACCTATCCACCCTTCAGAGGCAAATAAGATTACAGAGCAGGTCTTCTGATGGGTTATGTCCTTGCCTTGTAACTGAATGTCAAGCTACTGGTCAAGTTTTCTTCTTCCCCAAAACTGTGCTTAAAACACCACCACCACCAGCCCCTCCAGGTTTTGTCTGTCTTGGGGATCCCCTCCTGGCCACTCTGCCAGGAGGTCTCTGACTTAAACAAATCGTGCTTTTCTCTCTGCCTTGTCCAATAGGAAATTCTTCTTCCATGTGAGACAAAGAACGGAGGTAATCTTTTCTCCACCATGTTTAAGCTGTTACAGTCTAGCTAATGACTTCAGAGTCCCACAGGCTACAGTGTGTACCTGGGTGTCCCAGCCAGAAGACTTCAGATGCACTGTATCCATACATAGTATTTATTTTAACAAAGCTATAATTTTTTTATTCAGCATCAGAAAAATACAACAAATTAAACCTGAGATTCCAGTGAAGCTAAGTAAATGCAAATTATAACCTGTGGTCACAATTATTTGTTAAGGAGAATTAGATAAAGAAGTCCAAAGGTACTCGGGTATGGCATAAATCATGAAGTCTGAGTAACTGGAGGATGACTGGATTTATAGCAAGGAAATAAGGTCTCTGAACTGCTTCACTTCCACATGTTTTGCACCACAACCTGACATGCAGGGACAGGAACTAGGAACACCTTCACCCAGAGGCAGGCTCAGTTTCAAATCTGGGCAAATTCTTCATTCAAAATTGACATACAGGGCCAGGGCTGTGGCACAGTGGGCTAGGTCTCTGCCTGTGTCACTGGCATCCCATATGAGTGCCTCTTCTGATCCAGCTCTCTGCTTATAGCCTGGGAAAGCAGTAGAAGATGGCCCAAGTGCTTGGACCCCTGGACTCTCATGGGAGACCCAGAAGAAGCTCCTGGCTCCTGGCTTTGGGTCACCTCAGCTCCAGCCATTGCAATCATTTGGGGAGTGAACCAGTGGGTGGAAGACTTCTCTGTCTCTCCCTCTCTCTGTCTGTAACTCTACCTTTCAAATAAACAAGTAGATCTTTAAAAAAAAAAAAAAACTGACATACAACATCTGCAGAAGGAACAACCACAAAGCAACTCCTGAGGGCATAGGCAGGAGGAGCTGTCTTATCACACTGAGCTTTTCTCCTTAGTGTGGCCGGGTGAAGAGAAATTTCATTTTTCAAGTGTCCTTTGTTGGTTTTTAAACATTGCTTATGCAATAAAAAGTAGGATTTAAAAATTACAAGTAGAACGACAATTTCTGAACAATTTCTAAATTTTGCCTAGTTTAAAATAGTTCCTTGTTAAAAAGACATGTATGTAAATCATCAGTATTTCAGTAAGTAGATGAAAGTTTATGAAGCAAAGGGATAAAAGTACGGGGCAAACATTTAGCAGCGCAGTTAAGATGCCACCGGGGGCACCCACATCCCACATTAGAGTGCCTGGGTTCCAGTCCTGGCTCCACTTCTGATCCAGCTTCCTGCTAATGCACACCCTGGGAAGGGGCAAGCAATGGCTCAAGTACTTGGGTCTCTGCCACCCATGGGGGAGACCCATATTGAGTTCCTGTCTCCTGTCTTCAGCCTGACCCAGCCCCAGCTGTTGTAGGCAGTTGGGGAGTGAACCAACAGAGGGAAGATCTCTCTCTTTCTCTCTGTGTGTATGTCCTTTTATATATAATGAAAATAAAAAATAAATTTTTTAGAAATAGTAAAGCTGTCATATGAGCTGAAGGAACATCAGAAAAATATCACTTTTTAGAAACATGATTAGCAGAATCTCTAAAACAAAGTAAAACATAATGTTGACCTTACAAGTCAGTGTAGGAAATAGATAATATCTCTTTGCCTTTGTAGCCTTAATACTCATTCCTACTTGTTCAAAAACACTTACTGAGTGCTTACTTCTGTGCAAAAGGAATGATTGCTAGTAATGAAAGAATTTCTCCCATCAATGTGACTTAAGAATAAAAGAGGCAAAGAAATTGTTTTTCAAGATTTGGAATCAATATTCACAACTTAGAAGCTTTTCCAGAACAATTCTGTTATGTTCTAATCACTTATTTACTGTCTTCCCTCAGTTTTGATTGTATGCAAAACCCAATACAGTTGATCAAATATTGTGGGTTGGCACAATAATGTCCTACCCCAAAGATTTCCATGTCCTGATCCCCATAACCTGTGAAAATGTTATTTCATACAGCAAAAGGACATTTGCCATTGTGGTTAAATTAAAGAGCTTGAGATGGAGAGAGTAGACTAGATTCTCCAAACGGGTCCAACGTGATCACACGGTCCTTTTAAGAGGGAGGTAGGCGGGTCAGAACCAAAGATGTGACAACCATGGAAATAGTGAGTGGCCAAGCCAAGGAGGGGGCAGCCTTGGGAGGCTGGAAAGGGCAAGGATGGATCCCCCTAGATCTCTGGAGGGAACACAGCTCCGTTTGATGTAAGCCTGTGAGACCCATTTCAGATCTACAATCTCCAGAACAGTAAGATAACCAATTCATGTTGCTGGAAGTCACCAAGCTACTGTGAATTACAGCAGCAACTGAAAATAAATACAAGCATCAGGACTCTGGGCTAAACATTGTGAGAGGCTCAAGAGTGAATAAAATATAATCCCTCCTTTCAAGAAGTGTACAATTTAGTAGAGAATAAAACACACCCACTAAACTACAGGCTGTGTCATGATAACAGCGTAAGTGCAATACAACAGAATGGTTATGGGAACCCGAAGGAAAGAAATGGCTTTATGTCTACAGTGATTAGGAGGGGTGTAATGGAGGGGCAGTTTTAGAGTGAACTTTAAGAAGGGAAGTAAGTGTCAAGAGATAAGAGGGGTGGGGGAAAAATCACACTTTCACAAATTGAATCAGAGGGAAATTACTTTTTTTTTTTTAAGATTCATTTATTTATTTGAAAGGCAGAGTTACAGAGAAGCAGAGGCAGAGAGAGAGAGAGAGAGAGAGAATGAGAGAGGTCTTCTGTCCACTGATTCACTACCCAAATGGCCGCAACTGCCAGAGCTGTGCTGACCCAAAGCCGGGAACCAGGAGCTTCTTCTGGGTCTCCCACGTGGGTGCAGGGGCCCACAGACTTGAAACATCTTCTACTGCTTTCCCAGGCCATAGCTGAGAGCAGGATCGGAAGTGGAGCAGACGGGTCTCGAACTGATGCACATATGGGATGCCAGCACTGCAGGCAGCGGCTTTACCCGCTTGGCACAGAGCCAGCCTCGAGAAATTACTTTCAAGTAATTTAGATATTAGTCATTTGAGAAAGAAAATAGTATTGTAATAAAAAAGCATCATGCTCTAACATACCTTTTGTACTAGGCAAGATATGGTTAGATTTGCTTAAACCCGAAGAATGTTCTCTATAGTAATTATCATTTTAAAGCTTATAAATGTAATATATGCTCATGGTATGAAAAAACATAAAAACAGGAAAGTATCAAGTAGAAAGCAAGTCTCCTTCTGGAAGAAATCACTGTCTCCTTTTAGAAACGTTGATGGAGATAATTATGTGTAATACGTGGTTCTCTGTATAAACCCAGTGTGTAGCTATCCATTTGTAACACAAACAAGATTTTACTAAATATAATCTTGTTCGAGGAGCTTTTTAAGTTTACATCTTAAACATCTTTCCATATTGGCACACACAGATCCAGTGACCTCATTGTTGCCATTTTATCATGTCGACACCCAATCCCGGATGCTATGTTACATTTAGCGATGGTTCTTTTTTTTTAAGTTAAACTATTTATTTTGAGATAATCACACGTTCACATGCAGTCGTAAGAAATAAAGCGGAGAGAGCCCTTGTACTCTTCGCCCAGTTTCTAACAATAGCAGCATCTCATAAGACTTCAGCTGGGAGACAAGGTGCAAACCGTTTCCATTCCCCACAAACCTCCTTCCTGCTGCCTTTTTATAGCCACGCCCCCTTCTCTCCCGCCCCCGCCCCCTCCTCAAACCTGGCTACTACTAATCTGTTTTGCATTTCTATGATTTTTGTCATTTCAGAAATATTATTCAAATGGAATCATGCGGTATGTCACCTTGTGGGGTTGGCTTTTTGTCCTTTAGCATGATAGTCCCTAGCACCATTCTCTTACCTGTTCAAAGACGTCCGGATTGTGCTCAGGTTTTGGCTATTATGCATAAAGCCGCTATGAACGCTTCAGTGCAAGTCTTTATGGAACGTAAATTTTCATTTCTCTTGTCTAAATGCCCAAGAGTGAAACTGCTGGAGCCCATAGGATGGTGGTTGCATGCTTAGGGACACTGTCCAATGTTTTCCAGAGTGGTTGCACCATTTTACATTGCCGCCAGTAATATCTGGGAAGAGATGCCAGCTCATCGCATCGTAGCCACTCTAATAGGTGTCCAACTGTAGTGCTATCTCATTGTGGCTTTTAATTTGTATTTCTCAGATGGCTAATAATGCTAAATACCTTTCATGTGCTTCTTATCACCTGTATAACCCACTTCAGTGAAATGTCTTGCTCAGCGCTAGAGCTTTGTCAGTTTGCAAGTATTTTCTCCCAGTCTGAGTCTTTCAAAAGCCAGGGTTTTCCTGGCAGGCGGCTGGTGTCCTGGCGCGCCCAGTGACCAGCAGGCGATCTGTGCCCCGGCATGGCGGGCAGGACCAGACCGCCATCTGGCTCCCAAGGGCTTGACCAGGAGCCCCGTGGGCTCAGCAGCTGCGTTCGTGGGAACCTAGAGCGTAGGCAAAGCCCAGATGGCCCCGCGCGCCCTTGGCTCAGCTCAGCATCCCGTCCCGCGGGCCCAGACAGCTGCTCAGAGCACTGTGTTCTTCGAAGTGTGGCTCCTGTCTCAGCTACAGCCTGTTTGTAGCTCACCGAAACTGCAGCCCCGGCCTGTGGCCTTGAAGAGCAAATGGAACGTGCCAACCAGCCACCTGGCCTTCCTGATTCATCTGTTCCCCAGCCCTAGGCTCCTTCCTCATCTCTAGCTCCCTGCGCAGATGCAACCGGCAGGAAAGGCTGGACTTGGCAGCTACCAGCCAGCCTGCTCCCTGGCTCATCGTCTGCTGCACGGCCGGCCACACAGTGACGGTACGATGTCTCTGACCGCACCCTACCCTGTCCGCGGTGTCCCACCTCCCGGCGGACGTTCCTGCGGGTTAAGACGCCTGCGCACCACGCTGCCGTGCTTGGGTTCCAGCCTAGCTTCCCAGCTCAGCCTCCTGCACATGCACAGCCCAGGGGGCGGCAGGTGATGGTTCATGTGCTTGGGTCCCTGCCACCCGCATGGGAGACCGGATGCAGTTTTGGGCTCCTGGCTTTCACCTGGCCCAGCCCCTGCTCCTTCATGTTGTGGGCATCTGGAAAATGAACCAGGGGATGGAAAATCTCTCTCATTCTTCTAAATAAATAAGATCTTAAAAGCTCTCCATGAACCAAGCTTAAAAAAAATAAAATGCACCTGCCATCGGTTAAAAAAAAAGTTTTTTTATTATGAAAATGAGACCAATTTGGAAATATTTCCTTATTTTTTCCATTTGTCTCAATTATGTTCATTAATTGGCCACTGAAGTTTTGATTTTTTTTTTTTTTTTTGGTCATGGCTATGTTACCTGTTTGATTAGATAATTCTAACATTTCTGTCATCTTAGTCAACAGCTGTTGTCTTTTATTCAGTTTGAGATCTTCATGATTTTTGGTATAACAAGTGATTTTTCTATTGAAACTTGTACACTTTTGTATGGTTATGTGACTCTCAGTTGTTTTTTTTTTCTCAATATATTGTTTTTTTAACCAGTAGACTAACAATCACATGTTAGATGGGAGAACTCATTCTAATAGGTTCTGGGTGGGCATGCAGAGTCTACTATGGGTATTTCCACTTCAAATAGACCTTCCCATTGATTTATCATTTATTTATATTATTTGAAAGACAGAGAGAGATCCAGCCCCCACCTGCTAGTTCACTCCCCAAATATCCACAACAGTCAGGGCTGGGCCAGGCCTAATCCAAGAACTTAGAACTCCATCTAGGTCTCCTTCATGAGTGATAGGGATCCAGTCACTTAATCCTTCGTCTGCTGCCTCCCATGGTGTTCATCAGCAGGAAGCTGCATGGGGAGCAGAGCAGGGACTTGAACCCAGACACTGGATAGGGGAAGCAGACGTCCCAAGTAGCATCTGAACCACTCTGCCAAACACCGGCCTCTTTATTTATTTATTTTTTGCTTATTTTAAAGCATTACTAATTTATTTATTTGAAAGTCAGCAAGAAGGAGAGGTAGATAAATCAGTGAGAAGGAGAGGTAGAGAGACAAAGAGGTCTTCCATCTGCTCAACAAGCTCCCCAGTTGGCCACAACAGCTGGAGCTGTGCCAATCCAAAGCTAGGATCCGGGAGCTTCTTCTAGGTCTTCCCACGTGGTGCACGGGCCCAAGCGGCCTCTATTTTTTAAGTTCTTTTTTTTTTTTTTCTGACTGAAAGGCAGAGTGACACAGAAACAGTCTGATTTTTACTCATGCCACAGCTTTAGATTTCCTGCTTTGAAGTATGGTAATGTACTTTTATTTTAGTCTTTCTCCAGAAGGGTAGAAAAAAAAATTTTTTTAAAGATTTATTTATTTATTTGCAAGTCAGAGTTACACAGAGAGATGAGAGGCAGGGAGAAAGAGAGAGAGGTCTTCTATCTGCTGGTTCACTCCCCAGATGGCTGCAATGGTAGGAGCTACGCCAATCCAAGCCAGGAGCCAGGAGCTTCTTCCGGGTCTCCCATGTGGGTGCAGGGGCCCAAGGACTTGGGCCATCTTACACTGCTCTCCCAGGCCATAGCAGAGAGCTGGATTGGATGTGGAGCAGCCAGGTCTCAAACTGGCGCCTATATGGGATGCTGGTGCTTCAAGCCAGAGCGTTAACTTGCTGTGCCATAGTACCAACCCCAAGGGTAGAAAAAATTTTATGGGGCTGGCGCTATGGTGTAGTGGGTAAAACTGCCATCTGCAGTGCCAGCATTCCCATATAGGCATTTGTTCAAGTCCCAGCTGCTCCACTTGCAATCCAGCTCTCTGCTATGGCCTGGGAAAAGCAGAAGATGGCCCAAAGACCTTGCACCCATGTGGGAGACCCGGGGAGGCTCCTGGCTTCGGATCGGCACAGCTCCAGCAATTGCAGCCAACTGCGGGAATGAACCAGTGGATGGAAGACTTCTCTGCTTCTCCTTCTCTCTCTGTGTAACTCTGATTTTCAAATCAATAAATCTTCTTTTTTTTTTTTTTTAAAGAATTATACTGTAAGGTTACAGGCACCGCAGGTGTGGATGGTGACTCCGTTATGGGTTCTTAACTTGAAACTCCCTCAGCACTCCTGACCTAACTCATAGAGTTAGCCCTTGTCGATTTCCTCTCCTCAGCATCTAGTATAGTAACAACCCTGAAGGAGCCGCTCAACAATTAGGTGTTAATTGTTGATTGATTTCACCCCACCATCCACTAATTTCACCCTAAGACTCAAGTGTAATTAAATGGCAAGTCACTTCTCTAAATTCATATTTTCTTCAGTTTCTTAGGTCCCAGGGTAGTTTTAGATTTTTAGATGAGACTACAGTAGTCTCTAAAGTGCTATCATTCTCCAAAAATGCTTGGCATCACTTCAACTCCGGATCTGAACACCGCGGGGGGACAGGTAAGTGGCAGCAGCACCAGACTGAACACCAGGTCTGCTGTCACCTTGGTAGTCTTCATTTTTGTCACAGTTCCCGGCACAACCATAATCTTCAAATACATAGATGATGTCTTGAACAAGAAATAAGTGGCATTTAGAATCAAGTACCTTCTAAAATACAGAAAGCTGAGTCAGTTTCTCCAATAATCGGGGACTAGGTTGATCCGAAATGACAAGAAAGCATCTTCCTAGGCAGTCATATCTTGATTATAGATAGGATTGTATTTTACAAATAAATTATTAAATATATTGTTTTTATTTCGACCCAAGGGGCCTGCGTTGCAGCTAGTTGAGAACTTGTCTTGAGTTTAAGGAATCATGCAGATTATTTCAGCAGCAAGGACTGTATTGCTCTGAATTTCAGTAAATCAACATTTCACTATACACAGGCAACTAAAACTCAAAATCATTTTAAAAATGATCAATGCGGACCGGAATCAAAACGCATCTAGTTCCAAAGAGGTATAGACCGGTACCTCCGGAAGCACCGCTTTACATTCCCTCAGTGCAAGGAAAATTCCTGTTCCTTAGCTTTTTTTTTTTTTTCATCATTTGAAAGAAGTTTATAATGATCCTCACACCTGTTAGGTTAGAATCGTCAGCACGATTTTTTACCAGAGAGGATCAGTGGAGATGGAGTACGGAGTTACTACCACAGATATTAGTCTCGACGACACTAAGATTTTTTTCCTTGCTCTGCAAAATGCACCGGCCAACCGGATTTTCTGGGACGTGCTGGGTGGCCGACATTTTCCCTAGTCGGAATCTCTCCAAAGATCTGAATGCATGTCCAACGGTCGGGCTTACTGCTGGGCGGCTCTTGACCGCGGGACATGGCAGAAGAACCCTGGCCCTGCGGAGCAGAGCGAAGACGCCGGGACCCTGCAGGAGCCGAGCCCCGGCAAGGAGCCGCTAGTCCGCCCGCCGACCGCGGCCCGGCCACCGAGCGCGCAGCGCGCCGCAGGCTTCCGGCTCCCGGCCGCCCGCCGCCCGGCTCGGCCTCTGCGTCAGAGCCGCGGAAACCCCGTAGGAGCAGGCGGGCGGGGCGGGCGGGGAGCGCGGCGTGCGGCCGCCGCTGCTGCAATATTCTTCCGCCGCCACGCAAAGAGCCCTAGTTCGCCTCCAGGTTTTGGGATTTCCAGCAACCCTGTAATATCGAGAAATTACGACATGTGAATTTTTCCACTGACTTCCTTAGGAATCTTTCCTGAGAGAACGGCCCCAGGATTCTAATTTTGGGACTAACCAAAGCGCGGCGACGATATTCCTCCGCGGAAAACGGGTTCCGGCCGCGAGCCTATAAAAAACGGGTGGCACGGCGCTGCTGTCTTTTCAGTCGGGCGCTGAGTGGCTGTTCGGACATGTCTGGTGGCTCTGCGGACTACAACAGGTATGGCGGCCTCTCGGCGGTGGTGTTCTGTGGTGAAGGTCAGAGGGCGCCCAGGGAGGCTGTGGTGAGTGCTGTGAGGGCAGGAAGCAACAGGCTCACGGGTGTTTTCGTGGGCTACAAATACCCCCCCGAGTCCTTCGAGAAGCTTCCATGATGGGTAGGACTGCAGGGGGACGCGAGTTACGGAATTGGAGTGGTCTCCCCTTTCAAAGACGTCTAGAAATTTCGGCCTTCACTCCTCGCCGTGCGGAACACGGTACATATCTTAAATAAAAGCCGTGGCCCAATCCGCATTCGGAACGGGGTGGTAGGGGCCGACGCTTTCTTTGCGGTCAACGGCGCGAGTTGGTCTCGGGCTTCAGCCTGAGGGCAGTGGGGGCAGCGGGGTCCACTCCGCCGTGCCCGGAAGGAGACGGGACTGGACCGGCACCGGGGCTGGGGGCGAACCGTTGGCATTGCCCTCGCCGGGCCGCCCCGGCCGCGTCAATCACCCCGGCTTGCGCAGTGTCAGGGGCGGAGCTCAGCGCGTGGAGCTCTCGCGAGATCTTCGTCGCCAAAACGGGAGAGCCCGGGGGGAAGGGGCTGGTGTTGGCGGGGCCTGCGTTGGGGCTCTCCCGCAGGAGACATGCCGGGACGTTGCGTGGCCCGCACACGGGCTGCGTTTGCTCTCTGGGCAGCGTAGGGGCAGGCCCCGAGGCGAGGCGGGTGGCGGCGGCTTGGGAGCTGTCTTAACTGCTGTTGTGTACTTGCCCGCAGAGAACATGGCGGCCCAGAGGGAATGGACCCCGATGGTGTCATCGAGGTGAGAAATGGGTGTGGATTTTGAAGCCTTGCAAAGGTGTGTGCGCGCGCATCTCATTTATCCCATTTAACTTCTTTTTAAACTTAACAGAGCAACTGGAATGAGATTGTTGATAACTTTGATGATATGAATTTAAAGGAGTCTCTTCTTCGGGGCATCTATGCTTACGGTTTTGAGAAGCCTTCAGCTATTCAGCAAAGAGCTATTATTCCTTGCATTAAAGGTAAAAGAAAACTCTCTAGCATTTAAAAACAGAAAGTGAATTCACTGTTAATGATAGACCTGGACCATAAAAGGGAGCGGAACCTGTGGGGGACTAGCACCTGTTTGTATTCCTTAAAGTGAAATGATGGCAATCATCTTTCGGGACTGACCTGAAATGACAGAATACTCATTGCTGATCACTTGATTATTGGGGCATAATTTATGTTCCAAATGGAATACATGGTGTGAAGTAGAAGTGACAATTTGATGTGGGATCGGTAAATATGTATCCTACTTTTTTTAGGGTATGATGTGATTGCTCAAGCTCAGTCAGGTACTGGCAAGACAGCCACATTTGCTATTTCCATCCTGCAACAGTTGGAGATTGAGTTCAAGGAGACCCAAGCACTAGTATTGGCCCCCACCAGAGAACTGGCTCAACAGGTATTGATAGTGTAGTTCAAAAAAACTGCTTGCGTGTTGCATAGGTTTCAGGTTTCACAACTGTGAAGAATTTAAAATTTAGGGTAAATTAGTCCTGTCAGAGCCCTCTTAATTGTCCATGCATGCAGGGAGTTTTTGTTGGAGGTTACATAGGAACTGGGTGTCTAGGTACTGTGTGTAGGGTTGTCTCCCCAGACTGAGGCTGTGAAGCTTTCTGTTCAGGATACCCCATTCCTATATCCATTTTCCTTACGTTCAAGTGCAGTTGTGCAACATGAAAACTGCAGTGACATGTTACCATTTGACTGTCTCAGTAGTTTGTGATGCATCTGTTGCATGCTATGTTTTCAAAGCTTACTGTTAAATTGGCTTTGAAGTAAACCTTCCTAATAAAGCCACAGGCTTTATTATGGTCAAGATCATAAAAAGGTACAGTTCCCTGTGGGGAAAATGACCAACATTTGTCCTAGCTGTAATTAACAGAATTTAATCAATATTTACACCTTTCCTACATAATGAAGAATAAGATAGGATGTGCTTCCTTTTTTTTTTTTTTTTAGTTGCCTAGCAGATAATCTGGGGCAAGAGGATCAGTTTGAGGCATAAGAAAGACAGGGAATTTTATTCTTGAAGCAGTTAGTCTGCATTTTAAGCTTGGAAGTAGTTTGCTGTGCATGCATAAAAGCTATTGGCAGACCAGATAACTTGCCATTATGCTTTGGCAGTTAGTCATAGAAACTGCAGCCCTACAGGATAATAATTACCGATTTTGGCTTTTAGATCCAAAAGGTAATTCTGGCACTTGGAGACTATATGGGAGCAACTTGTCATGCCTGCATTGGTGGAACAAACGTTAGGAATGAAATGCAAAAATTGCAGGCAGAAGCACCACATATCGTTGTTGGTACACCAGGGAGAGTATTTGATATGTTAAACAGAAGATACCTTTGTAAGTATTCTCCCTTAGGAGAGTTTTACATATTAACTGTTGTAGCAGGAAAGAAGTCAAATGATCTTTTTTTTTTAATAGCTCCAAAATGGATCAAAATGTTCGTTTTGGATGAAGCAGATGAAATGTTGAGCAGAGGGTTTAAGGATCAAATCTATGAGATTTTTCAAAAACTAAATACCAGTATTCAGGTAAGTGTTCTAAAGTGTTCTTTTAAGTCTGATACCAAAAGTTTTAGATTTAACACAGGTGCAGTTAGAACATAACTGAAGTGTTTTATTGTTCCCCCTGCTTATACAACATTTGATGCAGAATTATCTGTCTACCTACCATTTCATAGTAGGACAGACACTTGGTCTGTTTTTCTAGTGTCTTAATGTGAAATGTGAAAGTTGTGCTACCAGCTGGTATGACAGTGCCATCATTGTCTTTTGAAGGTTGTGTTGCTTTCTGCCACGATGCCAACTGATGTGTTAGAAGTGACCAAAAAATTCATGAGAGATCCAATTCGAATTCTGGTTAAGAAGGAAGAATTGACCCTTGAAGGAATCAAACAGTTCTATATTAATGTTGAAAGAGAGGTAATTTATCTGTTAAACATAAAAATGTACACTTTAACCTTCTTGTATAAGCACTGTGCTAAAATTGCAGAAACTAGGACCATGTCTTGGTTTTTGTAATAATGCTAGCAGAGTACACACAAGAAGAAGAGTAACTGCACTAGATTGTAAAGACTGGGGTGGACCTCTTTCTTAATGTCCAATGTCCTTTGTCTTAAAATTTGGTGCAATATGTTTTTGAGAGTAAATTTCATGACTGATCATACTGAAAATGAACTGACTGTCTTTGAAATCTTTTGTCTTTGAAATCCCATAGGAATGGAAGTTGGATACACTTTGTGACTTGTATGAAACACTGACCATTACACAGGCTGTTATTTTTCTCAATACAAGGCGCAAAGTGGACTGGCTCACTGAGAAAATGCATGCCAGGGACTTCACAGTTTCTGCTCTGGTAAGAGGTGTTTTAACTTAACATCAGTATTTACATTGAAGCAGGATTCAGACTACAATATAGCTGTTTAGTGCTGTGTTGTCGTTCCCCCTGCTCAAAGTAAGGTTGTTTCTTACTATACCTGTCTGCTCTATCCCTGTAGCAGCCAGGGACGCTTGGTCTCATACAAGCTGATAAATTCAGTGACCTGAGCAGTGATTTTTGAATAAAGGTTGGTTTTATTTGCAGCATGGTGACATGGACCAGAAGGAAAGAGATGTCATCATGAGAGAATTCCGGTCAGGATCAAGCCGTGTTCTGATCACTACTGACTTGTTGGTATGCCTTAACTTCTTCCTTCCTAAATCTACCAAAAGTTAACATTTTGGGGGGAAGGTTTTGTTAATAACCTTTACCAACTTTGGCTATTTGGGAGAGTAAAGAAAAGACCACACTCCACAGTGGGCTTATACCATTTAGTATAGTTCACTACTATCTTGTGGCCTACAGTACATTTGGGTCTTTGGGGTGGGGGGAATTTTAAACATACATCATTGTGTTTCAGGCTCGTGGGATTGATGTACAACAAGTGTCTTTGGTTATAAACTACGATCTACCTACCAATCGTGAAAACTATATTCACAGGTGAGAAGATGTCATTTTGACACTTGGTAAAATTAATAAATTGCTTTTTTTTCTGTGTTTAAACGGTAATGCCAAATCAGAGTAGATGGAGTAAAAATGGACAGTAACTTAGAACGCATCTAAAATTGTGTTGGGAAGATTGGTTTGAACAAAGTGGGAAAACTGTTGCCAGATTGTGGACATAGATACAGATGAGGTTGTTTTAGATCTGTTGGTCTTAGCTTATGTTTGAGCTTATTTTTAGTGATGCTCTTGTGTCCATGTGCTTTTTTTTCTTGGTGATTCTTCCGTAGTTGGGATTTTCTTGGTGTCGTCTGGTAGCATTTTGAGTGATCCCTGGTTTAGTTATAGTGGCTTTATCCCTAAATAAATTGAATTGTGCTTTGTTATATGATGTAAAAAAAGACTTTTTAAAAAATACAGGAGTCGATAGCAGCAGTTGATGAGACGAGATGGCACTCAGAAACGGCGTTGACGTAATTTAGGACGTGGAATCATAAGCGAAACAGCACACTGTTTGAATAAAGAGCGAGTCGGTATTTATATTTGTTTTTCTTTTGTCATGATTATTTGATATTTTTAAGTTGTTCCAGCCAGGGCATTTTGTACTTGAGCAGTTCTATTAGGGAGAATTTGCTAGGTGGTTTGTATTGTCCGGTTTCTAGCAGGAAGGAAGGTAGAGAGCCGTTTAGGCGGTAAGCACGTTTGAGTAATTTTCAGTTACAACGTGTGAAACTGAGCAAAAAAGCAGTGATAAGTTTGGGTCACCATACCAAATCTTTCTTTTCCCACTGGAAGAAAGTTGTAAACTTCAGGAAATAGTTAACCTTGTAGCATTTGTATTTGCAGTTTACAGTTCCAGAAGAGCGTCGAAATGGATTACATAACTGTTCTTTTTATCCCTGGTGTTTACATCTGTCCCAGGCTGACACCTGCTCTTGGCTGGCCCACTTTGGTATGGGCTTTAATTTCACTACCCCAAACACAGTACTGTCATCTGCTTTATTATAATAATGCTCAAGATGCCTGAAAATCTCATTTTGCAGCCAGAAAAGCCTTGATTGAATCCTTTTGGCACTAACTGCAAAGGAAGATTTTTTTCTCTAGATATTGATTAGCAGGTAGTGCTCCAATTAGCACGAACTATAACCTTGATAAGTAAACAGCAGCTGATGATTAACAAGTGGATCGTCATGTTCAATAGTTCACAAGTGCATGAGAAGTATTCTGATTGCTGCTTTCTTTTTCTTACACAGAATTGGCAGAGGGGGTCGATTTGGGAGGAAAGGTGTGGCTATAAACTTTGTTACTGAAGAAGACAAGAGGATTCTTCGTGACATTGAGACTTTCTACAATACTACAGTGGAGGAAATGCCCATGAATGTGGCTGACCTTATTTAATTCCTGGGATGAGATAGTTTGAATGCAGTGCTCGCTGTTGCTGAATAGGCGATCACAACGTGCATTGTGCTTCTTTCTTTGGGAATATTTGAATCTTGTCTCAATGCTCATAACGGATCAGAAATACAGATTTTGATAGCAAAGCGACATTAGTCGTGAGCTCTTGTGAGGAAAGTCATTGGCTTATTCCTCTTTAGAGTTAGACTGTTGGGGTGGGTATAAAAGATGGGGTCTGTAAAATCTTTCTTTCTTAGACATTTATTTCCTAGTTCTGTAGAAATGGTTGTATTAGATGTTCTCTATCATTTAATAATATACTTGTGGACTAAAAGGTATAAGTGCTGTATAAAATCAGCCAATTATGTTAAACTAGCATATCTGCCTTTATTGTGTTTGTCATTAGCCTGAATAGAAAGGCCTTTGAAATTGATTTTTTTTAAGAAAGCATTTGAATGCGTTTTTGTTTGGTATTGTATTTATTCAATAAAGTATTTAATTAGTGCTAAGTGTGAACTGGACCCTGTTGCTAGCCCCAGCAAGCAATCATATCTTAGGTAGGGTTAAACTCCCAGTAAAATTGCCATATTGCACATGTCTTAATGAAGTTTGAATGTTAAATAAATTGTATATTCACTTTAAGGTTTTTGGTCACTTTATTTACATTCCAAAAAATCTGTTACAAAATTTAACAATTCTGAGTTAGCTGCTGCATCACAGTGGCACAAAGGCTGAGCAATTGCAGATGCTCATCAGCGCCATCTGCTAAGCACTTGTCAACTTCCTGTAATACAAACAAGATGTTAGTGTTCTTTCAGGTAGACCCAAATAACTTAGCATGTGCAAAAGCAGTGCCTACTTACAGCCAATTTTTCAGTAATAATGGACTTCTGTTTGTCAGAGAGGTCGTCATTTTCCACAACCACATCATGAAGTTGATTTACAACCTGAGTTGCTGCATGACCCTCATCTATTAGGTCCTACAACAGAAAGGCAGCAGTTGATGGGAGCATGGGTCACTTCTTCCTTTACCCAGAGTTAATGAGCCGAATCTTACCTTTACCACACCTTCTAGTTTGTCAAAAGAGCCACCTTGACATGCAGCAAATATTCCATTGATTGTTTCTGGTGGTATTACCTAGAAAAGTCATTGGTTTCTGAAGTAGTATTAACTGGCAGAAGCAGTACTCAATAGGAAGCTTGTGCAGGAATTAGCCTGAAAACCCTATGGGCCTGAGTCACAGGGGTTCCTGTATATAGTCTAAGGAATAAGCAGCTCCTCTAGCCAGTGGTTGGGGGACTTGGAGCCCAACCTTTTTATTGACCCTGAGGTACTCCAGTGACAATTCTCCATGGCAGTAGTGAAAATCAACAAAGTCCCTTTTCTCCAAATTTCCCTCCATGGAAAGGTGCCACTAAGGAACTGGAAAGTCGACAACACTGATTACTCAAGTCATTTCCCAGCTAAGTTCACAGTGTACAAGGTAGTATGGCAGGTACTCAAATGACTTCTGTAAATTGGAAGTGCCTCTTAAAATCAAGCCTCTTCATCCGTGGCTTCTACATCACCGCTCAGTAAGGGGGAAGGTGTGTACTGATCTGAATGCACAAATTTTATCAGTATTTACTAAGTAGTACAGTATTAACTAGTTAACAAAGCATTTTATGTATAAAGGGATTGGTAAGATTTGGGGACCCGTGGGTCCCTGAAACCAATCCTCATTGGATACACAAGGAATGACCAACTCTGGCAAAATAGGTGAAACCTATCTGCTGAAAAATCTTAAGTACCACAAAGGTACATTTACTTGTAAAATTTTAAAGTATAATTTGACAGTGTTAACTGGGTGAAAATCCCCTTACAGCCACCTAAAAATTGCAGAATTATCCTATGTTCTTACCCCAGCAATGTCTGTGATTACATTTTCCGTGACCTCCTTTCCACCTGTGAGTCTAGTAGCACTTTGAAGAAAAGTAATGGCTTTTCTCAAGTCTCCTTCGGACACTTTAACAAGATAAGCTATTCCCTGAAGAGAAAAGAGTTGTTTTTAACCTGTGATGGCCAATTAAGGCATTTTCCTTTAATAAAATGAAAGGGGGGGGGGCATGCCATCATTTCTGTGTATGGAAGAATACCATCAGTCCTGTTGTCCTATTGTAACTGAGTTCATGGACAAAGCATGTGTCCAGTGGAAGGATTAGGGATGAGACAAAAAGACAGTTCTAACTTCTCTATCGTAGTTAAATTTTCTTATAATGACTAAGGCCTTATATATTCCTATAACTTGAGACAGCACAGTATTAGGTAGGAGACTAGAGATTTGTTGCAGAATTTGTGTTATATGTATGAAATCCCCCTCAGTTTTGGGTTGGGACTCTGAAATCTCGAAACAGTGACCAAAAGCTAAACCGTGTGATTCCTAGATATTCCTATTGTTGCTCATTTAACTTAGGTTTCCTGAAGAATTAGCATCAGGACTGAGGAAATACATTTAACTGTTTTAGGGTCTCATGCATTCATCAAAGCAATCAGTAATTGTAATAATAATCAGTATTTACCTCATTGCTAATTATAACATTTTCCTTCTCAGCAATGTCCAGTAATCGCTGCTGTTGAATTTTATCTGACAAAGGCTTGAACCGGAATTTTGAACACCTAGAGGTCAGGGGTTCAATTATTCTGCAAAAGATTACAAAAAACGAGTCAGGAACAAACCTGTGCTGCGTTGTGGCATAGTGGGTAAAGCTACCACCAGTGTCACAGGCATCCCATATGCTCCTGATCCAGCTCCCTGCTGATGGCCTGGGAAAAGCAATGGAGGATGGCCCAAGTACTTGGGCCCCTGCCACCTACATGGGAGACCCAGATGAAGTTCCTGGCTTTGGCCTAGCCAGAGTGAACCAGTGGATGAAAGATTTGTCTCTTTTCTCACTATCTGACTTTCAAATAAATAAATAAATCTTAAAAACAAAACAAAACCCCGATTTGATGCATGACAAAGTGCAGCCTCCAAAAATTTAATTTTTTTTCTCCTCCAAATTGAAGATACCAAAATAAGGCTGTCTAATACTTATCTTTTGGGCGATATACCTACCGGCTTACATAGTTACAGATGAGACAGAACCGGGTGGTTTTTGATTCTTTCTCCATGGTACGTCTTAAAGCTGCTTGAGCAGCTGAGGTCATAGAATCTGCTTCATCCAAGATCACAATCTTAAAAGGAGGACATGGCTTCCCACTAATTCAGAGAAACACAGGAATTGAACACTAACATATATGTTGTTTTTAACAGCATGGCTTAGATATAATACACATGCAGTTTACCCACTTTATATGTACAAGACAGTGCTTTCTAGTATACAGTAAACCCCTCACCTCAGGCATCCCTAATGGATGCCAGAAACTGGACAACACCGAATCTATTTTCTTCATATATAGACATACCTATGATAAAGTTCAGTTTAAAAATCAGGCAGAGTATGGTTAACAACTAATGATAGCAGAACAGGTATAATATACTGTAATAAAATTGCCAGCGTCCACCCTTGCACTTAGGGGCCACTATTAAGTAAAATAGCGTTACTTGAATATAAGCACTGTGATACTCCAGTCAACCTGATAACCAAGACAGCTTATGAAATGTTTCTAGAATTTTCCATGTAGTACATTCAGACTAGATGACTGTGGGTTACTGAAACCCCAAAAAGCAAAACCAGGAGGAGCCCTGTGGCATGATATCTCATATCAGAGTGCCTGGATAGAGTCCCGTCACTGCTTCCAATCCAGCTCCCTGCTGATGCACCAGAAAGGCAGCAGATGATGGCCCAGGTACTTGGGTTCCTGCCACCCGTGGGAGACCTGGCTGGAGTTTCTGGCTCCTGCTTCGGCCTGGCCCAGCCATGTCTGTTGCAGGCATTTATGGAATGAGTCAGCGGACAGATTTCTCTGTCTCCCTCTCTAAATAAATAAATCTTTAAAAATAAAAAAAGCAAAACTCAAACTGCAACAAGGGAGATGACTGAATTCCCAGAGTTGTGTAACCATCACCACAGTCTAATTTTGGGAGAACTTTTTACTCCAGCTAAGAACTCTGTACCCATTAGGAGTCACACCTCCAATTCTCCCACCTCTAAGTTATCTCTAGTCTATTTTATGTCTCAAAAGATTTACCTATTCTGACATCTCATAAGGCTAGCACCTTACGTTTTTTTTTTAAAGATTTATTATTTATTGAAAGGCAGAGTTTACAGAGAGGTGGGGGGTGGGGGGTGGGGGTGGGAATCTTCCATCCATTGGCTCACTCCCCAAATAGCCTCAACAGCCAGAGTTGGGCTGATCTCTGGTCCGGAGCCAGGAGCTTCTTCCAGGTCTCCCACCTGGGTGTGGGGGCCTGAAGATCTGCTGCTGCTTTCCCAGGCCAATAGCAGGGAGCTAGATTGGAAGTGGAGCAGCAGCACTAGAACCCACGCCTGTATGGGATGCTGGTATCATAGGTGGCAGTTAAGCTGGTATGCCACAATGCCAGCCCCTCTTAAGTTTTTCAGAGTTCATCCATGTTGTACAGAGTGTCGTGGCTGCATTCCTTTTTATTGCTGAATGCTATGGTAAATGAATACACCACATCTTATTCATCCATTCATCAAGTACACATTTGGGTTCTCCCATGTTTTGGCTATCAGAAATAATGATATAATAATCTTTAAGCAGACACGTTTATTTCTTGTAGGCATGTACCTCGGAGTATGGGTCATAGGGTAACTTTTTGAGGAACTGCCAAACTTTTCAGAGAAGCTGTACCATTACACGTTCCACTCAGCAATGTATGAAGGTCACAGTTTCTGCACATCCTTGCCAATATTTGCTGTTTTCTGTCTGGTTAATTATAACCATACTACTGAATGCAAAGTGGCATCTTATCATGGTTTTGATTTTCACTTCCCTAATGGCTAATGAGATTGAAGATCTTTTCATGGGCTGTTGGCCACCTGTATATCTTCTTTGGAGAAATGTTTATTCCAATCCCTTGACCATCTTTTAATTGGGTTGTTAATCAGTTTTAAGAGCTCTTCATGTATTCTGGGTATGTATGTCCTTTTTCAGATCAATGATTTGTAAATACCTTCTCCTACTTTGTGGACTTTCACTTTCTGTACACTGATTTTGATAATCAGCCATTAAAATTTTTCTCCAACCAAAAATGTCACTAATACAACTAAATGAAAATATTATCAAGAAAATGGATTTTTAAATATTAAAGGCAGAAGGGACTCTCAGAGATCTTACAGTTAACTCACAGAAGAGGAAATCGAGTGCTGCAGAGGCTGTTATTATCTCAAATCAAGGAGGATATAAGAAATAATAAACCACTGTCTGCAAATTTTGAAATGTGCTCTGATGTAAAATTTAAATATATTTCCAGGTACTTAAAACTTAATCTTGGGTCCAGTGTTGTGACGCAGCAGGTTAAATCACTTCCTGTGATGCTGGCATCCCATGTGAATGCTGGTCCCAGCCCTGGCTGCTCCACTTCCAATATAAATCCCTGAGAAAAGTGCCTGGGAAAACAGCGGAGGACGGCCCAATGGCTTGGTCTCCTGTTACCCACCTGGCAGACCAGGAGGAAGCTCCTTGCTCCTAGCTTTGGCCCAGCCCTGGCTGTTTTGGGAATAAACGAGCAAATGGAAGATCTCTCTCTCTTTGTCCCTCTGTATAACTCTACTTTTCAAATAAATTTAAAGAACAAACAAAAAAACCACTGAATCTTGGAACTTTGCCACCTAACGAGCACAAGTAGTTGACTAAATTCCTGTTTACCTCAGGCAGGACAGTCCTACTTTAATTTTCAATATTATATCCTTTCATTCTAAGAGGCCCAGTTTGGTAAGAACTTAAATGGGCACTATAATGACGAAATACCATTGAGAGATAGCTAACAAGATGTAACTTTTTTCCTAACACAACTATAAAACTCAGGATTTTTATTATGAGTGCACACCACCAATCAAATTTGAGAAATATAAAGATACTTCCAGAAGTTCGTGGGAAAACAGAATTAAATGTTTATTTTAGGGGTTGGTGCTGTGGTATAGCAGGTAAAGCTGCCGCCTGCAGTGCCGGCATCCCACATAGGCACTGGTTCGAGACCTGGCTGCTCCTCTTCTGATCCAGCTCTCTGCTATGGCCTGGAAAAGCAGTAGATGGCCCAAGTCCTTGGGCCCCTGCATCTACGTGGGAGACCCAGAAGAAGCTCCTGGCTCCTGGCTTCGGATCAGCACAGCTCCGGCCACTGTGGCCAATTGAGGAGTGAACCAGAAGATGGAAGATATCTCTCTCTCTCTCTCTCTCTCTCTCTCTCATTGCCTCTCCTCTCTGTGAGTAACTTGACTTAAAAAAAAAAAAAGTTTATTTTTAGTGCAAAAGTTTTTTAAAATACATGCAGTTTTTTTCATAATACAAACTTTGCATGAACTTTTTAAAGAATACCATATATGCATGGATTTCAAAATCTCTTGGCACCAAAACAAATTTACATTCTAATTCTATTTGCCATAAACTTTTTGAAGCAGCTTGTAACTTCTTAGACAAACTATCAGTAGAAACCCTTGAGAACTTAAAATTCACTATTATAATAGAATGGTTATTTCTATTAGTACCTGAGACTAGGTAATTTTTTTAAAAAAAATTTATTTATTTGAAGGCAGAGTTACAGAGAGGCAAAGGCAGAGAGACAGCGAGAGAGGTCTTCCATCTGCGACAACTGGAGCTGCTCCAATCTGAAGCCAGGAGCCAGGAGATTCTTCCTGGTCTCCCACTTGGGTGCAGGGGCCCAAGGGCTTGGGTCATCTTCCACTACTTTCCCAGGCCATAGCAGAGAGCTGGATTGGAAGTGGAGTAGCCGGGACTTGAACTGGCGACCATATGGGATGCCGGCACTGCAGGCGGCAGCTTTACCCACTACACCACAGTGCCGGCCCCGAAACTGAGTAATTTACAGAGAAAAAAAAAATCATCTTTCACAGCTTCTGGAAGACAGGGAGCCACATCTGGTGACAGCCTTCTTCGTAACATGTTGGAAGGCATCACACGACCACAGTGGGCTAGTTTGTCTTCTAATAACCACTGTATGCATTTAAAACATATAATGATATGCTTTGAAGAGGAAAAAGCAAGTTTACTTACTCTGAACGACTTCCTGACACAGTTAATTGAGCAAAATTTTTCACTTTCTCTCGAACTACTTGTATTCCACGTTCATCTGATGCATTTAACTCAAGAACCCTTAACCGGAAAAGTTCAGGCCTATGTAAAAAAGAAAAAAATATAAAACATGGTAGAAAAAAGAATCCAAGCTCATGTACCATTTTAACACTTGTGCAATTTGCAAGTTTGAAAACCATCTAGTACAACCTGGACAGAACACAGTCACTTCTGTATTCTCTCTTGCAGAGCCAGGCAGTTAACATTTTGGCTTTTTCCCATGCATCACACACACACACACACACACACTTATTACATAACATACACATTTAAATCAATTTTCCACTTAGCATTGTATAATAAACATCTTGCCATGTTAACAAAACCATTTTAATGGCTGTATAATATTCCGCCTTATGACTGAACCATAATTTACTTATTCTTCTATTAGATATCTAGGTAGGTTTTTTTTTTTTTTTTTAAAGATTCATTTTATTTACTTGAAAGGCAGAGCTATAGAGAGTGAGAGCAAAAGCAAGCAAGCAATTTTCCATCTACTCTCCAGATGGCCACAACGGCCAGGGTGGTCCAGACTGAAGCCAGGAGCCAAGAACTTCATCCAGGTCTCCCATGTGTGTGGTAGTGGCCCAAGCATTTTGGCCACCTGCTGCTGCTTTAACAGGCACATTAGCAGGGAGCTGGATTGGAAATGGAGCAGCCATATAGGAGGTGGCTTAACCTGCTATGCCACAATGCCAGCCCCCTAGATAGTTTTTTTTTTTTTTTTTTTTTTTGACAGGCAGAGTGGACAGTGAGAGAGAGACAGAGAGAGAGAGAAAGGTCTTCCTTTGCCGCTGGTTCACCCTCCAATGGCCGCCGCTGCAGCCGGCGCACGGCGCTGATCCTGGCAGGAGCCAGGAGCCAGGTGCTTTTCCTGGTCTCCCATGGGGTGCAGGGCCCAAGCACCTGGGCCATCCTCCACTGCACTCCCTGGCCATAGCAGAGAGCTGGCCTGGAAGAGGGGCAACCGGGACAGAATCCGGCGCCCCAACCGGGACTAGAACCCGGTGTGCCGGCGCCGCAAGGTGGAGGATTAGCCTATTGAGCCACGGCGCCGGCTCAAATGTGTTAAAATATAGTATAATTTGAATTACTTCCATAGGTTGGTTGCTATAAGGAAAATTACAAGAGCCAGGTCCTGTAGTGCAGTGGGTAAAGCTGCTGTTTGGGATGCCACATGCCGTATCTGAGTGTGGGTTCCAAGCCCAGATACTCCGTGCTTCTGACCTAGCTCCCTGCTAATGCACCTGGGAGGCAGCAGATGATGGCCCAAGTTCTTGGGTTCCTGCCACTCATGAGAGACCAAGATGGAGTCTCTGGCTCCGGGACCTGGCCCAGCCCCCGCTGCTGTGGAGATTTGGGGAATGGACAGAAGTTTGTTGGGGCCCCCGCAGTAGTGTAGCAGGTAAAGCTGCCGCCTGCAGTGCCGGCATCCCATATGGGCACTGGTTCAAGTCCCAGCTGCTCCACTTCTGATCCAGCTCTCTGCTATGGCCTGGAAAGCAGTAGAAGATGGCTCAAGTCCTTGGGTCCCTGCATCCATGTGGGAGACCCAGAAGAAGCTCCTGGCTCCTGGCTTCTACTGGCCCAGCTCCAGCTGTTGTGACCATCTGGGGAGTGAACCAGCGGACAGAAGACCTCTCTCTCTGTCTCTCAGCCTTTCAAATAAATGAATAAATCTTAAAAAAAAAAAAAAAAAAAAAAAAAAAGATATCTCTGTCTCTCCCTCTCTCTGTTCATAAACTTAGGAAAAGAGAGCTGTAAGATTAAAACATGAACAGGGAGTGGGTATTTGGCCCAGTGGTTAAGATGCCTGCACCCTGTACCAAGAGTGTCCAGGTTTGACAGATGCCTGCCTCTGTCTCCTGACTGCAGCTTCCTGCTAATGCAGACACTGGGAAGCAGTGGGCATGGCTCAATTAATGGGGCTTCTGAAGCCCACCTGGGAGACCTGGAGAGTGTCCCAACTCCTGGCTTTGGCTCAGCCCCAGCTGCTGGTGGCATCTGAGGAGTGAGCCAGTGGATGGGGAGCTCTGTCTCTCAAATAAATAAAGAAATAAATGGGAACATGAGATTTTTTAAAAATCAGTTTTTTTAAAGGTTACTAAAAGTAACATGCATATTATGGTAGACAAGCTTGAGAAATCAAAAGAAGATAAAAATAACTGCCATATTCTCAAAACACTGTTTTGAAACTTCCTTCTAAGTCTTTTCTTCTACGTATACAAAAGTACTGCAAAAAGTTTACGGAAAATCAAAGGTAAGTTTATTTTGGTGCAAAAAATCTGAAATCCATGCAGTTTTTCCAGAATATACATTAACCACAAACTTTCTGATGAGCAGTTCTGTGTACTTTAAATTAGAAAAAAAAAGTTGCTATCAAGTAAATAAAATATTAGGCTAACAGCAGTTTTTCCTTTTGTCTTTGTATTTTTTGACAGGCAGAGAGAAAGAGAGAGAGAGAGAGAGAGAGAGAGGTCTTCCTTCCGTTGGTTCACCCCCCAAATGGCTGCTACGGCCGGCACGCTGCGCCAATGCAAAGCCAGGAGCCAGGTACTTCCTCCTGGTCTCCCATGCGGGTGCAGGGCCCAAGCACTTGGGCCATCCTCCACTGCCCTCCCAGGCCACAGCAGAGAGCTGGACTGGAAGAGGAGCAACCGGGACAGAATCTGGCGCCCTAACCGGAACTAGAACCCGGGTTGCCAGTGCCGCAGGCGGAGGATTAGCCTAGTGAGCCACGGCACCGCTAATTCTCCTTACATATTTGGTTCTTTTAGAAGCATCTAATTTTTTTTTTTTTTGAGATTTTTATTTATTTATTTTAAAGCCAGAGTTACACAGAGAGAGGAGAAGGAGAGAGGGAGAGAGGGAGAGAGGGAGAGAGGGAGAGAGGGAGAGAGAGAGAGAGGTATTCCATCCGCCAGTTCACTCTCCAGTTGGCCACAACGACCAGAGCTGCGCTGATCTGAAGCCAGGAACCAGGAGTTTCTTCCAGGTCTCCCATTTTGGTGTCAGGCCCAAGGACTTGGGCCATCTTCCACTGCCTTCCCAGGCCATATGAGATGCCGGCGCTTTGGGCCAAGGCTTTAACCCGCTGCACCACAGCGCTGGCCCCGAGGCATCTAATTGTTTTCATGTGTAGGATTTTAAGATACACTCTGGCCGTAAGCCTCATACAAAAAATACGGCTAAATTCAAGATAGCTTTTGTTATACTGGCGCATGTTTCATGGACATCAGACCTGGGCCACTATCTTTTACTTCTACGTAAAGGGCTCTAGAATGGTCGCCTAAGCCAAGACAGTCATGAGGAATCTAAGAAGGTGGCTCACAGGAAGATCTTCTGGTGTATCTGGAAACATACTACATGGACAACTACCCAGTCTGCTTATGCTCGAGTGGCTAGAGAGCAAGGCGCTGGCCTGGCCAGTCAAGGCAGGGCCTAGCAAGTTCAGAGCAGAATGAACTCAGAGGAGTGGTGCAGACAGGAGCAACAGAAACAGCAGATTCTGTCATGCAGCCACACAATGTGTACGTAATCATGAAGAGGTGATGAGACTATCAGCATGACTGGAAAAAACCTGGGCCTTTGGACTCCAAAAGGATGAAGACAGAGACACAAAAAATCAGCTTCCCTTGCTGTACATCTGAGTAAGATTCAGAAGGAAGGTCATAAAAGATGCAGCAAGCTAATTTACTGGGGAAGAGAAACAAAATGAGCCCACTGAACTAATTTCAAAAATTCAGAAATAAAAACAAATTCAATCATTCCACAGAGAAGCTAAATTCAAATCTTTAGAGAAAAATCACTAGGACCAGAGTTTTTGTGGTGTTGGGTCTGAGAGAGAGAGAGAGAGAGAGAAAGTATTTCAACTTACCCAAAGAGTTCTCTAGCTGCTGCCAATATAGTGGATGTTTTCCCAGTTCCAGGTGGCCCATAAAATAACAGATTAGGGAGCTGTAGAAATTAAATTTTTTAAAAAATAAATTGTATTGTGGCACAAAAATGAAAATAATGACTAAAAGTATCTTTAGAACATTTCAATGACTTCCCTAATAGAGAGGGTACATGTGTCTCTCTTTTTTTAAGATTTATTTTATTTATTTGAAAGAGTTACAGAGAGGTAGAGAGAGAGAGAGAGAGAGGTCTTCCATCTGCTGGTTCACTCCCCAGATGGCCGCAATGGCTGGAGCTATGCCGAACTGAAGCCAGAAGCCTCTTCCAGGTTTCCCACGCAGGTGCAGGGGCCCAAGGACTTGGGTCATCTTCTACTGCTTTCCCAGGCCACAGCAGAGATCTTGATTGGAAGAGGAGCAGCTGGGACTAGAACTGGTGCCCATATGGGATGCTGGTGCTTTAGGCCAGGGCTTTAACTTGCTGCACCACAGCACCAGCCTCTTTTTTTTTTTTTTTTTTTTTTAAGATTATTTGAAAAGCAGGGATACAGAGAGAACGAGAGGGAAATGGGTGGGGGGCAGAGGGAGAGAGAGAGGGAGGGAGAGAGGAAGGAAGTGGGAGAGAGAGAAAGAGAGAGAGAGAGAGAGAATCGATCTTCCATCAGATGGTTCACCTATCCTGAATAGCTGCAAGGACCAGGGCTGGGCCAGGTTGAAGCCAGGAGCTGCTTCTGGGTCTCCCACATTGGAGATGGGATGCCAGCACTGTAGGTATAGGCTTAAGCTTCGATGCCACAGCGCTGGCCCCGGTACATGTCTTATTAAGATGTCCAATATAATTGATATCATAGGGCTGACAGTTCTAAATATTGCTCTTTCATATACCCCCACTTTTTCCCAAAGTATTTTTTCAAAAGTTTAGTTAGTGACAGAGAGGAGAGGTATCTTCCATGCACTGGTTCATTCCCCAAAGGCCTGCAATTCCAGGGCTGAGCCAGGCTGACGCCAGGAGCTGGGGACTCAATCCAGGTCCCCCACATGGGTGGCAAGGACGCAGGTGTTCCAGCCGCACTCTGCTGCCTCACAAGGTGCACAGCAGTAGGAGGATGGCTCGGAAGTGGAGGCAGGACTCCAGCCCAGGCTGCACTGCTTCACTTGCTGTGCCGTAATGCCTGCCCCGACAATGTCTTTCTAATCTCTTAAACTGAATAGTTATGCTTGCTTGTATAACTTACCTACTTAAGTGAAATTTTCAAAACTAGAATTAGAACCATCTTATTTCTGAGGGGAACCTCAGGCCTCTGTCAGTTCTCTACATACTCCCTTGCTCAAGACTAGGTGAGATTTTATATTCTACAGAGGTGTGAGCTGTTTCAAGAAGGAAAGAGACCAAAACAGTACTGATTTGGACAATGCTGAGGAAAAAGGACTGACGGAGATAAATCAAGACACTGAATGAGCTGAAGATCTAAGAACAGAAATACTGAAAAAGGAAACTAAACATCTAAAAAGGTACTTCATAAAATTGGTGTAAACTGGGGGGCTGGCATTGTGGTATAGTGGGTTAAGCCACCGTCTGTGACACCGGCATCCCACAGGGGTGCCAGTTCATGTCCTGGCTGCTCCACTTCTTTATTTTTATTTTTTGAAGATTTATTTATTTATTTGAAAGCAGAGTTACAGAAAGGCAGAGAGACAGAGAGAGGTCTTCCATCCACTGGTTCACTCCCCCAAATGGCTGCAACAGCCGGAGATGGGCTGATCCAAAGCCAGGAGCCAGGAGCTTCCACTTGGTCTCCCATGTGGGTGCAGAGGCCTAAGGATTTGGACCATCTTCTGCTTTCCCAGGCCATAGCAGAGAGCTGGATCGGAAGAGGAGCAGGCAGACAGCAGCTTTACCCACTATGCCATAGCGCCAGCCCCCAACTCCCTGCTAAAGGCCTGGGACAAACAGCAGAAGATGGCCCAAGTGTTTGGGTCCGGGTCACTCACCTGGGAGACCAGGATGAAGTGCCTGGCTTTGCTGCAGCCATCTAGGGGAGTGAATCAGAGGATGGAAGTCCTAATTCATTCAAATAAATAAATACATCTTTAAAGCTAAATAAAATTTAAAAATAAAATAAACTTACCTTTTAATTTCATTTTCCAAAAAGTTTTTGAAGTACCTTTGTATTAAACACCAGGCCTAGTCCCACATCATGATTATGTGCTCTGTAAGGATACTTGCATGTACCACGGAGAATTCAATAGAAGCAGAAAGGGTAAGATATACGAAGCACACTCTCATATGTCTTATTGTGGTGTATGCTCTTAAAACTGATTCTTGAAAAAATTAAGCAAGTATATATATATATATTTTTTTTTTTTGACAGGCAGAGTGGACAGTGAGAGAGAGACAGAGAGAAAGGTCTTCCTTTTCCGTTGGTTCACCCCTCAATGGCCGCTGCAGCCGGTGAGCTGCGGCCAGCGCACCACGCTGATCCAAAGCCAGGAGCCAGGTGCTTCTCCTGGTCTCCCATGCGGGTGCAGGGCCCAAGGACTTGGGCCATCTTCCACTGCACTCCCTGGCTACAGCAGAGAGCTGGACTGGAAGAGGTGCAACCGGGATAGAATCCGGCACCCTGATCAGGACTAGAACCCGGTGTGCCGGCGCCGCAAGGCGGAGGATTAGCCTATTGAGCCGCGGCGCCGGCCTAAGCAAGTACCTTCTTTTATTTCTTAAAACTAGCCAACTTGGCTCCCATCAAGGAGGCAATTGATATGTGGAGAAGATTAATAAATGTACTAATGAGCTCTAAATTTTAAGATTTATTTATCTGAAAGGCAGCATGAGAGAACAGACAGATTTTCTGTCTGCTGGTTCACTCTCCAAATGGCTGCAACAGCCAGGGCTGAGCCGGGCTGAAGCCAGGAGCCTGGAACTCCATCTGGGTCTACTACATGGATGGCAGAGACCCAAGTACTGGGTCTTCATTCACCACTTTCCCAGGTGCATTAGCAGGTAGCTGTATCAGAAACAGAGCATTCCGATAGGAGATGCTAGAATTGCAAGTGGCAGTTTAACCCACTGTGCCACAGCATCAATCCCTTAAGCTCCAAATTCTATGAAACTACATCTTCAAATGTTTTTTCATAGAGGGAAATTATTGCATACAGGAAACTAACCAATGAGTGTACTTGCTCCTCTTTAATCATCTACCTTCCTCTGTTGTTCTCCCAAGTCTGATACCACTCTGTTGCTATTTAAGACTATTTATTGGTTTCACACTCCACTAAGAAAAGCAAAAACAATCAAACCTATATTGCTTACCATGGCCTTTAAGGACTTCATGGAGGTGGGTGTTTGTTCAGTAGTGAAGATGCCTGCACCCCATACTGCACTGCTTGGGTTCAAGTACCAGCTCTGCTTTGGACTTCACCCTCCTGTTAATACACACCCTGGAAGGCAGCAGGTGCTGGCTGAAGGACTTGGGTCTCTGCCACCCATGTCGGAGACCCAAATTGAGTTCTGGGTTCCTTGCTTTGGTCTGGTCCACCCCTGGCCACTGTAGGCATTTGGGGAGTGAACCAGTAGACAGAAGTTCTGTGTCTCTCTTTTAAATACATTTTTTTTTTAAAGATTTATTTACGGCCAGCGCTGCGGCTCAATAAGCTAATCCTCTGCCTGCGGTGCCGGCACACCGGGTTCTAGTCCCGGTTGGGGCGCCAGATTCTGTCCCAGTTGCTCCTCTTCCAGTCTAGCTCTCTGCTGTGGCCAGGGAGTGCAGTGGAGGATGGCCCAAGTGCTTGGGCCTACACCCCATGGGAGACCAGGAGAAGCACCTAGCTCCTGCCATCGGATCAGGGCGGTACACCGGCCGCAGCGGCATTGGAGGGTGAACCAATAGAAAAAAGGAAGACCCTTCTCTTTCTCTCTCTCACTGTCCACTCTGCCTGTCAAAAAAATAAAAAAAAATAAATATATATAAAAAAAGATTTATTTACTTATTTGAGAGGCAGAGTTACAGACAGGTCTTCCATCTGCTGGTTCACTTCCTAAATGGCTGCAAAAAGCTAGAACTGGGCTGATCTGAAGCAGGAGCTTCTTCCAGGTCTCCCACATGGGTGCAGGAGCCTGAAATCTTGGAACATTTGCTGCTGCTTTCCCAGGCCATAAGCAAAGAGCTGGACTGAAAGAGGAGCAGCCAGGATATGAACCAGCACCCAAAGGGTTGCTGGTGCCACAGGCAGTGGCTTAACCTACTACACCACAGCACCAGCCCCTGAATAAACTTTTTAAAATTAAGAATACTTCTGTGGTCTGCCCACTACCTCCTTCACCTTCTAGACTCCAGCTTACAATGGCCTCCAACAACTGAGTACTTCCTGGCTTCTGCATATGTTCTTTCCTCAACCTAGAAGCTATCCCTTCTTTCTTGTGACTACACATACACAAACTTCTGTCTCATTACATATACACAAATATCCCAAAACTAATGCACTACAAGTCATAAGCCTTCTCTGACCATCCAATGTAAAGTGGACCTTCTCTCCTATACTCGTATCTGGCTTTGCTGTACTTGTTGCATTTAGCATCTACTTATTGCTATTGAATAGCTGACTTAATTGTAAAATGTCTACCTCATTACATAATAAACTCAAAAAGGCCAGGAGCCTTATTTGGTCTTTTTTTTTTTTTTTTGACAGATAGAGTCAGACAGTGAGAGAGACAGAGAGAAAGGTCTTCCTTCCGTTGGTTCACCCCCCAAATGGCTGCTACAGCCGGAGCTACGCCGATCTGAAGCCAGAAGCCAGGTGCCCAAGCACTTGGGCCATCCTCCACTGCCCTCCCAGGCCTCAACAGAGAGCTGGACTGGAAGAGGAGCAACCGGGACTAGAACCTGGCGCCCATATGGGATGCCGGCACCGCAGGCGAAGGATTAACCAAGTGAGTCACGGTGTCGGCCCCAGAAGGAGCCTTATTTGTTCTATTTGCATCTGTATTCTCAGAATATTAGTTATTTTCCAAATAAATGAATAAACCGAAACAAAGACAAATGTTAATTAGAAGACTACTAACATTGGTAACCTAAGGTTTTTTTTTTTTTTTGACAGGCAGAGCGGACACTGAGAGAGACAGAGAGAAAGGTCTTCCTTTACCGTTGGTTCACCCTCCAACAGCCACTGCGGCTGGCACACCGCGCTGATCCAAAGCCAGGAGCCAGGTACTTCTCCTGGTCTCCCATGCGGGTGCAGGGCCCAAGCACTTGGGCCATCCTCCACTGCCCTCCTGGGCCACAGCAGAGAGCTGGACTGGAAGAGGGGTAACCGGGACAGAATCCGGCGCCCCAACCGGGACTAGAACCCGGTATGCTGGCGCCGCAGGTGGAGGATTAGCCTATTGAGCCGCGGCGCCAGCCTATAAGGTTTAAGACTATAAGACTCATTATTTTAAAAATACCCTAGACTTCCTGGTTTTTAAGGTTATACTATTATTTTGATTTGTGAACAATTCAACATTTGTAATGATTCATCTAGGTAAATATCACATATAATTGAAATTACTTAAAACAGGATAAGGGGGCAGGTGTTATGGTACAATAGGTTAAGCTGTCGCTTGGGACACTCCTATCTGATACTGGAGTGTTGGTTCCAGTTCCAGCTACTCCACTTCCAATCCAGCTTCCTGCTAATGCATCCTGGGAGGCAACATATGATAGCACAAGTGCTTGGACACCTGCTACCCGTGTGGGAAACTCAGCTGGAGTTCCAGGATTCTGGCTTCAGCCTGGCCTTGGTCTGGTTGTTAGGGAGTGAGCCAGCAGATGAGCATCTCTCATCTGAAATCCAAGATGTAGGGCTGATGCTATGGCATAGCAGGTAAAGCCACTGCCTGCAGTGCCAGCATCACATATGGGCGCCAGTTCTAGTCCCGGCTGCTCCACTTCCAACCCAGCTCTCTGCTATGGCCTGGAGAAGCAGAAGATGGCCCTAGTCCTTGGGCCCCTGCACCCACCTGGTAGACCCAGAACAAGCTTCTGGCTCCTGGCTTCAGACTGGCCCAGATCCAGCCGTTGTAGCCATTTGAGAAGTGAACCAGTAGATGGGAGATTCTCTCTCTCTGCCTCTCCTTCTCTGTAACTCTGTCTTCCAAATAAAAATGAATAAATCTTAAAAAAAAAAAAAAAGGCAGAAAGGGGAGGATCTAGTCTATCTTATTCAGTGGTCTTTACTTGAATACTGTATAACGATGCCACACAGGACTGAATAGGAAGCTTAGAATTTGTTGAACTAATCACCAATGTAGGAATAGTCAGAAAAGACCTTACAGCATGGTATTTGTTGGAGGCAAGCGGGTACAAAGAAGGAAGAGGGTGAATAAATTGCATCTTAAATTTCTCATGATGCCGAACACCATCTGCTACTCACATCAGCTCCTTCTAAAGACTTCTTCAGCACGGAAACCACTTCTTCCTGGAAAGCAACTTCATCCACACATTTTGGGCGACTGGGGAGACAGAGAGAGGTTATTTAGCATATACAATGGCTAGAGAAGTCTCTGTCCCTTCTGCTAAAATATCAATGGTAATTCTTATATATTGGTAATGAAATGAGAACTTTTCACAATTTTAAGTAGGTGGGAACCGCATTCATATTTATGTTAAGCAAATATATATTGAAATAAAATAGGGGCTGGCGCTGTGGGACAGCGGGTTAACGCACTGGCATCCCATATGGGCGCCAGTTTGAGATCTGGCTACTCCACTTCCGATCCAGCTCTCTGCTATGGCCTGGAAAGCAGTAGAAGATGGCCCAAGTCCTTGGGCCCCTGCGCCCGTGTGGGAGACCTGGAAGAAGCTCCTAGCTCCTGGCTTCGGATCAGCGCAACTCTGGCCATTGCAGCCAATTGGGGAGTGAACCATCGGATGGAAGACCTCCCTCTCTCTCTGCATCCCCTCTGTGTAACTCTGATTTTCAAATAAATAAATCTTTAAAAAAATTAGAAATAAAATAATTTTTCACTTCCTATCTGTGTTGCCTGTATCTGTTATGCTTAAAAAAATTAAGCAAAAGGATATTTCAAATGCTAACTGGTTAAATAAAGTGAACACTTGCTGAGAAAGTAATATTATATTCTGACACAATTAAGAATAAACTTAAGCTGAAGAGGAAAAACTTAATAACCAAAGGGTAGGGAATTATTTTGTTTAATATTAGTTAAATATGTATGCATAATATGTTGTTATTGTGCTAATACCAACTTAAAAGAAGGCTTATTTACTTTATGGAGAGCTAATAACAAGTTTAACCAATATGAAGTTAATAATATATAATTTTCATCTTATGTCATTAGTGATTTTAGGAGAAGCTAGACCAAAGTTATACTCTCAGCACTAAAATTAAGCTTTCAGCTTAATCAAACTTTCTTTGGTCCATATTCTTCCAATTAACTGAATTCATGAGAGGCAGGAATTATGTCCAGTGATATTTTCTAGGGAATCCTGTGTATGTTATAAAGCAGGGTCTCATATTCAAATCTAGCTGCAGGGATTAGGCAGATAATAAGTGAGGAAGGCAGCATGTAAGGCATAAGAAGACAGCCGGACTGTGACACACTGAGGACACCTAGCTTTTCCCAAATGAGCAACACCTAGTGATCCTGATCTCCTGAGAAGACAAAAAATAATCTCCATTTCCCCACCCCCTGCATAATTTTTTAATTTAAAATTCATAAGCACCACTGGCGCCAAGCAAAACATGAGTGCTTTATTTGGCCAAGTTATCTGCAAACCCTTGGAATAATTGAGGCTACATCCAGTGGATAAAATTACCTGCCATAAAATCACTTAGCTGATACTAATTTAAACACCACTTCAAGTGCTCCTGCCAAAAATAAAAATAAAACTCAACAATCCCCACCTATTAGTACTGCAAAGGGACCAGATTATTTGGATTTAAGGACAATCCCTGACCAAGACTTACAGCCAGGTTACAGGAACTTTGATTTCTTCACTTCTGATCCCACTCCTAAAATGGTAGATCTTATTTGTAGAAAAGATCTTACTTCATCTATAAAACAAAGGAATTAAACTACATCTCTCCCAAGTACCTGTGAGTTCCAAGACCCTATGACTTACACTAACTGGGTGATTTTCAAGGACATTTAAATAAAACAAAGTAAAAACTGAGTGATGAGAACTGGGTAGAGAGGCAACGTATTAGTCATTTCAACAGAAACGTAAGCACTCTTACTATTTCTCCACCCACGGAACAGGTTTGGCTTTCTTGGTCTCTGCACTGCTTCCTGCACTAGCAGCTACTCCTCGATCCTTGGTCGGTGGCAGCTTAGTACTGGCAGATGTGCCTTTGAGAAACGCCTGCATGGCTACTTCACTCTGACCAGCTGCAGGGTAGAAGAGGAAAAAACGTTTCTGAAACATCATAAGAAAGCGCAGCCTAAATGCACAACCATTCTGCACAAAGGCAGTCAAGAACCACTTACCAAACGACAGCACCCCAGACCTCCCGACGCTCTGAATGTGTTGTCCTGTGGACTACAGGACATACAGCAGGGCAAAATCCTTAAGGAACTTAGACTCTATTTACAGTGAAGCAGTTAGAAAACAAAGCCCACTTGTAAGTCAGCAAAATTTCCAAAGTCAAGTTGCAAGAAAAACTTTGTAAGAATTTTAAGCAAATTAAACATGACATCACTAACAATCAAACTGTATTGAGCTTCTACGTTCTCTTCCATTTCAGTCCTGGGTCCCACTCTAGCTCAAACCCTGAAATGAACCCAGCCCTTAGGAGTGCTTGGGCCATGGTTGTGAAGGCCCATTTCTCTGTGTGTGACAGCCCCATTCAAGGCCCATTCAGTTCACTGGCTGAGCCAACGCTTGCCTTCGGAGACTTTCTTGTGGGGAAGGGAGGGTGGAGCTAAAATGGAAACAGCTGTTTTTCTGATAGCCTGCTCATTTGAAGAAATCAAAGCACCAGTGTAGAAAGTGAGGGGAGTTTAACAAATTCATCCCACCCAGGTTAACTACCACTAACATTTAGGTAAACATTCTTTCAGACTGTTTTAGGGATTAAAAACAAAAACAAACCAGGGCGCTGTGGTGCAGCGGGTTAACGCCCTGGCCTGAAGCGCTGGCATCCCATAAGGGTGCCAGTGTGAGACCTGTCTGCTCCTCTTCCCATCCAGCTCTCTGCTATGGCCTGGGAAAGCAGCAGAAGACGGCCCAAGTCCTTGGGCTCCAGCACCCGTGTGGGAGACCCGGAAGAAGCTCCTGGCTGCTGGTTTCAATCTGCACAGCACCGGCCCTGCAGCCAATTGGGGAGTGAACCAGCGGAAGGCAGACCTCTCTCTCTCTCTGTGTGTGTGTAACTCTGACTTTCAAATAAATCTTTACAAACAACAACAACAACAAAATAACTTGCCTGAAAACCTCTAGCATTAGCTATTGCATTAGCAATTCTAATTTCACTGCTGTTCCATCCCAGTGCCTACAATAGTGCCTGGTTCATAGTATTTGGTGAATGAACAGGGCATCCATGAGTCTGTTTCCCTACCTGCAAATAAAGCTAAGGCTTACTACATAAGGCAAGTTAAATTAAATAAAAGAAGGTGGGTAAACACGTAGTTCGGGGCGTGGCAGATGAGTAAATACTCGTAAAACGAAGCAAACTGCTCAGACCCGCGAGCAGCCCAGCTTTCTAACCTTACTGGGCTACTGCATCTTGCCGCGGGCTGTTAAACAGAGCACGGCCCGCAGCAGGGCGCCCTGGAGTCCCGCTTCCCCAGGCTGCAGGCGCGGGAAGAGGCGGTGGCCAGCCGGGACCGCACTGGGGCACCGACGGCAGGCGTGGGGAGGGCGAAGGCAAGCACGCAACGTGAGCCCAGCTTCCCAGTGCCGGTACCTGGCGCAGCCTGGGCCTCTCAGCCGCCGGCTCGTTCCTGGGGTATCCGGGAGCGAGAGAGGAGATGCTCGCGATGGCTCAGCTCCGCCCCGCAACCCGAAAGTAACGAGCCCTGGAGACTTACAGCCAACGCCGTGCCCAGAGCAGCCTCGGTTCCCGCCACGGAACTGCCGCGAAGTGCAGCGCGGGAATCCGCGGGCACGAAACGCGTCACTTCCGGCCAGGGCGCGCGCCGCCCGCGGAGGCCCTGGTTTCCGGGCGTGCGGTGGTAGATTTAAACGTGAGAGCAGACGTGCGAGCTTTTAGAAATGCGTGGACTGGAGAGTCGTCGCCCTGGCTTTGGGCTCTGCTCCCACTCGAGACTGTAGGGCGAGGCACCTGAGCACGACCGTCCCCGACGGAATGGGGGTCTAGCGGACAGGGTGCTTGGGCACCGGCGGCATGCGTGGCCCGCGGCGCGAGCCTGGGCAGCCCGGCAGGCCACCGAAGGTTTCGGAAATCCACTGTTGTGAGGTCCGGCGTGCCGGATGCTTACGTCACTGTGAACTTAAGTTGTCGCTCTGAGGCGTCTCACGGGCGTTGCTATGGCGACCCAGTTGCTCGGCTTGCAACCGGCTTCGGCCGGGAAGACTTGGGGCAGGCAGAGTGGGCTCGATCTTTGGCCAGAAGAGGGCACCCTGCTGGTCCCCGTGCTTCCTGTGTGCTTTAAGGCCCTACCTTGCCCTCTTGTAGAACGGGGCTCACACCTCTAGCAGTGTCAGCTGTTGTGTTGTGGACTTGGTCATCCCTTTGATCTTCCCCGCATGCTTGGTTTAGCTCTGGTTTGTTCTTTAGTCGTATTAACCCTAACGCTTGGGGCTGATGCTCTGGCATGGCGGGTAGAGCCTCTGCCTGCAGTGCCAGCATCCCATATGGGTGCTGGCTTGAGACCTGGCTACTCCACTTCCGATCCAGCGCTTTGCTGTGGCCTGGGAAAGCAGTAGCAGATGGCCCAAGTGCTTGGGCCCCTGCACCCGCGTGGAAGACTGAAGGAAGCTCCTGGCTCCTGGCTTCAGATGGGCGCTGCTCTGGCCATTACAGCCATCTGGGGAGTGACCCATCAGATGGAAGACTCTCTCTCTCTCTCTCTGCCTCTGCCTCTCTGTAACTCTGCCTTTCAAATAAATAAATACATAAATCTTGGGGGAAAAAAATAAATAAACCTAACCCTTCCTTAATTTGACCTCCACAGTCCTTTGTGTTGATCTGGGTCTTCTCCAAAGAAAAACAAGCTTTTTTTTTTTTTTTTTTTTTTGACTCAGCATGACATTCATTCGTGGTCAAATTCACATTTATTCATTTGCCTTGCAACAAGTATTTAAGGGATTCCCACAAACTGTGCTAGCTGCTGTAATACAACAAGGAACAGACTTGAAGATCCCCTCTGCAATGTGATCTGTGTTAGGCAGAGGAAGTAGCGGAGTGTGAGAACATACAAGGTACTTCAAAAAGTTTGTGGAGGCCCGGGTGTTTGGTGCAGCAGTAAGAATCTGCTTGGGACTTCTGCATCCCATATGGATGCCTGGGTTCAGAATTCCAGCTCTCCTGGGGCCAGCGCTGTGGTGCAGCGGGTTAACGCCCTGGCCTGAAACGCTGGCATCCCATATGGGCGCCGGTTCGAGACTCAGCTGCTCCACTTCCGATTTAGCTCTCTGCTTTGGCCTGGGAAAGCAGAGGTTGATGGCCCAAGTCCTTGGGCCTCTGCACTAGTGTGGGAGACCTGGAAGAGGCTCCAGGCTCCTGGCTTCAGATCAGCGCAGCTCCGGCTGTTGTAGCCAATTGGGGAGTAAACCATCGGATGGAAGACCTCTCTCTCCCTACCTCTCCCCTCTCTGTGTAACTCTGACTTTCAAATAAATAAATAAACCTTAAAAAAAAAAATTCCAGCTCTCTTCCAATTCCAGCTTTTTGCTAGTGTGCACCCTGGAAGCAGCAGGTTATGGCTCTAGTATTTGGGCCCCTGCCGCCCACTAGGGAGATCCCGATTGAGTTCCAGGCTCCTGGCTTTTGCCAAGCCCAACCCTGTCTGTTGTGGGCATTTGGGGAGTGAACCAGTGGATGGAAGGTCTCTCTGTTTCTCTTTCTCTGTCTTTCAAATAATAATAGTATTTTTATTTTTAAATACTTTTTTAAATTATTTTTTCCATTTATTTGAAAGGCAGAGTTAGAGAGAGAGAGAGATATCTTCCATCTGCTGGTTCACTCCCCAAATGGCCACAATGGCTGAAATTGAGCTGATCCAAGGCCAGGAGCCAGGAGCTTCTTCCAGGTCTCCCACATGGGTGCAGGGGCCCAAGGAATTGAGCCATCTGATGCTGCTTTTCCAGCTTTTCCAGGCCATAGCAGAGAGCTGGATTGGAAGTGGAGTGGCCAGGTGTCGAACTGGCGCCCATATGGTATGCCAGTGCTTCAGGCCGGGGTGTTAACCCTCTTTACCACAGCACCAGCCCCTTGTTTTGTTTTTAAATATTTATTTGAGAGGCAGAGACAGACAGAGCTCCCATTACTGGTTCACTCTCCAAATGCCTGCAACATCTGCGGCTGAGCCAGGGCCAAGGGTGGGAACCAGAAATACAATACAGATCTGCCACATGGGTGGCAACAGCTCAACTACGTGAGCCATCACTGCCACCTTGCAGGGTCTGCCGTAGCAGGAAGTTGGCATCAGGAGCCAGAGCTGGAACTCAAATCCAGTACTCTGATGTGAGAGGCAGCTTAATCACTGGGTCGAAGGCCTGCTCCTCTTGATTTTTTTTTTATTTTTTTTTTAACTTTTATTTAATGAATATACGTTTCCAAAGTACGAATAATGGATTACTATGGCTTCCCCCCCATACCGTCCCTCCCACCCACAACCCTCCCCTTTCCCACTCCCTCTCCCCTTCCATTCACATCAAGATTCATTTTCGATTATCTTAATATACAGAAGATCAGCTTAGTATACATTAAGTAAGGATTTCAACAGTTTGCTCCCACACAGAAACATAAAGTGAAAAATAATAGATGATTTTTTTTAATGATGATGAAATCAGATCAGACCTATTGTCATGTTTAATCCCAGTGAGAGTCAAGTTGGGAGTTGATAGTTTCTTTTTTTTTTTTTTTTACAGAGGATCAGTTTAGTATGCATTAAGTAAAGATTTCAACAGTTTGCACCCCCATAGAAACACAAAGTGAAATATATTATTTGAGTACTCGTTATAGCATTAAATCTCAATGCACAGCACATTAAGGACAGAGATCCTACATGAGGAGTAAGTGCACAGTGACTCCTGTTGTTGACTTTACCAATTGACACTCCTGTCTATGGCATCAGTAATCTCCCTATGCTCCAGTCATGAGTTTCCAAGGCTATGGAAGCCCCTTGAGTTCTCCGACTCTTATCTTGTTTAGACAAGGTCATAGTCAAAGTGGAGGTTCTCTCCTCCCTTCAGAGAAAGGTACCTCCTTCTTTGAAGACCTGTTCTTTCCACTGAGATCTCACTCACAGAGATCTTTTGCCAGAGTGTCTTGGCTTTCCATGCCTGAAATACTCTCATGGGCTTTTCAGCCAGATCCGAATGCCATTAGGGCTGATTCTGAGGCCAGAGTGCTATTTAGGGCATCTGCCATTCTATGAGTCTGCTGAGTATCTCACTTCCCATGTTGGATCACTCTCCCCTTTATTTATTCTATCGGTTAGTGTTAGCAGGTACTAGACTTGCTTATGTGCTCCCTTTGACTCTTAGTCCTTTCATTATGATCAATTGCGAACTGAAATTGATCACTTGGACTAGTGAGATGGCATTGGTACATGCCACCTTGATGGGATTAAATTGGAGTCCCCTGGTATGTTTCTAACTCTACCATTTGGGGCAAGTCAGCTTGAGCATGTCCCAAATTATATATCTCTTCCCTCTCTTATTCCCACTCTTATGTTTAACAGGGATCACATTTCAGTTAAATTTCAACACTTAAGAATAACTGTGTATTAATTACAGAATTAAATCAGTCATATTAAGTAGAACAGACAAAAAAACTACTAAGAGGGATAATGTATTAAGTTGTTCATTAACAGTCAGGGCTATGCTGATCAAGTCACCGTTTCCCATAGTGTCCCTTTCACTTCAACAAGTTTCCTTTTTGGTGTTCAGTCAGTTGTCACCGATCAGGGAGAACATATGGTATTTGTCCCTTTGGGACTGGCTTATTTCACTCAGCATGATGTGTTCCAGATTCCTCCATTTTGTTGCAAATGACTGGATTTCGTTGTTTCTTACTGCAGTAAGATTTATTTTGTTTATTTGAAAGAGTTATAGAGAGAGGTAGAGACAGAGAGAGAGGTCTTCCATCTGCTGATTTACTCCTCAGATGGCTACAATGGCCGAAGCTGTGTCAATCCAAAGCCAAGAGCTTCCTTTGAGTCTCCTATGTGGGTGCAGGGGCCCAAGGACTTGGGCCATCTTCTACTGCTTTCCCAGGCCATAGCAGAGAGCTGGATTGGAAGAGGAGCAGCTGGGACTAGAACTGGTGCCCATATGCGATGCCAGTGTTTCAGGCTAGGGCTTTAACCAGCTGTGCCACAGTGCTGGCCGCTCTTTTAATCTTTCATTTTACAGAACGGAGACAGCACCATGGAGTCTCCCTGTGAGGATTAAATGAGATGGTGCTCCAGGCATGGCCCTGGCCCAGATTAACCTTTCACTCCTGTTAGCACCGTGGTGTGGCCCACTGTTCCTCCAAAGCAACAGAAGCAGCCCAGATTCAGCCCTCAGATGGACGAGGTGCTAGTCTTTCGAGCAGAGCTCCAAATCTCCAGTCTAACTGACTCTGTTGGCATTCTAGAAATGGCTCTGAAATTTGCATATACAATTTTACCTTTACTTTCCATTAGATGAGAGAAAAGTCTAGAAGGGACTTAACCAAAAATATACTTTGACTAAATCTGCTGGAAGAAAAACTCGTCTTCCTGTGGGGAGCAACTGGGAGCAACTCGGACTAGACTAAGTTACTGGAATTAAGACTTATTCTAGGCCGGCGCCGCGGCTCACTAGGCTAATCCTCCGCCTAGCGGCGCCGGCACACCAGGTTCTAGTCCCGGTCGGGGCGCCGGATTCTGTCCCGGTTGCCCCTCTTCCAGGCCAGCCCTCTGCTGTGGCCAGGGAGTGCAGTGGAGGATGGCCCAGGTGCTTGGGCCCTGCACCCCATGGGAGACCAGGAAAAGCACCTGGCTCCTGGCTCCTGCCATCGGATCAGCGCGGTGCGCCGGCCGCAGCGCGCCGGCCGCGGCGGCCATTGGAGGGTGAACCAACGGCAAAGGAAGACCTTTCTCTCTGTCTCTCTCTCTCACTGTCCACTCTGCCTGTCAAAAAAAAAAAAAAAAAAGACTTATTCTATGCATCTGCTCTCCCACAATATGGCGCTGGGAGAGGAGGAAACAGCTTCTACACAGATGCCTCCAGTTCAACCAATAAACTGTAGGACCTGCTCCTGATTGGAGGAGAGCAGCGTACTCGGCATGTGGGTAGCAGAGTTGGGATTGGTGGAAGAGGACTATAAAGGAGGAGAGAGACAACATGCACCAGGAACATCTAAGGGGAACATCTATCTGAAGGAACACCTGTGCAGCCCCCGAGAGAGCCGGCCGGCGGTGTGCCGCTCCCCCGCGGAAGTGGGGAAAGTGGCAGGGGGAACCGCCCTTCCACGGAGGTGGAAGGGACGGTAGCCAACCCGGGAAGAACCAGCAGCAAACCCGGGGAGGGCCGAGCAGACAAAAGAACAACGCAGGGTCCTGTGTCGTTCCTCCACGAAGAGGGGGAGCGACACTTCCTAGCACCCTCTAGAGTGGCTCCGTTCTGCCTTCTAGTGGACAGGGAGCGAAAAAGCCACATTTACAGCAAATGATTTTGTCATGACTTGCTGTCAATAACCAAAAAAGTTCTTTCTGACTATAATTTTTTAAAGATTTATTTATTTATTTGAAAGTCAGAATTACATACAGAGAGAAGGAGAGGCAGAGAGAGAAAGAGAGAGAGAGAGATCTTCCAACTACTGGTTCACTCCCCAATTGGCTGCAATGGCCAGAGCTGTGCCTATCCGAAGCCAGGGACCAGGAGCTTCTTCCAGGCCTCCCACACGGGTGCAGGGGCCCAAGGACTTGGGCCATCTTCTACTGCTCTCCCAGGCCATAGCAGAGAGCTGGATCGGAAGAGGAGCATCTGGGGCTCCAACTGGTGCCCACATGGGATGCCAGCACTACAGGCAGCAGCTTTACCCGTTAAGCCACAGCACCAGTCCCTGACTGTATAATTTTTTAACAAATATTTTCTCTCTTAAAAGATTTACTTATTTATTTGAAAGCTACAGAGAAGCAGAGGCAGAGAGAGAGAGATATCTTCCATCTTCTGGTTCACTCTCCAGAAGGCCGCAACAGCTGGAGCTGGGCTGATCTGAAGCCAGGAGCCAGGAGCTTTTTCCAGGTCCTCTACATGGATGCAGGAGCCCAGAAACTTGGGCCATCTTCTACTGCTTTCCCAGGCCATAGCAAAGAACTGGATTGGAAGAGGAGCTGCAGGAACTTGAATTGGCGTCTGTGTGGGATGCCGGCACTGCAGGCGGTGACTTTACCCACTATACCACAGCGCCAGTCCCCTGACTGTATAAGATTAAACTCTGTACTAAGTTCACTTATTAACAGATTCACTAATCTTGGTAAGGAAAAACAACAACCCAGTATTGTAAATATTAAGCACTAGATTTCCCAAAACATTTATATTTACATATTATAAATTTAAAAATCATCTGTGGTGCCAGCAACACAAATGGGCGCCAGTTCGAGTTCTGGCTGCTCCACTTCCGATCCAGTTCTCTGTTATGGCCTGGGAAAGCAGTAAAAGATGGCCCAAGTACCCATGTGGGAGACCTAGAAGCTCCTGGCTCCTGGCTTCAGATCAGGGGTCATTTGGGGAGTGAACCACCAGACAGAAGATTTTCTCTCTCTGTCTCTGCCTCTCTCTGTATGTAACTCCACCTCCCAAATAAATATGTAAATAAAATAGAATAAAAATTAATTTAAAAAATTTTAGAAAGGAAATAAGAGACTGATGCCTGTGACCCTGCATCAGCAAATTCTGACTGGTGGTGAACAATTTGACTGAGTCCCCCTGCAAAGTGAAGCTGTCTTCATGGAGGGATGTTCTCCAAGTATTGCCTGATTCTGAGACTTCCTGTGCTGGAAATGTGTACAGAAAGAGGTAGGAAATATTGTCCCTGTTGCCATGTAGCTCCGAGTCCAGTAGAGAACACAGATTCAGGCCACACAGAGCGGAATGTGGTTTATGTCATAGGAGATGCCTCAAAGGCATTTGCAAAACCTCCCACCATCTCCCACAAGACGCTCCTCCCACTCTGCCCCTGCCTTCATTCTCACCCTTGCTCTTCCCACTTCCCCTCTGCTACGCTTCCTCTTCTTTCTCCCCCTGCCCTGCGCTGAAACGGTGCTTTTCTAACTGTGGGCTGTAACACTTTAGCAAGTTGGTGGGTCTGTATCAGCATTGAAAACAATGAACTAGAACACAAAGGCAGGTATTGTGTTAAGGCAGCTAGGTATTAGTCTACGTGTGAACGAGGGGTTGGAGAAAATGTGAAGTTTTAAAGAAAATGAATTCATGTGCAGTGGAATGAGGAAACAGGTCCTGAGAGCAGGACCCAGCCTCTTGGCTGTCTTCCCTGCCCAAGGTGTCCTCACCTGTCCTATATCAGAAGGACTTCGCTGAATTGAGGGAGGGATGCAGCTGGCCCGACTGGACTGCAGGAGTCATTTGCTTCTGCAGTAGATAAGAACTTTGATAGCCAGAGTTGTGTGGAGGGGTTTGTTCAGGGGAACTCCACGTCCAAAAGTCCCCCACCCAGACTTCCCCAGAAGAGCAGGGAGGGGAGAAGAAGCAGGGGGCCATAAAGACCCAGTCTGAATGCGGAGTGCGCTCTCAGGCTTCCCTGAGACACCTGCCTGCTCTATCAGGTGTAGCAATTTCTGTCTCTTCACTTGTGTCCATAAAATTCTTTGCTAATCGCCTTCTCATCTGCTCATTCATTAAGTTCCCAGGGTTCAAATAAACAGTTACAACTGTTGTATAAACTTGTCTTCAGATGTGTGTCTGCATGTGTGTGTGCTCTGGGTCAAGACTTAGCATTTATATCTTACTTCAAGACATTAGGAAAACCCTGCTACACACTTAACAGAGGAAGGTCCACGGTGCCTCCAGGAGTCCTAACCCTCACCCAGGCCACCAAGAGCTGAGGAGACCAGAGTAAAGGTTTTACTCTCCAAGAAGGTTCTTTGCCTTTCTCAGCAGGGATTAAATTTCAACACATGAACCCCTGGAAAGCACATTCAAGCCATACCTACACAATAGTATTGAGCCTTTTATTTTCAGAAAAGCTATTTTTCATTTTAATCGAAAGGCAAAAGACAGAGACAGAGATCTTTCATCTTGCTGGGTCATTCCCCCCAAATACCTCCAACAGCCAGGGCTGGGCCATACTGAAGCCAGAAGATCTAAACTGCCTCCAGGTCTCCCACATGTGAGGCAGAGACTCAAATACTTGAAACAGCATCTTCCCTGGTTTGGCTTAGCAGGGAGTTGGATCCAACCAGGCACTCCAACACTGGATGTGAGTGCCCCAAGCAGGGATTTAACCACTGCACCAAACACCTGCTCACTATGTGCAGGAATTTGTTTCAGAAACTTTTTTTTTTTTTGCTGTACATTTTTGAATTCTTTTCAGAGGTATTTATTTACAATTCTTTTAAAAATTTTCCTGTACTTTTACTTATTTCGTTGTTGGTTTTATTTGTTTTCAGATTGCTGAGTTTGAGAATCACAGTCGTCCTGCAGTATCTGTAGGCGACTGATTCCAGGTCCCCTGCTAAGATAACAAAGTCAGCAGATGCTCAAGTCCGTCTATAAAATCACATCACATTTGTAGCCAGCCTTCACATCCTCCTAGACAATTGATATAATTTCTAGATGACCTGAAATACCCAGTACCACATAAATGCTATTTAGTTGTTATATTGTATTATTTAGGGAATAATGACCAAAAAAATCTATACACATTCAGTGCAGATGCAATTTATTTCTCAAATGTTTTCTATCCATGGTTGGTTGAACCCATGGATGCAGAACCCATGAATATAGAGGCCTGATGGCACCATCTGTCAGGATCCGGTCACTGGCAGAGACACCATGCTGATTATTTTTCCAGAGATAGTAATATGAAGAATGTTTACCTAGTTATTAGAGAACTAAAAATCCAATAACAAATGATATTGCAATACCACAAAGATTTCAACTGCAAGAACCAGTTACTGCCCCAGGAGCAAAGGGAACAGGGGAAAAGACTGGAATTAACACACACTCAGAAGCTTGGGGGTGGCTTCTGCAGCTGGGGAGAGTCCTTGGAGGAAGCACTGCTGATGATATAGGGGACTCGGTCTTGGAGGCTGGGGTCCAGATGCGGAATCATGGGTGCAGAACTCTGAGGAGGGAACGTGACCAGCTGGTGCTGGTGTCTGTGAAGGGACCTGATGAGGCTGGTTAAGGGGGTGTTGTGAAAATGGCAAATCAGAACCCACTGCCATCACTGGAACCAACTGTGGCTGGAGAAGTGCTCCCCTGGGACCAGGCACACAAGGAAGTGTGTCTCTGTCACAAGGAAGTGTAACACAAGCATGTCTCTGTCTTCTCCAGCCTCCATTAACCCGGCCAAGGACTCGTGTGGCTGCACGACAAGGTAGACATAGAAAAGCATTTAGATCCCCAAACCTGGGTCTGCTCACCTGTCCCACAGCAAGGAAATCACCGACACTGAGCTGGTGGAACAAAGTCAGTGATTATTATACAATGCAGAGCAAGGAGACGGGCAGCTATCACTCACTTCCCAAGGTTCCTTAGGCAGGGAGGGTGGTGAATCTCACAGAGCAGTGCAGAGTAAGCTTGCATGTGGCCCTCTTTTGGTGGGTTAGCGATAAGAGCCCAGCATGTTCTTCTGAAGATGCTGTAATGGCAATGCAGGCATTAGTCCATCTGGGGTTTACTGGGTAGACTGGTAATTACTTTGCAGGATCTGGGATTCCCATGGAGCGTCTCAAAATAGAGTCTAGTTATAGGATGCTAACTATAGAGGTGATGACTGAATTGAGTCTTTGGGGTCTCATGAGGATGGCCTGACCCTTGCCCTAATTTAGTGAGTAGGTCTTTACTAAGGTGTTGACTTGTAACTATCAAAGCAGAAGCAGAGAACCTGCAAGCCAAGGGAGAGAGACTGAGGCCTGACAAAGTCTCCATCTGGGGCACTGGGGATAGGGACTCAGTTTCAAGAGTAGGCTGGAAGCTGAGAAATCAAGGCTTACTAACAAACACACTTAGCTTTGGAGTTACTCTGCTTCAGAGTTGATATTGGATTTAATTCATTTTGGAAATGTTACGGGTGATCTGATTATAAATTTTTGCTCACCACAGATGTGGCTGAGCCTGCTGTCTGTCTGCTAATTTGTTTCTGGGATGGTGAGGGCCGACAAGCACCTGAGAGGATTCCCTTCCATCCCACTGAAGGACATCACTTTAGAATTAGAAAGCAGGAGCAGGTGTTGGCACAGTGGTTAAGCTCCTGCTTGAGACACCTGCATCCATACTGGACTGCTGGGGTTTGAGTCCCAGCTCCACGCATGAGTCCAGCCTCCAGGTTATACACACCAGCGGTGGTGACTCAAATAGCTGGGTACCTACCACCCAAATGGGAGACACAGACGCCTGGCTCAGCCCTGCGATTGCAGCATTGGTGGAGCCTACCAGAGGATGGAAAATCTCTGTCTATCTCTCTGCTTTTCAAATTCAGATAAATTTTAATTTTTTTAATTAGAGAAAATAAAAAGTGTTTTTTACTTTGTTCATAAAGAAGACCTTGGGGGAGGGGGGCAGCATTGTGGTACAGTGAGCTAGGCTGCCACCTGTGACACCCACAGCCTTTATGAGCACCAGTTTGAGTCCCGGCTCTTCCACTTCTGATCCAGCTCCCTTCTTTTTTTTTTTTTTTTTTTTTGACAGGCAGAGTGGACAGTGAGAGAGAGATAGAGAGAAAGGTCTCCCTTTGCCGTTGGTTCACCCTCCAATGGCCACTGGCTGCAGCCAGGAGCCAGGTGCTTCTCCTGGTCTCCCATGCGGGTACAGGGCCCAAGGTATTGGGCCATCCTCCACTGTACTCCCAGGCCACAGCAGAGAGCTGGCCTGGAAGAGGAGCAACTGCGGCAGAATCCGGCACCCCGACTAGGACTAGAACCCGGTGTGCCGGTGCCACAGGCGGAGGATTAGCCTATTGAGCCGCAGCGCCGGCCCAGCTCCCTTTTAATGTGCCTGAGAAACAGCAGAGGATGGCCTAGGTACTTGGACCCCTCCCACCCACATGGGAGACCCAGAAGAAGCTCCTGGCTCCTGGCTTTGGCCCAGCCCAGCCCTGGCTATTGTGGCCATTTGGGGAGTGAATCAGTGGATGGAAAATCTCTCCTTCTCTCTTTCTTTCTCCCCTTCAAATAATAAATTTGAAGAAGAAGAAGGAAGAGGAGGAGGAGGAGGAGGAAGAGGTGAAAAAAGAAGAAACTTTTTTAAAAACACACAACAGCAGGAGCTGCACTGATCTGAAGCCAGGAGCCAGGAGCTTCTTCCAGGTCTCCCACGTGGGTACAGGGGCCCAAGGACTTGGGCCATCTTCTACTGCTTTCCCAGGTCTTAGCAGAGAGCTGGATCAGAAGAGGAGCAGCTGGGACTAGAACCGGCACCCATATGGGATGCCAGCACTGCAGGTTTTACCTGCTATGCCACAGCACCGTCCTCGGCCCCGGGCTTTGGTTTTTTGCTGTGCTTAAGGTGAGGGCGCCCTGCAAGGGCTGGAGTTTCTGTGGCTTGGACTCCCTCTCTGGTGCCGAGGGCCGAGTGTGCGCTTCTTGTCAACTGTCCCAGATCTGGGGAGGTGGGCTTGAGAAGCTGTCAGTAATCAAACAAAAATGGATCCAGACTCTTTCCTAGAGTTACAGTGCAGGGCCACCCTTCCATGCTCACATTCTGTCTGGAGGACAAATTATCTTTCCTGGTAGATACCGTGTGTTTCAAATTTGTAGACTATAGCAGTTCTTCTTTGCACAGTACAAATTCTGCCCAGCCTTCTGCACTTCCTACCAAGGGGTCCATACAGCATTGTTCTTGATTCCCAGTGTAACTTAAAGGATGCTGTCACAATGTCCGGAGCCCTTGATGTCTACAAATGAAGGAGCAGGATGTCCTCAAATTCCTCACAGCAGGAGCCCACCCAGGTGGCACCAACCTTGACTTCCAAATGGAACAAGACATCTACAGAAGGAAAAGTGATGGCCTCTATGTCATCAATCTGCAGAGGGCCTGGGAGAAGCTTCCGTGGGGGGCTCGTGCCATTGTTGCCGTGAAACCCTGCTGATGTTAGTGTGATATCCTCCAGCATTGCTGGGCTGAAATTTGCTGCAGCCACTGGAGCTCCTCCTGTTGCTGGCTGCTTCACACCTGGAACCTTCCCCAGTCAGATCCACGCAGCCTTCCTGGTGCAGGCAGGGAAGGGTGACACCCGAGCGGCCGTGCAGGTGGACAGAAGGGAGGGTGGCATCCTAGCGGGAGGGACTGCACGTGCTCAGGCTCGGGGACACGGAGCAGCCGTGCCTGGCGGGGGCTGCTGGCCGCGGGGCTCAGACAGGCACCGACGCAACCCTGACCCCGCCTCCTGGGGTCCCCACCGCGACCCTGCAAGATGGCAGCCAGCGACCTCCGCGTCCTGCGCTTCTCCTGACAGTGCTGCTCCCTGCGAAGCTCACATCTGTGGGAACTCACTCCTCCCTGGCTCTGTGCTCCCACCCCTGTTTTCGCTAGTCTGTTGGAGTTGAGTCCCTCCCTCCTTCGCCTTCCGATTCCAGCGTTAGCAGCAGCTGTAGAGGGTGAGGGTTGGGACCAGCCAGCTGTGAAGCGCAGGTGATGTCGGCAGAGGGCAGTGGAGGCGAGGAGAGCGGCGGAGAGCTGCGGCGGGGACTGCCAGGGTTAGTTCTGCAGGGTTAGTTCCCAGCGCACTGGGAAGTGGGCTCCCGGCATAGCCGAAGCTGACTTCCTCCAGCTGCAAGCAGCCACCCTGGAAAGGGGTGCAGCTGCCCCTCCCGGAGGGGAAGCTGCTTCAGCTCCAACCTGCATTTGTGAATTCAAGACTGGGATTTTTTAAAAAAGCGTACAAACCCTTTGCTATGTTAACCACAATGACGATATATGCCAAGTCCAAAGAAAGCGTGGTCCTACGCAATCTTCGATGGCGTATCTGCACACATTTTATAACACACGTACATTCAGTCCCGGGCGTGTGTGTGTGTGAGCGCGCGCGTTTCTCAGCGACTTCTCTGCTTATCCTGTCAATCACAGTGTGTCCATTTCTCGAGGAGAGTAGCTAGGAACTCCCCACGGTTTCACGTCTTAGCTGAACAGAAGACTTCAACATTCTGGGCACTTGCCTCAGGAAACGCACCACTTGGCCCCTCTCAAACACGCGTCAGCCTGGCATAGGCAGCTGCTCACTAAAGAAACACAGCTCTGAGCACTCTGCCTCTGGATCTGTTTCTCTCCCTGACTCTGTGAAAATGTCCCCGCCCGCCCGGGGGTGCTGGCAGAATGCAAAGTGTCTGAACCTCCCTGGAGGAGCTCTCAGCGGTCTCACATCACAGCGGGAGAGCAGGAGAGCCACCTTTACCCTGGCCATTGCTGAATGTTCCATGGTGTTGCCCTACCAGTCCTCCCACTCTGACCTCTGGTCAAAGCCCTGCAGTGCTGCTTTGCATAGGGTGTCCTTGGGGAGAAAGCTGCCGACTTCCACTGAGCCCAAGGTAGACAGCAGGGTGGGATGAAAACAATGGGGTGAAGTAGGCATTTGTCCCAGTGGTTAAGACACTACATGGGATACCCACATCTCATACCATATGGCCTGGATTTGAGTCCTGGCTCACTTCCGATTCCAGCTTCCTGCTAGTACACACCTGGGAGCAGCTGGTGATGCCTCAAATACTTGAACCCCTGACCCATGTGGGAGACCCATTTGGAGTTCCTGAATCCTGTTTTCTTCCTTTCTTTCTTTCTTTTTTTAGATTATTTATTTGACAGGCAGAGTTACAGAGAGAGAAAGAGAGCGAGAGCGAGAGAGAGGTCTTTCATCCACTGGTTCACTCTCCAATTGGCTGCAACAGCCAGAGCTGGGCTGATCCAAAGCTAGGATCCAGTAGCTTCTTCCGGCTCTCCCACATAGGTGCAGGGACCCAAGGACTTGGGCCATCTTCCACTGTTTTCCCAGGCCATAGCAGGGAGATGGATCAGAAGTGGATCAGCTGGGACTCGAACCAGCACCCACATGGGATGCCGGCACTGCAGGCGGCAGCTTTACTCATTGTGCCACATCACTGGCTCCTGAACCCTGTTTTCTGAATGGCCTAGCCCTGACTCTTGCAGGCATTTGAGGGGTGAGCCAGTGGATAGAAGATCTCTTTCTGCCTCCCTCTCTCCATCTCTCTGGCTTTCAAATGAATAATAAATAAATAAATTTGGGGGAAATAAAATAATAGTGGGATCGTTCTTATAAAGTCATGCCAGGCACACAGTAGGTCCCCAGGGACATTGCATCTCCTCCTCTATGCTCAGACATGCCACTTGCTAAGGCAGTAGTAATTTTTAAAGTTCTTTAAAGCAGGAGGAAAATAGTGGTTTTCGTCTCTCTCTCTCTCTCTCTCTTTCTTTTTTATGTGAGTGAAATTTGTGTCATCTTCCCAGTTGAACAATTGGAAAAGAATCCAAAGCCACCAGAGAAAATTCCTCAGCTCTCCTTAGGAATGGTTCAAGTCCTCCACAGCTTTATAACGTTGCCTGCTGCCGACTAGGGGAGCTCAAAGTTGAGTGTGCTGCTAAGGACTAGGAGTGCCATGGTCCCAGACTGAAATCCAGGCTACAGCAGGGCCTCTAAAAACAGCCCCGATCTATGAAATCTGGAGGGTGCCTGCATCCATACTAAGCACCAGCCATGCACTATGAGGAATTAGAAGGCTGAGAACCACAGCAGGTTAAAGCCCCGGGCTGTAATGCCAGCATCCCATATGAGTGCACAGGCTGGAGTCCCGGCTGCTCCACTTCTGATTGAGCTCTCTGCTATGGCCTCGGAAGGCAGTGGAATGTCTTTCAAGTCCTTGGGCCCCTGCACCATGTGGGAGACCCAGAAGAAGCTCCTGGCTTTGGATCAGCTCAGTTCTGGCCATTACAGCCATTTGGGGAGTGAACCAGCAGATGGAAACCACCACCCCCTCCCAGTCTCTATCTCTCTTTATAACTCTATCTCTTAAATAAATAAAACAAATATTTTTTAAAAAGAAGACTGAGAGAACCTCTAAACCAGCATCCCCAGAGTGCATTTGCAGAATATGCAGAAATGTGTAAGAGTTTCGAGAGTTAATGCCACAATATGCTATGAAGAAAAAAGTATCTAATAATAAATACATATTAAAATATTGCACATTCTATCCCTCTCTCGGTTCATCTTAATTAACAAATCAAAGGAGCTGAGAATTCCTCCAGGAAGGAAGTCTGTATACTTTTCTTAAACTCATCCTTTCCTCTCCTTGCCAGAGCACAGAACCCTTCCCTTTGTCGAGTGTAATAGCACTCACGTATGCATAAGAGGACAGGCTAAGCTGCTATACAAAAGAGACCTGTTAATACAGTGACTGACAGAATATTTCTGTCTCATGAGTTCGGTCAGCTGGGGTGTGCAGGCTGCTCTGCTTTCCAAACATTTGGGGTCCCAGTTTCCTGGCATCTGGTTTTTCCACCATCCCCTGCAACATCATTGTTGTCTACAAAGTCCAGAGTGGCTCTCAGGAATGTCTGGCTCCCAGCTCCCAGGAAAGGACAAGGATTTGCAATGTTGATAAATAATGTTTTGAGGTCCAACCTGTCCCATGGCACTCGACATCTCCTCTTATGTTCCCTTGGTTCCCCTATTACTATATATATATATATATATATATATATATATATATATGGTGCACTATTAAAGTACTCTACTGTCTGGAACCCATTCACCTCAATCTTTATTCCAACCATTCTAATGCATAAAATATTTCCTTTGCTTGTCCTTTAGCAACCTTTACATACTTTGCTTTATAAAGAAGAGGCATTGGGGCCGGCACTGTGGTGCAGCGGGTCAACTCCCTGGCCTGAAGCACTGGCATACCATACAGGCGCTGGTTTGAGACCCGGCTGCTCCACTTCTGATCCAGCTCTCTGCTATGGCCTGAGAAAGCAGTAGAAGATGGCCCAAGTCCATGGGTCCCTGCACCCATGTGGGAGACCCAGAAGAAGCTCCTGGCTCCTGGCTTCGGATCAGTGCAGCTCTGGCTGTTGCGGCCATTTGGGGAGTGAACCAGCAGATAGAAGACCTCTCTCTCTGTCTCTACCTCTCTGTAACTCAATCTTTCAAATAAATAAAATAAATCTTAAAAAAAAAAAAGCGCATGAAAGGACAACACTCACTCACCCTCCTGGAATTCAGGCTTCGGGTCCTGCTTGGGTGCCATTTTTGAGGGATTCACAGCCTCCTCCCCACTTTCCCACCCACCACTGTCTGCTCTCTGCACCTAGCTCAGTGTCAGACACACTGTCAGACACTGCCGGCTCTCCATCCTCATTAAGGATTTTATTGGAGTGTGACTGCATCATAACTCATGGAACATCTGCATAGAAAAACAGTTAAAAAGTCCAAAGAGAAATACATTTTCAAAACCCAAAGGAGGGGCCTGGTGCTGTGGCCTAGCTGGGTAAAGCTGATATCTAAAATCTGCAAAATGTGACCCTTAAAGTTCCCCAGAAGTGCCATCTGGGATGTCACATATGTTACCGGAATTAGGGGTGCCATACGGTATCACCACATGCTTATTAATAGATCTCCAATATTAATAAGCCTGAGAGGTTTCATGCCTAATATTTAGAAAAGCATTCTAAATACCAGCATAAATAAATGAGGCAGCATGGTACATTTTAAGCTTTTATTTAGTGAGAAAGATACGTAGGAGAGTGAGCACTTTACATAAGAGAGGGAGGTAAATCTGGGTTCATACTGAGAAACAGAACCAGCCACTTGGAGCAGCATCTAGGCCAGGAAGCCTAGGGGGCACAGGGCTACAGCTAGCCCCCTCCTGGCAAGAGGCCAGGGCAAAGAAGAGAGGCAGGACACACCATGTCCTAGGCTTTTAACCCACTTCTAAAGGGGAGTGGTTAATTAATCTAACTGGCAGGTGGGCACCCAGGTGTGGCCAGGTAGGGGCATGAGGTCACACAGGGGCATGGCGAAGGTATCAGGTAGGGTGTGAGGTCACATAGGGACGTGGTGAAGGCATGGTCTTCCAGCTCACAAACCTAATTGATTTTAACCTGTATGCCTGCCTACTTCAAAGCTGCTGCCTGTAGTGCTGGCATCCCATATGGGTGCCAGTTCATATCCTGGCTGCTCCTCTTCTGATCCAGCTCTCTGCTATGGCCTGGGAAAACAGTAGAAGATGGCCCAAGTCCTTGGGCCCTTGCACCCGTGTGGGAGAGCTGGAAGAAGCTCCTGGATCCTGGCTTCAGGTTGCAAAGCTCCGGCTGTTGCAGCCATTTGGAGGGTGAACCAACAGATGGAAGACTCTCTCTCTCTTTGCCTCTCTGTAACTCTACCTTTCAAATAAATAAATAAATCTTAAAAAAAAAACACAAAGGAATGGAAAAATGTCCTTGATCTATAAAGAGACATTACAAATCATTAGCAACAGCAAAGAGGGCTCTCCTGAATTCATAGCTGGTGCAGTTCCCTGTAAACAGGATAGGTTAACAGCAGGAAAACAAGAAGTTTCCTAGCACACACTGGGCCCATTGTACTGAGGAGACTTCAATGGAGGGTAACTCTGAGAGGTCCTGTTGCAATGGCTTGTGAAGAACTGGTATGAGTTCTCCTTCACATGCTTGGTAGCATTCAGCAGTGAAGCGCTAGACTTTTCTTTGAAGAGAGACTTTATTACTACTTCAATCTCATTACTCATTATTGGTCTGTTTATACTTTTCTATTTCTTTTCTGTTCAGCTTGTAGGTTATCTGTGTCCAGGAATTTATCTACTTCTCATAGGCTTTCCGATTTCTTACTGCATAATGGCTTGTAGTCGTTTCTTATGATGTGGTACCCATTCCAATGTCTCTTTTTCCTCTCCAACTTTATTTATTTGAGTCTTCTCTTTGTTTTTCTTAGTCTAGCTAAAGGTTTGTCAATTCTGCTTCATTGATGTTTATATTTCTTTTTAGTTTCCAATTTGTTTATCAATTTCTTTTTAGTTACTCAATTTGTTTATTTACTAATTTGGAATTTTATTTGTGCTTCCTTTTCTACTTCCTTGAGGTGCATTGTTAGGTTGTTTACTTAAATATCTTTCTACTTTTTTTGATGTAAGCATTTATTACTATAAAACTCCCTCCTAGTTCTTCTTTTGCTTTATCCCATAGGTTTTAGTATGTTGTATTTCTATTTTTGTTTGCTTCAATTTTTTTTATTTCCTTGTTAATTTCTTCATTGACTCTTTGGTTATCTGGGAGCATGTCATTTAATTTCTGTGAGTTTTTATGCTTTTCAAAGTTTCTCTTGTTGATTTCTAGTTTTATTCCATTGCGGTTACAGAAGATACATGATGCATTTTTTGTTTTTTAAAACTTGTTGAGACTTGCTTAGTGGCTTAATCTATGGTCTATCTTGGAGAACATTCCATGTCTCAGTGGGAAGAACGTGTATTCTGCAGCCGTTGGATGAAATGCTCTGTAGATGTCTGTGAGGTCCATTTGGTCCACAGTATACTTTATCTCTTTATTTTTAAAGATTTATTTATTTATTTGAAAGTCAAAGTTGTAGAGAGAGGGAGAGACACACAGAGAGAAAGAGAGAGATCTTCCTTCTGCTGGCTCACTCCCCAGGTGGTGGCAAAGGCCAGCACTAGGCTAGGCTGAAGCCAGGAGCCAAGAGCTTCTTCTAGGTCTCCCACATGGAGGCAGGGGTCCAAACACTTGGGTCATCTTCCGCTGCTTTCCCCAGGCCTTTAGCAGGGAGCTTGATTTGAGTAGCCTTTGACACGAACCAGCACACATACGGGATGCTGGTGTTGTAAGGCAGTGACTTTACCCACTATGCCACAACACCAGGCTCTGTAGTTAGTTTAGTGCCAATGTTTCTTTATTGATTTTCTGTTTAGATGATCTACCTGTTGCTGAAAGTGAGGTGTTAAAGTCCCCAAATTATTATTGTATTGGAGACTATCTCTCCGTTTACATTTAATATATCTGTTTTATCCATGCATATGAGGACATTTTCAAAAAGTTTATGAAAAATGAGTATTATGAAAAAGCTGTACATGGATTTCAAAGTACTTTTGAACCAAAATAAATTTGTCTCTTTAAAGTTATTTGAGAAGAAAATAGAGAGAAAGAGAGAGAGAGAGAGAGAGAAGGCACATCACTCTCATCTGCTGGTTCACTCCCCAAATACCTCCAACAGCCGGGGACCAAAGCAGGAACTAGGAGCTCAACCCAGGTCTCCCACATGGGTAGCAGGAACTCAACCACTTGAGCCATCACCGCTGCCTCCCAGGTCTTCATTACCAGGAAGCTGGACTCAGGAGCCAGAGCTAGGAAGTGAACCTAGGTACTCCGACGTGGGACATGAGTGTCTTCACCAGCATCTTGACTACTAGGCCAAATGCCCAACCCTAAATTTTATCTTTTAATTCCACTTTCCCACAAATGTGTTGAAGTACCCCCATCTATTTGGGTTCAAGTATTGGGTGCACATGTATTTACAACTGTCATAGCATTTTGCTGAATTGATCCTTTTATCATTATATAATATCATCCTTTGCCTCTTTTTACAGTTTTTGACTTAAAGTCTATTTTTATCACATATAAATAGAGCCAATCTTACTTGCTTTTGGTCTCCATTTGCATGGAGTATCTTTTCCCATCTCCTCTCTTTCAGTTATTTTTTAAAAAGATTTATTTATTTATTTACTTGAAAGGCAGAGTTATACACAGAGAGAAGTAGAGGCAGAGAGAGAAAGTGAGAGAGAGGACTTCCATCTGCTGGTTCACTCCCCAGATGGCCACAATGGCCGGAGCTGTGCCGATCCGAAGCCAGGGGTCAGGAGGTTTCTCCTGGTCTCTCACCCGGGTGCAGGGGCCCAAGGACTTCCATCTTCCACTGCTTTCCCAGGCCATAGCAGAGAGCTGGATCAGAAGTGCAGCAGCGGGGGCTTGAACCGGCGCCCACATGGGATGCCAGTGCTGCAGATGGCGGCTTTAGCCGCTATGCCACAGTGTTAGCCCCTCTTTCAGTTCTTACTGCTGTGTCTTTCCTAGTGAAGTGAGTTTCTGGCAGGTTGCATACAGCTTTTCATTGAGGAATTTAGCCCATTTAGTTTAAGGTTATTATTGATAAGCAAGAACATACTCCTGTCATTTTGTAAATTGTTTTCTGGTTGTTCTGTATATCTTTTGTTCTGTTCTTGCTCTCTTCTTGTTTGGGGGTTAGTGATTTATTTATTTATTGTGGTGGTAACATTTGATTCCTTTCTCCCTCTCCTTTGTGTGTCTGCTGTACCAGTGAGTTGTATGCTTTCTCATGCTTTCATGATGCTAGGCACTATCTAGTTGCTTCTGCTTGTAAAACTCCTTTAAGGATTTCCTGTAAGGCCAGTTTAGAGGAGATGAATTCCCTCAGTTTTTTCTTCTGTAGGGCCAGGTTAGTGTTATTGAGTTCAGTTAATTTAACTTCTCATAAAAGAGTACCTCCTACCACATACTGTGATTCTCACCATTGAGTATTTTAGAAGCATGTAGATCAGTTAAGGATTCTATGACTCAAAAATATTAAAATGTTGGTATTAGACTCGAATATAGTTTTCAGAATTTTTTTTCTTAACAGGCAGAGTGGACAGTGAGAGAGAGAGACAAAGAGAAAGGTCTTCCTTTTCCATTGGTTCACCCTCCAATGGCCGCTGCAGCCAGCACGCTGTGGCTGGCGCACCGCACTGATCCGTAGCCAGGAGTCAGGTGCTTCTCCTGGTCTCCCATGGGGTGCAGGGCCCAAGCACCTGGGCCATCCTCCACTGCCCTCCCTGGCCACAGCAGAGAGCTGGCCTGGAAGAGGGGCAACCGGGACAGAATCCGGCGCCCCGACTGTGACTAGAACCCGGGATGCCGGGTGCCACAGGCGAGGATTAGCCTATTGAGCCATGGCACCGGCCAGTTTTCAGAATTTTTTAAAAGTTTATTTGAGGCAGGAACTCTAACCAGGTTTCCCACATGGGTGGTAGGGACCCAACTACTTGAGGCGTCATCTGCTGCTTCCTAGGATATGCGCAAGCGGGAAGCTGGAAACGGAGGCAGGATGCCATCCCAGGCATTCCAATACGGGATGTGGGTGTCCCAGGCAACGGCTTACCCTGCTGCACCGTGGCGCCCAGCCCAGGAGCCAGGTGCTTATCCTGGTCTCCCATGCGGCTGCAGGGCCCAAGCACTTGGGCCATCCTCCACTGCACTCCTGGGCCACAGCAGAGAGCTGGACTGGAAGAGGAGCAACCAGGACAGAATCCAGTGCCCCAGCTGGGACTAGAACCCCGGGGTGCTGGCGCTGCAGGCGGAGGATTAGCCACGTGAGCTGCGGCACCGGCCTAGGTAAAATTTTTTAAACCTCCATTTTGTTGATGTGGAAATTGAACTACCCACCATCACACAACAGCTCAAGAATTGGATGATGGCGTGTGTGGTCCTGAAGCCTGTGTCCTTTCTGCTGGACCAGCAAAATCTCTGGAGTGGTGGCCAGAGTACTGGGAGCAGGGAGAATGTGACTGAAAGGCTAAGACAGTGCCACCCTGGAGATACTACAAAACGCCAGATAAAGGAGTACAGCCTCAACCTAGGAAGCAATGGGGTTGAGGGAGCAGGGAGGGGGGACAATGAAGGCTTTGAGAGAGAGTGTTGACTAGGGAAACAGAGATTATTCTGAAACTTGGTAACGCCTGAATGGCTTTGCCAGAAGTTTCGTTCATTGGTTCAGCCAGCACTTACTGGCAGGATGTCAGTGACCCATCTTCCCGAGCAGGTGCTTCGAGGATCAGAGTATTTAAGTTGGTTTTCAGGATTTCAGCCTTGGATCGCAGGAGAGGTGCCACAGCTGGGTGTTTCAAAAGCAGCTGGAGCCACTTTATTGGTCTCCCACCCCATCCACTGCCAGGCAGAACATTGCTAGGTTCTGGGGGCTATGAAGACATCTTTAAAGGTTGCCTTCCTAAGATATCGAGTATCTTCCATCTTGCAGGGATTTGGGGTTTGCAGATGCACCCGGGAGTAAGCAGCATTGTACCCATTTCACAGCAGGCTCAGAGAGGTTACCCAAGGTCAGACAGCCAGGGCGTTAGCAGAGTCAGGTTCAAACCCAGATTTCTCTGTCAAATTCAAGCTCCTTCTGCTTCCCACCCAGCGAGGCGGCCTGGGACCCTCTGTAAAAGTGCCAGAGACTGTGCGTCCAGCCACTGTTTCAAGCCTCCTGCTCCTTCTGGAGACCGAGGGACGGTTTTCTCGTGGGCTTCCACAAATGTTCCCAAGCGGTTAGACAAAAGAGGGAACGAGAAAGCCCAGTGGCCCTGGCCCTCGGTCGACCCCACGGCGTCCCCGCCCGCGCAAACCCCGACTGCCGCGAGGAAAGCACCGGCTTTTGCAGCCGGGGCCCTCGTGGCTTTCCGCCCGCCCGCACGCCCCTGGGGCGGGCCTCTCAGCCACTTCTCATAAAGTGGGTCCTCGGTTTTGCGCCGCCCGTGGCCGAGGGACCGGGAGCCGCGTGTTCCTGCGCGTTTGCGCCGTGCGCCGGGAGCAGCCCCGCAGGTTCGGAAGCCGCCGCTGCGCGCAGCCTGCGCCCGCCTGCGCCCGCCAGCCATGCTTCGGCTCTCGGCGGCAGCGGCCGCGCTCCTGGTGTCTCTGGCCGGTGAGTGACTTCCCAGGGTGGCCCTGCCAGGTCGGGTCCTCTTGAAGCGCGTTTGGATGTCCCTGACTTTGGCCAGGCAGGACGGGCTGCAGATCCCGCGCCTGAGGTTGTGGATCCTTCCTCCGGAAAACGCCTCCAACTTGCCCCTTCCAGATGTGGGGCGCCGCTCATTCTCGCCAAGGGCTTTCGTAGCTGGACATGTTTTAGGTGAGGCAGGTAGAGTAGAAGAGGAGGAGCAAATGGGTTCTGGGCACCCATCAGGGAGAGTCTGCGAAATCACTTAGATTTAGGAGAGGGACATAGAGCCCGGGCTTAGAAACGGGATCTCTCTGTGATCTGGAAAAAGCAGTCATAGCTTTCTTTCTCCCATGGAGGGGTTGTGCTTGTATCAGAGCACAGGGAACTGTGAAGATGCTTCATCAGGGGTGGTCTAACTTGCCTTTTCAGACAGGTGTAAGCTAGGGCGTCAAAGATGGAAACAAACCGGCTGCCGCACTGAAGATTCAGGATGCTATCTGGGAAGCAGAGTTTATAATAATCTGAGAGGTCTTCAGAAAGTTTATGGAAAATGCATATTATGAAAGAACCGTGCATAGATTTCAAATGGGTCTTTGGCATCAAAATAGAGTTGTCTTTTTTTAAGATTGATTTTATTTATCTGAAAGGCAGAGTGACAGAGATAGAGGGAGAGACAGAGATCTTCCCATCTGCTGGTTCACTCCCCAAACCACCTCAACTGCTGGGATTGGGACAGGCCAAATCCAGAAGCCTGCAACTCCAAGCAGGGCTCCTACATGGGTGGCAGGGACCCAAGTACCTGGAGCATCTTCTGTGTTTCAGGCATATTAGCAGGGAGTTGGATCAGAAGCAGAGCAATTGGGACTTGAACTGATGCTCTGATATGGGTTGCTGGTGTCACAGGCAGCGGCTTATCTCACCCTGCCACAATGCCCGCCCCCTTAGGCTTATCTTTTAATATTCCACTGTCTATAGTACCCTTGTGTGTGTGTGTGTGTGTGTGTGTGTTTTAAGATTTATTTGTTTATTTGAAAGGCAGAGCTACAGAGGGGTAGATGCAGAGAGAGAGAGAGAACGAGAGAGAGAGAAAGTCTTCTGCCTGCTGGTTCACTCCCCAAATGGGCGCAATGGGCTGATCCAAAGCCAGAAGCCAGGAGCTTCCTCCAGGTCTCCGAAGCTGGTGCAGGGGCCCAAGCACTTGGGCCATCCTCCACTATTTTCCTAGGCCTTAGCAGAGAGCTGGATGGGAAGTGGAGCAGCAGGGACTCACCAGCACCCATATGGGATGCCGGCACTGCAGACGGTAGATCTACCCACTACGCCACAGTGCTGGCCCCCCATACCCTTGTGTTTTATAAACCCCAATCCCTGGCTTTCACTGGAGCATTTTTCTAACTAGGATGTTGGGTCCTGTTACTGTGTTCACTAGTTCATTCCCAGTTCCTCCCAGAACCACTGGAATTGGCTGTGTGGGATGACTTGCTCCGTCCAGGCTGCCCTGTAGCAGGTTCAGAGGAGGCACATGGTGGCCCGTGGTTGTGACATCAATGTTGGGTGTTGTCACGGCAGTGTGAAGGGTCATGCCACTGCCCTACTCCAGGCTGGCTTTCCTGTGCTGTGCTTTCAGAATTAAAGGGCCATGTTCTTTGAACAGAAGAAGAAGTCATTGCTGCATTTTACAGGGCAAGCAAGTCAAACAAACAAACCAACAATTCCAGCTAGTAGTAACCCCACTCACTGAACAGCTGCCAATTGGCTGACAGGTGACTGACAGGTTCAGGACCCCAGGGACTTCTGACAAGTGCAAGGCCAAGAGGAGGAGAAACGGCCCCTTCTCCTTCCCTGTCTGAACGGCAGTACTCAGAGGTGAGCAAAGCAGAAGCTGAGAGGTTCCTCCTCAGTAGTGACCTCTCTCTGCCCTGGGACAGATGGCGCCTGCATGGCCTTTGAGGGGTTGACGCTCATGGCAGGCAGGCCCACTCACCGTGCCTGGCCTGTCGGGTGCTCAGCTCCCTCCCTGACCTCTCCCAGGGGTGCTGGGAAGGCAGACTGAGCCAGCATCTGCCGAGAGCAGCCCTGCTGCCTTCGCTCAGCTCTGTCCATCCCACTTCTCCCCCCTCACCGGTGCCACCTGCTGACCACATGTGGTGGGAACAGTGATGGCCGCCACTTCCTGTGTGCCAGGCACTGTCCTAGGCACTGTATCACAAACCAGCAGTGAGGAACACACTTTGCTTGTGAGGAAGTGGAGGCAGAGGAAGGGGTGTAGTAACTTGTCCGCTGTCACATAGCTGGCCAGTGACAGAGTTGTGCTCTGAACTAGGGTCTGTGCCTGCAGTAGCTGTCTGCTCTCTGATAGCCTGTCTTACTTCTAAGAATCCTGAAAATAGGTGCTATCATTATCCCCATTTTACAGATGAGGGTGCTGAGGCAAAGGCTCGTGCTCTCCCAGTTAGCAAGTGGCAGCCCTGTGACTGGCATTTAAGAAGTCTGGCTTTCGGGTTCCTGGTCCGCACAGGTGTCCTACATGGTACTGGATGCCTAGATTCAAGAAATGCTTGTTGGCCGGTGCCGCGGCTCAATAGGCTAATCCTCCGCCTGTGGTGCCGGCACACCGGGTTCTAGTCCCAGTCGGGGAGCCGGATTCTGTCCCAGTTGCTCCTCTTCCAGGCCAGCTCTCTGCTGTGGCCAGGGAGTGCAGTGGAGGATGGCCCAAGTGCTTGGGCTCTGCACCTGCATGGGAGACCAGGAGAAGCACCTGGCTCCTGCCTTCAGCTCAGTGCGGTGCGCCAGCAGCAATGGCCATTGCGGGGTGAATCAACGGCAAAGGAAGACCTTTCTGTCTCTCTCACTATCCACTCTGCCTGTCAAAAAAAAAAAAAAAAAAAAAAAGAAATAAAAGAAATGCTTGTTGAGTTGGATATGAACAAAGGGCACTAGACTTTTTGCAAAGGGAAGCATAGCTTCTAGGTGAACTAGAGGAGTAATCTTTATGCTGTCACTTGTCTCCCCTGCTCTCAAATTCCTCCCTGTTGAAGTTCATATCGGTGAAGTTTATGCTCAGCTGCGTGTCTGGGACAAGTACAAAATAACAGTATTAAGCCAGACAGCTGTTTGTTATTCTCTCATATGCAAACATGACCACAAGAATTCGTACTGCTTTCAGCAAGGGGGCTCATCGTCGGCGATCTCCCAACATACGAGTATATACAACCTCTAGCTTCATGGTCTCCTCGTGGTTCCATATGTCTGTGGGAGCTCCAGCCATCACAAACAAGGTTGCAGGAGGTAAAACAGTAAGAAGCAGGCTACCTAGGTAACTGAGCGCCCTTCAGCCAGCCTTTTCAGAAGGCCCACAGGACCCTGTCGCTTGTATTGCTTTGCCTAAAACTCAGTCGCACATGCCCACGCCCAGAGAGGAGGCTCGGGCATGGCGTTCTGTAAGTACTCAGCTTAAACTCAATGTTCTGTAAGGAAGGAGCAAGGGGAGTCTGGATTTGGCACGGCGGCCCAAAGTGCCTTCTGTTCTAGGGTTTCCTTTCCCTCTTGGCTGTACTCTGCTGGGGCTGCTTGGGCTCTGGGCAAGGTGCTTGTGGGTGGGGATGGACTCCAGCCCCATACCTGGACATGGCCATGAACTTCCATTTACTCCCCATAAGAGCACTGCAGGCAAAGTGCACTCTCTATGTCCTGCCTGGCCTGTGCCCCCTCTGCCCGCTGCTCCACACTCCTGGTGTTCCTGAGCCCTGACAGCCCTCCCAATGCACCAGGCTGCTGAAGCCTCCATGTTTTACCCCTGCTCTTCCTCCTGTATGGAAGACCGTCTCTCCTCCATTTACTGCCTGAAGACTTTCTCCTTGTGTTGCATTCCTCGCCCCCACCCCACACTCCCATCGCACCGGGGCTGGATGATAACCCTTGTTCCAGTGAGGAGTGTGCAGGGGCTTAGAGCTCCCTGCACCAGTGCCTGGCATGAGCCTGCCTTGAAGGCCTTTACAGACCCAGTGAGCTGGGTGCGGCAGGGAGACGGCTCGAAGGCAGTCTGGGGAGTGACTGCTGGCCAGGGAAATAACCGAGGGAAGAGGTCATCCTGAGCCCTTGCACGGCCGCTGATTTCCCCTGGGGACTGGGCAGTGACTCATCTCAGCCCCTCCTGCTGGTCACAGGGGAACCAAAACCTTCTCACGCCTCGTGCTGCAGGTGGTCAGCTAGAGGAGTCCGAGCAGTGCACCAAGACCCTGGGCTACTCGGGATCTGAGTCTCCCGAATCCTGGAGAGGGGATGCTGAGGTGGGAGAGGTTGGCAGATCAGTGAGTGAACTCCAGTGCTGTGTTATTTTTGTTTTAAAGATTTATTTATTTATTTGAAAGTCAGAGTTACATGGAGAGAAGGAGAGGCAGAAAGAGAGAAAGAGAGAGTGAGAGGTAGAGAGAAAGAGAGAGGTCTTCTACCCGCTGGTTCACTCCCCAGATGGCTGCAATGGCCGGAGCTGAGCTGATCTGAAACCAGGAGCTTCTTCTGAGTCTCCCCCATAGGTGCAGGGGCACAAGGACTTGGGCCATCTTCTACTGTTTTCCCAGGCCATAGCAGAGAGATGGATGGGAAGTGGAGCAACCTGGACTTGAACTAGTGCCCATATGGGATGCCGGCACTGGAGGTGGCAGCTTTACCTGCTATGCCACAACGCCTGCTCCCAGTGCTGTGTTCTTTTAATACAGGGAAGGTCTAGACAGATTCTGAGCTATGCCCTGAACTTGCTTCTGCCCCCTTCCCTCTTACATAAGACTAGTGACCTTGAATGAACTTGTGGCAATTAAAGGTCCAATTTAAAAACCATGCCCCAGTTTTGGCCTACTCCATATCAACCCTATGGGTTTTCCATCTCATTACCTGCCCATCTTCTGTACCCCACACAAGGAAAAATTCTTTAGGCAGACAAGAGGGTAGATGGTATTCCAGACAGGAGGAAGAGTACTGGCAAAACATGGAAGCTTCAGGAGCCCTGTATACCTGGAAGAGAGGAGAGAGTCAAGGAGAAGGAGAAGGGGACTGTCAGTGTGATTCAGTCCCTAGTGTGATTTGGTCTGTACCACAGCAGTGAACTTGGCTTCTTGGTGCAGCTCCCTGCCAACCCAGTCTTTTGTCCACCATCCACACTCCTCATCCCCCAACGGCACACCTGCATGCCAGAGCAGACGCCATGACTACCATCCCCTCCAGTTGTCTGCCAAGGCTTCCTACAAGCCAGACTTGTACCCTGATGGGGTACCATGCGTTTTCTTGACTGGTTTGTGAGTGACAAAGTGTTTTTTTTTTTCTTTTTTTGTTTGAGTTCGTTCATCACTCCTGAAAGGGGAGTTCTAATTGCAACTCATAAAAGGCACCCCCTTTTTAAAGGGTGTGCTGTTGCATTTAGTTATTTCTACTTGGTTGAGATAATTTGCTTTAATTTACAAGGAATTTAGCAAGCATGTGATAACCTCCCAAAGAGAACACCAGGCGTATGGTTCCTAGTCTGCGGAAGCTCTCTATGGCAATCTTTACTTCTTATCGCAAGATATTTCTAGGAACCACATCTGACAGTGATTTCTCTTTCTTTGTAGGAATAGCATATACCAAGTGCAGTTCTTATTGGCTCCCGATCAAAGAACCAGGAATTCATATTTAGCTCAAACGAATTGTTAAAATAAATCTTCAACAGAATTCACCTCCATAACAACCGTGGAGGTGAATGTGGGGAGCAGCCCGGACTGGACTGAGTTACTGGAATTAAGACTTATTCTGTGCATCTGCTCTCCCACAATATGGCGCTGGGAGAGAAGTAAACAGCTTCTACACAGCTGCCTCCAGTTCAACCAATAAACTGTAGGACTTGCTCCTGATTGGAGGAGAGCAGCGTACTCGGCGTGTGGGCAGCCGAGTTAGGATTGGCGGAGGAGGACTATAAAGGAGGAGAGAGACGGCATGCACCAGGAACATCTATGGGGAACATCTAGGGGGAACATCTAGCTGAAGGAACACCTGTGCAGCCCCCGAGAAGAGCCGGCCGGCGGTGTGCCGCTCCCCTGCGGAAGTGGGGAATGTGGCCAGGGGGAACTGCCCTTCCACGGAGGTGGAAGGGATAGTAGCCAACCCGGGAAGAACCAGCAGCAAACCCGGGGAGGGCCGAGCAGACGAAAGAACAGCGCAGGGTCCTGTGTCGTTCCTCCACGAAGAGGGGGAGCGACAGTGAAAAATCGTCCTCCCAGCTCTACGATGTAGATGTCAAGGTCCCATCTGTAGTAACCTTAAAATCTACAACTGTCAAGTTGCATTTAGTTTATTCAAGCGCATAAATTAGATACAAAGACGACTCTTTAAACAGTAATCTCAAATCACTTCATGGCAATAACTCTTTTTAAAAAGTTATCCAAGGCTATTTGAACTGATGCTTTTATCTTTCCCATTTTGCAAACCAGGTATTCAGAAATGAGTGTGCGGGTGAGGACCTGTTTTATATCAGAAGGACAAGGAAGACTTTTAGAGAGCTGGGATTTGAGCCAAAGCAGGAAGCACAGCCCACCCAATAACAGAGCAATTATGACTTAATTTTCTTTCTTGGATGAGAAAGGCCCAGCCATTCAAAGAGTGCAGCAAGGAAGTGGCATACACTGGCCTATATTGAGAAAAACAACTGGTGAATGATAAAAAGCAGAAGGGGACCAGTGTTGTGGTGCAGTGGGTTAGGTTGTCTGTAGTGCCGACATCCGTATGGGTGCTTGTTCAAGCCCTGGGTGCTCTACTTCTGATCCAGCTCCCTGTAATGCTCCTAGGAAAGCAATAGACCATGGCCCAAGTGCTTGGGTCCCTACTACCCACTTAGGAGAACTGGATAGAGTTCCAGGCTCCTGGCTTCAGCCTAGTCCAGCCCCAGCTGTTGTGGCCATTTGGAGAATGAACCAGCAGATGGAAGATCTTTGTCTCTCCCTTTCCCTTTTTTTCTCTCTCTCTCTCTGTAACTATGCCTTTAAAATAGATAAATAAATAAATAAATAAATAAATAATGTTAAGAAGCAGAAGGGACTATATTGTAAGGAAATGAGTCTCCCATCATTGGGGGTAATTAAGCTTAGCTTGTGTAACACATGAGAAATATTCCTAGGAACCATTCATGCATCAGGTTAGTGTTTGCGTGAGATGAACTTTAAGACTCCTTGCAGATCTCAGGTTGTTTGATATGAAAACTATAAAATTCTATAAAACCTGTAAATTGTCATTATCCAAGCTGCCGGATCATCAGTGCAGCTGTTTACCTAGGAGCACTGCGGGGGTGCTTCACAAAGTCTGTGGGGAAAATAGAATTAAAAGATAAATTTATTGTGGTGCAAAATTTTGCAAAATCCAAGCATACAGGGGAGTCTTCAAAAGTTCATGGAAAGTTATGAAAGAACTATACATGGATGTCAAGGTGGTTCCTTTTTTTTTGGTTTTTGCATCAAAATAACTTTATCTTTTAATTCTGTTTTTGCATGCTTTTTAAAGTACCTACGTATTTGGTGTTGACTGGTTTCACATTTGAAGGTGGGTAGTGAAAGATGTGTTGACACTTAGATATTTAGCTGAGTGCAATCGCTTTGTGTCTTAGGACTAAGCCCCATCCAGACAAAGGGGCTGAGTACGGACAAATGTGTGCAGTATGATCACTCCCCTGTAAAAAACCTGAGTACAACCGAAACATTACAGTTGTAGCCTAGTGAAGGAGTCTTTGGCGATCTTTTGTTTGTGGTTATAGCCTCGTGAATGTCCCTCAGATCTAAAACTGTGCGTGTTGTTTTTTTTTTAATGACCAATAAGTTGTTGTTCTAACACTTTTGTTTCCTAAATCCCAGTAACTTTGCAGGATGGCGGTCAAATGAGTGCCAAGGCTTTTCCAGAAATCAGAGGCCATCTTCAGCCCACGACAGCGGCAACAATACAGGCCAGAGCACAACCTTCTCTCCAGCAGCCAACTCGCCAAATGCCTCGCAACACTTCGCCAGCAAGTTCAACAGATGGGCTCATCACTTCTCCAATGATGGCCGCTGGCAGCGCCTCTGAGAACTCAACAACACACACAGTAGAAATCCCAACTACCCCAGCAACTACCAAAAGTACCCCATCCACCATCCCAACTGCTATCTATACCCTCATCACAACTCAGGCCACACCCAACAACTCACACACAGCTGCTCCAGTCACAGAGGCTACAATTGGTCCCAGCTTAGCCACTCATTCCCAGCTACCCACCACCATCCCACAAGGCCATACAACCAGAAGCAGTCCATCAACTGTCAGCCACACACCTGGGAAAACCACCCAACCCAGTAAGCAGACCACTGTTGTGACAACTCGGACCACAGCACCACACAGAAACACAACCAGTCAGAAATCTATCCAGCCCTCCCAGGCCCCAGGAACAGCTACAACGCCACACAATGACACCCGGACCACTTCCCCTGCCTATACACTTAGTGGGCCCACCCTTGCACCTCAGCCTTCGTCAGCCAAGACTGGAATTTATCAAGTTCTAAATGGAAGCAGACTCTGTATAAAAGCAGAGATGGGGTTAGAGCTTATGGTTCAAGACAAGGAGTCGGTAAGTTGGGGTTGTCGGGCTGTAACACCGTCTGCAAAAGGCTTGAGTGGAGTTTGTCTTGCTACACGTGAGCACTCCCCTGCATCCGTGCCTTTGAATGAAAGTGAATAGCTATGAGCTCATCTTTCTCCACAGTGCTCCATTGGAAGATCTGGGGCAGAGGGTCTGAGTTTGAGCCTCAGCTCCACTTCTGATTCTAACTTCCTGTTAATGTGCACTCGGTGAGGTAGAAGTGATGGCTCAAGTGGTTATGTCCATGCCTTCTATGTGGGAAACGTAGATTGAGTTCCTGGCTCCTGGTTTTGGCCTCACCCAGTCATGACTGTTGTGGAAGTCTGGGGAGTGAACCAGCGGATGGAAGACCTCTGTCTGACATTCAAGTAAATAAATAAGTGAAGACTTTTTTTTAAAGATTTATTTATTTATTTGAAAGCCAGAGTTACACAGAGAGAGAAGGAGAGGCAGAGAGAGAGAGAGGTCTTCCATCCGCTGGTTCACTCCCCAGTTGGCCGCAATGGCTGGAGCTGCACCAATCCGAAGCCAGGAGCCAGGAGCTTCCTCCAGGTCTCCCATGTGGGTGCAGGGGCCCAAAGACTTGAGCCATCTTCTACTGCTTTCCCAGGCCACAGCAGAGAGCTGGATCGGAAGTGGAGCAGATGGGTCCACATGGGATGCCAGCACTGCAGGCAGCAGCTTTACCCGCTAAGCCACAGCACCAGTGCCAATAAGTGAAAACATTGTAAACAGTGACTATGGGCTGGCGTCATGGCTCACTTGGCTAATCCTCCGCCTGCAGTGCCAGCACCCTGGGTTCTAGTCCAGGTTGGGCAGCCGGATTCTGTCCCGGTTGCCCCTCTTCCAGGCCAGCTCTCTGCTGTGGCCAGGGAGTGCAGTGGAGGATGGCCCAGGTGCTTGGGCCCTGCACCCCATGGGAGACCAGGAAAAGCACCTGGCTCCTGCCATCGGATCAGCGCGGTGTGCCGGCCGCGGCGGCCATTGGAGGGTGAACCAACGGCAAAGGAAGACTTTTCTCTCTGTCTCTCTCTCTCTCACTGTCCACTCTGCCTGTCAAAAAAAAAAAAAAAGAAAGAAAGAAAGAAAAAAGAAAGCTTTTGGGGGCTGGCGCTGTGGCACAGCAGGTTAACGCCCTGGCCTGAAGCGCCAGCATTCCATATGGGCACCAGTTCTAGTCCCAGCTGCTCCTCTTCCAGTCCAGCCCTCTGCTATGGCCTGGGAAAGCAGTGGAAGACGGCCCAAGTCCTTGGGCCCCTGCACCCATTTGGGAGACCCCGAGGAAGCTTTTGGCTCCTGGCTTCAGGTTGGCACAGCTCTGGCCGTTGCGGCCATCTGGGGAGTGAACCAGCGGATGGAAGACCTCTCTCTGTAACTCTGTCTTTCAAATAAATAAAGTAAATCTTTGAAAAAAGAAAAAGAAAAAAAGAACGCTTTTGGAGGTAACAGTTTGGAAGTGCGAGGATGGGGACTTCGCAGTTCTCAAGGGAATACCCTCTCAGCCTTGGCTTTGGGCTCTCTGTGCCTACAGTTCCCTTGCCAGGGTTTCCTTCTAAACCTCACTGAGCTCATCTGTCTGATTTATTCTAGGTTTTTTCACCTCAGAGATACTTCAACATTGACCCCAACACAACCCAAGCTTCTGGGAACTGTGGCTGCCGAAAATCCAACCTTCTCTTGAGTTTCCAGCGTGGATTTGTGAATCTGACATTTACCAGGGTAAGGCAAGAGCTCTTTGGCGGTAACCAGCTCCATTGTGGCTTTTCCTCTGCCACACCCTGGGACCCCGTGATGCAATCCCACACTTGAGTTTAAGGCCCAGCAGAAATAGATCTGAGAGCCTTTTGAAGTCTGTGTGATAAGATGAGGGGCCTGGGGAGGGAGAGGAGGGAAGTGTCGACATCTCCTGTTTGCCTTCCTCTCCCTCAGCCCCCTCTGTGTAGCCCAAGGAGGCCTTCAGTGCCTCTTAGGGGAGACTTGGCCTTGGGGTACCGAACCACCCATGCCCTTTGCAGCCGCCCAAAGGAGGAAGTTGTACACATCAACAGATCCCTAGAAATTCCTGGTGAACCCCAGAGAAGCAAGATTTTTCTAAGACCAAAAGCAAATGTCAGAATGGGTTCTTTCCAACCACAGTGGGCAAAAGTCAGGGACTAACCAGGTACTGGGCTTTCCAGATCATCTTCCGGAAGTGTGAAGACAATGAGGGGGAGTGGCCAGAGCATTGGGCCTTGAAGTCAGTGGGTCAGTCACCAATTCAGCTCTGTCACTTGCTCTCCTTGTGACACTGGGCAGGCAACTTAACCCATCCAAGCTGAATCGTGTTATCTGAAAAATGAGGGCAGAGGAATTAGTAGTCAGTTCTGTAAAGAGCATGCGCATAGACAGACAGTGGCTGTAACTGCAGTGAGAGAGTTAGGCGAAAGCTCTGGGGCCTGGGTGAAGCTGTCCCCTCACTCTGCAGGGCAGACTCACCCCTGCTTGCCCCAAGGTGTCTCTGAGTAGGCCAAGTGAGAGTCGGGGAGGGAGGAGGCATGGTAGCACCCTTCAGCTGGGACCTGCTGCCTGATCATGGGCTAGCTGAGGACTGTTCCCTCATGTTTAAGATGGGAACACTCACACCTACCTAGCAGGACCCCATGGAGGATTAGAAATGGGGTATGTAAACTGTCTAGCACAAGGTCTGGCACTTAACAACCATCCAAGGACACCGGACAAATTCAGTTTAAAAGTCTCCCTTGGCCTTTATTTGTGACGCTGGGACTTGCTGTGATGTGTCATTCTATAGAATAGAATGCGTGTTCTGAGGAACTGAGCCGAGGAGGTTGGTTGTACTGACAGAAAAAGGCTAAAGAGAGCAGAAACAAGAAGTGAATTGGTCATGTCAAAGTTCCTTTTCCTGTGGGGGGGGGGGGGGTCACTTCCTTACCATGCTAAGTAAAACTGGCTTGTTTAGGGATTCTTTCTCTCTCTCTCTCTCTCTCTCTCTCTCTCTCTCTCTCCCTCCTGATCTCTTGGAAGGTCAAATAAACAACCTAGTTTCAACATGTTGGCCTGGAACTTCGGCATGAGTAGCTTCATTTTGGTGTAACCTGTTGGGCCTGGTGCAGGAGTGAGTCCCATCCAGTCCAATGGCCTCCATACATTTTATTATTTAACACCATGTTCAGGAAAGGGTGTGGCTATGGTTGTTGTTGTTATAACTTGGTCTCAAAGGCTTCATCCTCCTGGAGGATGCTTTTCTCCAAAAGTAGGGGTGAACTTGAGAAGTCAGGGATTCCCTTTGGGTGCCAAGTGGAAAAGACGTAACCCCCTCGCATCAGAAGAGGGAGACTTCACGCTCTCTCCCTGAGCATTTGAAGTTAAACTGTAGAACCATAGAGGTGTCAGGAATTTCTTAAAAAGCCACCAAATGGCAGAAGAGACAGACATAAGCATTTGTGCTTTAGTTCAGGGCCCAATCCCACCTGTACCACTGCCCGGATCCCTGTGTGCGTAGGTACTAGAAACCCCCAGCATTTGTGGATGGCAGGCCTCAGGCGGAACTGCAAACAGGCTCTCCTTGGACCCTTCAGCCTCTCCTTTTGTTACTTTCCTCTGTCTCCTTTTGCTCCGGGCTGGCCTTTCAGATGCCTCCAGTTGGATCAAACTCCACCCAAATGTTGAGTTCTCAATTTTCTTAAAATTCTATGTGCCTCTTAATTGCCCCTCCCTCCCTCCTTCCCTCCCTCCCTCCCTCCCTCCCTCCCTCTCTCTCTCTCTCTCTCTCTCTCCCTCCCTCCCTCCTGGACAGGGCACGAGTGATGAGATAGAGCTAGAAGAACAAGCAGGTTCTCGCTTCCTCATGACCTCTTCCAGCCGCCTTCCTGAAGGGGCAAGGTGAGCCTTCCTCAATCCATGGCTTCCAGAGCTGCAGTCGCCGCATTTCCTGTCCATTTGCCTTTTTCCTGCCATTCTCCAGTCCCATTCCCCAGCACCTGACCTTATCCAGAGCAGGAGGGTAGCAAAGAGGCTCACAGAATGTGAAAATGCTCACAGCCTTAGTGCTCTTGCAGCATTTCTGCATTTAAAAAAGGAACTTGCATATGAACCCTGCCAAAGAAGTCTTTGTGTCTTGGATTAGCCCTAAAAAGTTTGATTCTTGTGGAATAGGAGAGATCTTTTAATGAGGGCCAGCTTCTCCGGCATGTGACCTGTGCGTTTAGAAGGGTTCATGCCTCCTTTAATATTTTTTGCTGTTGCCTTTTGAAATTCTGAATGATTTTTGAACCAGAAACTCTACATTTTCACTTTGTACTGGGCCCAGTCTTGCTTTCTATAGAGGGCTTTAAGCTCCAAGTGCATTTCAGGGAGTGTCTTAGAAAGTTCTGTCATAATGAATTTTTGGTCTATACCCACATATCCCAGATCACATGGAGGAAAACTTAGGACAGGATCCTGAAGGCAGAATCTTGCTTTGTGACCTGCAAGCTAGGTAACTCTGAGGTGGATTCTGAACTCTTCTAAGCCTCTTTGTTCTCAGCTGTAGAATGGGCTGATGATATTTGTCCTGACTTGTGATGGTCAGTGAGACGGCGAGGTCAGGTGGGTGCATGCACCTGGCCAACTGTGAGACCCTTAGTGAATGCCAAGCCTACTTTCCTTGGGCGAGAGCAGATCTGGGAGATGTGAAAGGGAAGGGAAGATTCTAGGAGGTCTCCTGGGGGGTTGCCTCACCAGTCATTGTTCTCCTGCTGCTCCTTAGATCATCCTCACAGTGCAGCCCAATCAGTTTCTAAAAATGAAGGCCTGCTCCTGTCACTGTCCTCCTGTCAAGTCCCTTTAAGGGAACCTCTTTGCCCTTAGGATGGGCAGAGGGCCTTGTAAGTATGGGCCCTGGAGTACAGGTCTCTCTTATGCTAAAAAAGAGCCCCAAATAAAGAATAAGCTGAGTAAATGGTATGTGAAAGCAAACCAGAAAGGAGTTGGGTCACAGATGTTTCGCTGTTGGACCACAGATGGTCCAAGCATGTTGTTCAATTGCTTTTGAGACCCTGAGACTGAACACCTCGAGGGGCGCCACCAGGTCTTCTCCAAGGAGTTTTAAAAAGTTCTTGGAAAATACATATAAAGGAAAAAGCATGCATGGATTTCAAAGTGTTTGGCAACAAAGTAAGCTTATCATTTAATTCTACTTTCCATTGACTTAAAAAAAGATTTATTTATTTATTTATTTATTTTGAAAGGAAGAGTGACACACAGAGAAGAAGAGAGTGATTGATATTTTGTATCTCCTGGTTCACTCCCCAAAAGGCTACAAAGCCTCAGGCTGGGCCAGGCTGAAACCAGGAGCCTGGAACTCCAAGTGGGTCTCCCAGGCAGGGTCCAAGTACTTGGGCCATCATCTGTTGCTTTTCCTAGGTGTGTTAGCAGGCAACTGGATCAGAAGCAGAGCAGCCAGAAACAGAACCAGCACTCCAATATGTGATGCTGGTCTTGCAAGCAGTGGCTTAATCTGCTGTAGTGCAACACTGGCCTCTCCATGAACTTCACAAACCCCTTCCTAGAATGCCTGGCATGGGGTGAATATAAAAGAGTGAAAGCTGGACTTGAGGGCAGGCATTTTGGTGCAGTGGTTTAGATGCTGCTTGTATCCTGTATCAGAGTGCCTGGTTCAAGTCCTGGCTCTGGTTTGAATCCAACTTCCTGCTAATGTGCACCATTGGAAGGCAGCAGGTGATGACACAAGTAGTTAAGTCCCTGCTATGCACTGGGAGACCTGGATGGAGTTTTGAGCTCCTGGCTTTGGCCTGGCCCAACCCTGGCTGTTGTGGGCATTTAGGAAGTGAACCAGTTGGTAGAAGATCTCTGTCTCTCAGTCTTTCAAATAAAATAAATAAATGAAAAAGCTAGACTTGGATACACTCAGCTTTGAGGTAATATCTTTTATGTTTGTGACCTTGGGCAACTCATTGAGTCTCTTTTGCTTCTCATAGTTATTGCGAGGATTAAATAGAGCCAGGCACAGAAGTACCCACAAAACATTGAAATCCATGCATTGCTGTTTCACAATATGCATTTTCCGAAGATCCTCATGGTTTTCAGATCCATGTGCATGGATCTCAAAAATGCCTTGCAACACAATAAACTTGTCTTTTAATGGAAAGATTAACACACTCTGTCTTGCAGGATGAAAAATCATATTACATCAGTGAAGTGGGAGCCCTTTTGATGGTCTCAAATCCAGGTTAGTACTTAGAGAATGGCTGATCTGTCCATGATGATGCTGTATCTGCTGTCAACTCATTTTTCATCCAGCTGAATCTGTTAATCTTTGATGCTGTTTTCAGAAAGCAGAGAGAGTAACCAGCAATATAGCTCTGGGGGAACTTGTGCCAACTTTGTGCACTTCCGTTGGCCATCTGCTCATGAAGGAGGTTGGATTAGATTATATCAGAGATCATTCTGAGCAACAATCATTCAGTGAGTTTTTGACAGATTTGCTGTTGATCGTTCAATTCACTGTTTAGTCTTGGAATCATGCATTCATTCCACAAAAATATGGAAAGGTGCCAAGCCCAGTCTGTATTAGGCACTGGGGATCCATAATTATCTGAACCAATAGCTTCTGCCATCATGGAGCTTACATTCTAGAAGGAGGAGAGGACCAAAAACAAGCACATCAAATTATATGCTGTTAAGTTCTACACCAGCAGGGGAAATGGAGAGGGATGGAACTATTTTAGATAGAATCTTGAGGAGCCCTCAGTGGAGGAAGGCCCCTCTGTAGAGGTGGGGTTAAGAGAGATGTATCGCCCTTTGGAGATAATGGGCTTGGGGAAGCTCTTTCCAGATGGCAGAACAGCATTTGCACAGACCCTCAGGAGTGAGTTTTCCAGGATGTAGAAGGACCAGCAGTGTGCCCCGAGAGGACAGCTAGGCCTGAGCATGCAGGGCCTGTTTTCAGGGCAAGGTCAGGACTTTGGATTTTATTCTAAAGTGTGAAAGGATGCCATCAGAGGTCCTGGTATAGGTTGAGCATCTCTACCCCAAAAATATGAAATCCAAAGTGTGCCAAAGTCCAAAGTTTTTGGAGCACTAAATGATGCGACAAGTAGAAGATTCTGCATTGGATACCATGGGAGGGGACCCAGTCAAAATATGCACAATTAATTTAAAATATTATATAGAATTACCTTCAGGCTATATGTATAAGGTATACATGAAACGTAAATGAATTTTGTGTTTAAACTTGGGTCCCATCCCCAAGAAAGCTCATTAAATATCTTCAGATATTCCAAAATGTGAAAAGGTCTGAAATGTGAAACAATTCTGATCACCAACATTTAGGATGAGAGATACTCGGCTTGTATCAGATCTACATCCACAGTTTCACTTTGGTGCTATAAGGAGAATTGCCCTTGGTGGGGCAAGTTAAAAGAATTCCTACAATGTTTGATTGTAGAGAAGTAAAGCTTCCAATCAAGTCTGATATACTAGGAGTATTCGTGTCTGTTTTCTCCTTTCCAAAGTTGTATCTTTGGCCCAGCTTAAATACTATTCTATTAATTAAGAAACCTATCAAGAAACTTTCTAAGAAATGAAAATATAGAGCAGTGTGTACTTAAAATATAAACTATATTATATTGATACTGGCCAAAAGGATTTCATCACTGATTATTGCTTACACATAAGTAAAAGGTCTTAGTTGAGAACTCATTGTAATACATATTAACTCACCTAGATCTATCTTTTCATATGGGCCAGGGAATACATATTGTGAGTGATAGCATGAAGGACCTAAGTCATCATTTGCCATGACCTGATTTTACTGATAGGGTAGCTATCTCTCAAGAGGCAAGGGCAGGAATCATTAGGATAGAAATTAATTTAGAGGTTGAAGGAAAGAGGGGGTGGTTCTTGGTCCTGATGATGAAGGTTTAGCAGCAGCAACAGGAGTGCACTAGTCCCAGGAATGGTTTCCCACGGCCGCAGTACTGGTGGTATCAGTCATAGTTATTGGCTGTGACGGCAGCTGTGGTGTCGGTGAGGATGGCAGGAGTAGACTATTGCAGCATAGAACACACGATACAGTGGTGCACACACAGAATCCAGTATATCACGTGGGGCACCTGCAGGAGTCGGTGCCAACTCGTTGACTTGTCATGTGAGTATTTCTTACTATAAATTTTAAGGGAGATCAGATGGTAGGCTCCTCTGACCAGTGAATTTTTCTCCCATTTAGGAAGCCAAAGTATAGTCAGCAGGGTATTGTTGAGCATGGAATTAGAGCAATGGAGTTCACTGTATAATTAAAATGTTTAACTCCTTCTGCCTTGAAGCAACTACTGCCTTGTAGGGTGAGGCGAGCCTGTGAGCAGGTCCTTCCCCCCACCGACAGCACTCTGATGGAAAAGGTGGGCCTCTCCTGTCTCTGTTTCTGTGGGTTGGTTTTTCTTTCTGCTATATTCATACATTCCATCTGGTTATATGCAAATTCTCCACTGCTGACTCTGCTTCTCTGTTCTGATTCACTAGGGGTTCATGTGACTGAATGTCTCAGAGAGCAATTTCATTTCACTTACTCCTAAAGTTTTTTGTTGGTGCATCTCTGTAGCCCCCAGTCATCAACACTAGCTCTGTCCCCAGTGATTTAAAATAACTGAAGAGGGTTGGGTGTTTGGCCTAGTAGTTAAGACTCAGCTGAGATACTGGCATCCTACATTGGAGCACGTGGGTTCCATTCCTGGTTCCAGCTCCTGATTCCAGCTTTTTGCCAACACAGACTCTTGGAGGCAGTGGTAATGGCTCAAGTAATGGGGTTCCTGCCACCCATGTGGGAGACCTGGGTTGAGTTCCCAGTTCCTGGCTTTGGCCACAGCCCAGCCCCTGGCCACTGTGGGCCTTTGAGGAGTGACTGGGAGCATGCACACTCTCTGTGTCCTTCTCTCTCTCCCCCCCCCAGCCATCTCTCAAACAAAAATAAAATAAAATATAAAATATAAAACAACTGGGGTTTGGAGTTGTGGTGCAGCAGGTTCAGCCATCACTTGGGGAGCTAGCATCCCATATATGAGTGCAGGTTCAAGTCCCAGCTTCTACCTAATGTACAGGGGAAGGCTGTGGGTGGTGGGTCAAGTGCTTTGTTCCTGGATCCCATGTGGGAGACCTGGATGGATTTCTTGGCTCCTGGCAGCAGCCTGTCCCAGCTCTGGCTGTTGTGGCCATTTGGAGACTGAACCAGTCGATGGAAAATCTCTCTCCCTCTCTCTCACTCTCTCTTTCTGTCACTCTGCCTTTCAAATAAAGTAAATATACCTACATCTATACAACAGCTGAAGGAAACATGCCCCAGAGTTTTCACTGCAGCATTCTCCCATCCACTCCAAACACTACCAGGAGGTCTCTGACAGCACGCAGTGTCTCCCTACGGAGAAGGTGGCAGCCTCCGCAGAGAGTCCCGTGTAAAGGAGGGCCTTTCACTGCCCCAGGCAGCCCGGCAGCAGCGGGAACGCGACAGATGGCTGTGTGGATCCTCATGCAATTCTGCCTCACCGTTTGTTCTCAGAGAAAACGTACCAAGGGAAGAAGAGTGCTATGGCGTTCAAGACACTGATTGGACATTCCTTCAAGTGTGTGAGCGAACAGAGCCTCCAGCTGTCGCATCTGCTTCAGCTGAGAACCACCAATGTCCAACTCCAGGCCTTCGATTTTGAAGGGGACCGCTTTGGAAATGGTAAGTTGAGGGCGCATCAGGTCACAAAAGCAAACTTTGGGACTTGGGGACAGTTTCAAAGTGTGTTCGGTCAGGAGCAAGAATCCCCGTGAGCTTCCTGGCACCATACATTCCACATGGTTCTTATGGCCGAGTTTCTCTGGCCACCTCTCCCTCCCACCCCAAAACCAGACACCTGCACCCACGCATGCCCACAGCTCGCTTGCAGCAGGGGACATCTCCCCTGTGGGACCGACACACACGTTCTCACTCATGGAAACGCCCACCCTGCCTCGGACCAGCACAGAGCACAGTCCCCAGTCTCCCCGGGGACAAACTCCCAGACCTGGTAACACTCAAGCATGCTTGGAAAACAAAGATCCTGAGTATTTGTGATGTCAGAATGGATCCTCCCCCAGTCGCAGAGGGCAGAGCCAGGTGTGGTCATTCAAGATGGGGACCAACATGACCCGCTCTGCTTGGTTCCGAGCTGCTTTTTCTTAGTGTAGAGTTCATCTCCTGATTTCCGCTCTGAGTTTCTACTGCCACACTCAGAGGGAAACTGGGCTTTGGCGGAGCGCCAGGGATGGTCCACGGTGACTTTCCAGAAAAGTCCTTGTCTCCCTGCCGGGCAATCAGTGTTGGCTGGGTTTCTCCGTGTGATTCTTTTCTACATACCAAGTCATGGACTTCAGTCTCTGTGACACCCTCTTGTAAGAACCCAATCTGTTAAAAGTTCTCGAGGATCAAAACCAGATTTAGCTTGAGGTGTAGTTGATTTGCTTTGAGTTCCGTGATAAAGCGAGAGGCAGGTGTAGCGGAAAATGTTCCCTTAGTGCCAAGTGTTTCAGGAAGGAAGCATTTGGGCGCTGCTCGCCTTGGGCCCCCTAATTTCCCTAGGACTTTTCTGAGTCTTGCAGCCTCTGCTTTCGGCCTGCACCTTTCTCATAGGGGCGAAGATTCAATATGAAAGCTCGCTAGTAGGCATCGCCCCACTCTCTCTACCCTCAAAACGTCTCAGGTTGGGAAAGGATTATTTTTAAAATCCACTTGGAAGCTTTGGGAAGCCTCCGAAACCAACGATGGGATCTCGGCATCAGGTGTGCACCTGCTCTTCTTGCCTATCGGCACCGCCGGGAAGCAGCGAGTGAGCAGGTCCCGGAACTCACTGGGCACACGTGGCCTGCCCTCAGCGGTGCTCACAGGGAGATGCAGGCAAGCTCCGCCTTCAGCGGTCGGGGCACAGCGCCCCGGCACAGGCTTCCCGGCTGTCCCCGCCTCCTCTGCCTCACAGATCCGCACAATGCCTTCTGAAAGAGTTCTCTTGTTCACCCCTCATCCATGGCGTCAGCTCAAGCCCCTGTGCAGAGCCTTTGCGCTTTAGATTTCACTCAGATTGCTCAAATGTGAAGATGTACGTCATTCCGTAAATAGTAGCTGCTTCCAGAGAAGGGGGCCGGGAACACGTCACACTACCATGTGGTGTTAAGAAGACGCCAGAGGAAGCGTGGGTAACACTGCGTTGGGTGGTGAGACGGGGGTGCAGAGAATCCTGACGGGCGGGTGACATTTAAACAGGGGCTCGAGGGACCAAGGAGGAGTGAGCAAACGTGAGAGCTCAGCCTTGTCGCAGAGACTGTCCCCAGCTGTGGACTCCTGCCTTTCAATCTCCCCAAATCCTGGAGCCTGCGGAAGGTTTTTTTTTTAGCCTTCCTTGCCTTTCGCTGGCCAAGCAGCCCTTCGGCAAAGCACCAGGGTTGAGGAGACCGCCTGGGCTCGGCGGCTCTGCGCAGGACGAGTCTGTCTCCGCAGAGGCGTACCCTGGCTGCGACCGACCACCACCTCTGAGCCCAGACTCGGATTTCCTTCCTAGCAGCGCCCCCTGCCCCAGACCCGCGGAATCCTCATTCCTCTGGCGTGCGGTCTGGGGTCCGCCCCTGAATAGCCTCCCTCAAGAACCACCAGCGCCACACCTTTCAGACCCACTGGAAGGCGACCCTTTCTCCTCCTCCCTGTTTTCAGCTTCCTGTTCAATGAGGCAGCAGGTGGGAGGCCCGGCCGCTCCGGCTCTCCCTCGGTTTCTGGTCTGGGAAGCTGAGGCAGACAGGGGCGGTGCCAGGCGCAGCACTTGGGGCCAGCCTGTAACACCTGTTATTCCTACTTCAATTACAGCGAATGAATGCTTCAGTGACAGAAACAGGAGAGAAATCCCTGTGGCTATCGGCCTGAGTTTCACAGCTCTGCTGGTCATTTTGCTAACGGCGTGCCTGGTGGCCAGAAAGAGGCCCAGTAGAGGATATGAACGCATGTAGAGACCTGCCTTCAGACCGAGCAAGGAGCAGGCGGTGGGGAACCTGCCCCGCCTCAGGCCCTTGGGGAGCCCTCAGTTTCCGCCCCACGGCTCCTCTGCTGGCTTGGCAAGGGCAGCGCCACGCCCCCCCCCCCCCCCTTCTCCTTTTGGCTCGGACACCATAGCCCACACCTAAGTCAGACGGGCTGACTTCTAGAATTAGGGAGCGAGAGGCAGACACGTGAATGAGAAGGAGAAAGCAAAATCCCGAAGGGAAATTATTGCAGAGGACATTTTCAAGTTGCGTTGATTTTTCATATACATTTTAAAGAATCTACTATTCTGGTTTCTTTTAAATATCACTTTTTAAAAAAGCAATCCCTTTCAAAATAGATTATAAAGTGAGTTTAAACTCGGGTTTTACTCCAATTTGGGGGGGGGTGGGAAAAGAAAGGACATCTTTACTTAGCATTTTCTTTTTCCCAGAAATCTTTTATTTAAGGAGTACAAACTTTATAGATTACCGCAATTTTGATTTACTTACATTATAGATGGTCTTCATATGGTAGGTTTTTTTGTAATAAAGGACATAGTGTACCCTATGATAATGTATTATTGGTTAAAAAAGAAAGTCTTAGGGAGCTGCCTCATTTCACTTCCTAAATGGGAAACACATATGAAAGATCTTGGCAAACGAAACAGATTCAATAGATGTTAAGTCTCCAATTCCTTCCATTTTATTTGTCATCTGCCTTATTAACACGTCCTCCTGGTGTGTCTCCATTTTTCTTGGCTACTGTCCTATCCTTGTCAGTTTATTCACTTGGGCCATGGCAGGAGAGCAGGCAGGGGGAGCATTAAGACACTGGGAAACGGGGAGCAGGAGACAGACCTACCTGGGGGAGGCTGAGTACAACCTGCTTTGCTTTTTAGCAAACAGTCACACAAAATTGCTACGCCAGAAAGCTCCTGAGTGGGAGTGATAGGTAAAGGAGGACAAAAAACTCTATTAAAATACAGCTGGGGATGTTATTTTTCGTTTTCTGTTGCACTGACAGTTTCAGTTGGGGCTTTTGTGAGAAAAGGGAAAATAATGGATTTCTAGAAATTCGTAGCTGATTTTATGACCAGGAAGTTTTCTGGGTGGTGGTTGTTCTACATTTTCCAGAGGTGCCACTCATTTTTAATAGGAAGTTTATGAAATTTAGCAACATCTCTGTAACTATTGCTTATCTAGAAAAGTACTGGCACCCCCCACCCCGAGGTATTCTAGTTCTCCCCACTTTCTTGGAAGTGAGGGGGTAGAGAGGGCATAGGGCACTTTTAAGAGAACATTAAGAGCCCCTTAAGACGTGTGGAGTGCCAGGAAATGGCCCCCCTTAAACCAGGAGAGGTTGATGAGAACCTGAGGCCTGAGGTCGAGTGACTCAGCCTTTGCCAAGGCGCTGCTGTGGAGAGAGGCAGCCTCTTCCTCCCCTTCAGGCAGCAGCTGCTCCACACTCTCAGGTACCCAAGATGAAGGGCACTGGAAGAGCTTTGTAGTGCCCAGCGCAAGGTGTTTCTTCGCTGTGCCGCTGACCACGTGCAGAGTGGCTCCAGAAAGGTGCATTTCGAATCTGTGGAAGTGCCTCCCACAGCAGAGGAAACCAACAGGCAGAACTTAAGAGGAGGGGGCTGGAGGTTCGTGGAGCAGCAGCCCCCACCCTCAGTTCCAGTTTCCTGCTAATGTGCCTCCTGCAAGGCAGCATCTGATGGCCCAGGTAGCTGGGCCCTGCCACCCACATAGCAGACCTGGGTTGAGTTCCTGGTTCCTGGCTCTGGCCCAGTCCAGTCGTAGCCATGGCAGGCATTTGGGGGAGTGAACTAGCAGATGGGAGACCTTTCTGTCTTTGTCTGTTTCTCCTTCTTTCTATTCCTCTCAAATAAATAAAATACATAATTTTTTTTTTAAAGTGGGGGCCGGTACTGTGGCATAGTTTGTAAAGCCACTGCCTGTGGCACTGGCATCTTATATGGGCACTGGTTCTAGTCCCGGCTGCTCCACTTCTGATCCAGCTCTCAGCTATGGCCTGGGAAAGCAGTAGAAGATGGCTCAAGACCTTGGGCCCCTGCACCCTCGTGGGAGTCCCAGAAGAAGCTCCTGGCTTTGGATCAGCACAGCTGTGGCCATTGCAGTAATTTGGGGAGTGAACCAGTGGATGGAAGACCTCTTTCTCTGTGTTTCCCTCTCTCTGTCTGTAACTCTGCATTTCAAATAAATTAAATAAGTCTTTAAAAAAGTAAAGTGAAGAGTGAAGGGATAGACTGTTCATTTTAATTTTCCTAGCATCTTGAATGAGTTCTTTTGGGTGACTGCTACTGCCTAGGCCCTGGTTATCTAACCCACCACCTCTAATACCAACTGTTCTTTTTTTTAAAAAAAGATTTATTTATTTATTTGAAAGGCAGAGTTATACACAGAGAAAAAGAGAAAGAGAGAGGCAGATCCAGAGAGACAGAGAGATCTTCCATCTGCTGGTTCACTCCCTAAATGGCCACAACAGCTGGAGCTGAGCCCATCTGAAGCCAGGAGCCAGGAGCTTCTTCTGGGTCTCCCACATGGGTGCAGGGTCCCAGGTACTTTGGCCATCTTCTACTGCTTTCCCAGGCCATTGGCAGAGAGCTGGATCAGAAGTGGATCAGCGTGACTTGAACTGGCACACCCATTTGGGATGCTGGCACTGCAGGCAGTGGCTTTACCCACTATGCCATAGCACCAACACCATCATCTGTTTTTAATCCAGTGATTAAGACTGACTATTTCATCTGAATGAGCAGTGAAGAAATGCTCAGATTCCTTGTTCACTCGCAGTTCCGCCCACTTTGTGCAGGGGAGAATGGAGAGCGACAGAGCCAGGCTTCTTGTCATGCCTCCCCCTCTCCCCACCACATATATCCACCCCAAGAAGCCTATAAGGGAAGAAATTCTGTGAGCTTGTACTTGGCTTCCTAAACCTAGAAAGAGAAAAGAAATGGGTTTCTCTGTCTTCCTTTCTAACCTAGTAGGTGCACATGGTTCCCAGGAGGTCTAGGAATGGTGAGCACAGGAACTGAGGCCATTGAACTGGGGAACTAGTCCCAAACCCCGGGAGAGCTCCAAGCTGTAGCCATCTCCAGGCTACAGTAAGAGGTAGAATCCAAGGTCTAGCTTAAAGGAAACCTTAACGGGTCGCAGGTGTAATGGGCAGAAAGACCATAGGAAACTCCATTTCTGCACTCACATGCATGAGCACGAGGAAAACAACCCGAACGGCCATTTTGCAGAACTACAGCAGCCAGGGCCCGCGCAGTAAATCACAGTTAATCAGAGGAGGGAGGGTGTACTAATTTGCGAGGCCTGTCCTAACCAGGCGCCACGGACTGCTGCCCTAACAACACCTGGACGCCTCCAGCAGCAGACATCTGTGCTCTCCTCATTCAGGAGGCTCGAAGGCCAAGGGCAAGGTGTTGGCAGTGCTGGGGTCCCCGGAGGCCTCTCTCCTTGGCTGCGGATGGCCTGCATCCTCACGTGGCCTTCCTCTGCCTATTCTGTCTCCAAACAGCCTCTTCCTAGAAGGACACCACTCCTGCTGGGTTAATGGCCTCCTTAGAGACCTGCAGCCCTGATAGGGTCTGTTCTGTGGTCCCTTGGTTAGGGCTTGAACAAAGGAAAGGGAGAGGAGACACAGCTGTTTTCCTTCTATGAAATTCAACTAAGAGCCAAATCAACGACTTATAAAATCGCACTTGTCTGATCCTGTTTAAATGAAAGTACTTGTGTTTCTCTACTCGTATCTTTATAGTTCCAAAGAAAGATGCCTGAAATAATGTTTGTGTTAGCAATGACGATTTCTGGGTGCATGTTTTTGGGGTGACAGGCTCTTTTCATTGGTGATTTTCTTGATTATTTTAATGATTTGTAATGTGCACAAGCTGCTCATTAAAAATAAAATGGCTTTTCTTTAAGTATGCACATGAGTACACACACACACAGAGAGAAAGCAAATCCTTGGAAAGGGTTGGTGGTTCATTGAAGTAGAACTACAGTGATCGAATAACTACTTCTCTTTATGTACTCGTCTGCATTTTAAAAAATGTTTAAACAATGTTTACTTAGACAATTGAATAGTTTAACAAAATTACATGGAAGGTAAAAGTTGCCTTCTAGTTCCATCCCAGATTTTTGTGTATCTTTTCACAATGGACACACACACACACACACATTTATTTGTTTTGGTACATGTGATGCTTCATGGGTCTTGGGGAAATATTTTCATATCACACTGGGACTACCACATTCTTTTCAGTGGCTACATTGTATTCCATTGGATGAATACCATTTAAAATTTTCAAAAACTTTTAATTTTTAAAATTTAAAATAGTCTCTCTTTAAATGGACATTATTGTAAATGCCTTTTATAATTGTATGGCTACGTCTTTAGTGCAAATTCCTAGAGCTGGAATAAATAGATATGTGCTTTCTATTTTTAATTTTGTGGTTTTTTTTCCAACTCATTTTAGTTTCTTGTCAAATTTCTTCCTTATTTAGAAAATTTAGATAATAACCAGAGCATCATGAACTTCATCAGAGCGTCTCGTGAAAAGCAGCGTCCCCCACCCTACCCGGGGAGACCAAGCACTTTCAGCTAATCTTCATTTCTTCTGGTGGTTGGCTCTATAATTCTACAAAATTAAAAAACTTATTATACTATTCCTTAACTTGCCAGCTTTAGACTTTCTGCTATGGCACATAAAGTTTTTTGGTTACAGCCCTATTTTTGGTTAAATCAAAAGCTATATTATAACTAAGCAAATGTTGCCTATTGCCAAATCAAGTAGTGTACTAACAGCTTTTTTTCCTGAAATCTCCCATCTCCCCTGACCTCCTCTGACACTTGTTTTTGGACCCCAGGTACACAGAATTGGGTTAATGGTGATTCTTGATTCAGGATACAAACACAGTATTGGACCATGCAAAGACCTTACACATACATCTTCTTATCTATCCCTGAAGAGAGAGAGATTTAGGTCTCTACCTGCTTACCCTTCTCTCCCAAACATCCCCCACACTGAGTATTCTATCAAGTTCCCCTCTCTCCCCAGGACCCTGCATCTTTCTCCAGTTGATCCCTAAAGTTGTTTTTGTGAAATGCATGAAGTTTGTATTTCTTAAACAAAAGGTTTCTGGGGGAGGAGGGGAGAAACTAATTAGTGGCTGATCCAGTCAATGACAGCTTTAAATGAATTAAGCAACCGCTCTCTAATGGAATAAAGAAAAACCAGTCTTGATAAGTTCGCCAATTTCATTTCTAAATCATTTGGTCTATTTTCTAACGTTAGCTAAAAGTAGCACAAGAAAGCGTCAGGAGCACTGGAGAAGGTTTTAAAAGTGGGTAAGCGTCACAGGTTTTCGAGAGATCATCTGAAACCTACTGGGCTCTAGGGTGGGCACCTCCCACTCTGCAGGAGACGTTGCCTGCAGAATGACATTGCCCGGGGTTCAGAATGGGGGGCTAACGATTAGGGGACAGTAGGTGCTGAGAGGATGAGGTTCTTTTACCTACCTGCAGACACTCCTTATTTGCCTACTTTATCCATGAGGTAAACGGACTGCCCAAGGTCACATCATTTGCTAGTGCTGGAATTGAAAGTCGAGTCCCGAGCACTGGTTCTTCCAGCTCCAGCCCGCCGCCTCCTGGTCATCGCCGTCTCACCCGCATGTCGTGTTTGTTTTTTCTCTTAGTGGATGAGTGTTCGTCTGACTACACAGTTGTGCTGCCCATCATTGGGGCCGTCGTGGTGGGTCTCTGCCTTGTGGGTATGGGTGTCTATAGAATCCGCCTAAAGTGCCAAGCATCCGGATACCAGAGGATCTAATTGGTGCCCAGGGGAGATGAAAATCCTGGCGTTTGGAGGATTCTTTCATCGTGTCCAGAATGGTGGGGGCTTCTCTGAGAGTGTGGGTCCCCCAGAACATGTAGACTCCGATCTGCCGCTGAAACCAATGAGCCATTTGTTATCGAAGTTCATGCGGCACATCAGCGATGTCCAGTTTGGGGTTTTTGCTCATTTTGTGAAAGATTTCACGAGCTCTTTAAGAGGATTTTCCAGTTTCCTTCAGCTTAGTTTAACCCAAGTCCACATGTGACATATGTTGAATTGACAGCATGTATGTAAAGTGGCGTGTGCTTCCAAATGATGTCCCGAAGTGTCCATTTTAATTAATCTGCATGAGAGTTTTATTTTCCCTTTGATCCTTTCCACTTCAAAATGTCTTCTCTGTGTCTGTCAGTTGGCCTTCGGTGCTTTTGCTGTGTTTTATGTGACGCACATACGATTCTGAGATACTTACCTCCTTCACCACTTTGAATGTGTTTTCTTTTTTAAAAAATTTGTCAAAAAGAATAACATAACTCAGGTTGTGTAGGTTTTAATATGAAACTAACAAGGGGACCAGATCAGCTTCTGTTTCTTCGTGTGATGCCTCCTGTTCCAGATAAGAATTCAGTGGCTACAGATATCAGAAGTGAGTCGTAAGCAAGAAACTAGCATTATAGCCCTTAATTACTGAACACATGTCCCAGACACTAGGCTAAGCAGCATATATATATATGCATATATATATACATATACATATATATATCTTATTTAATTCTCACAACTTACAGATGTGTGAACTTAGGCCTCAGGGAGTGAAACCACTTACACATCACCCACCTAACAGGTGGCAGAGCCAGAGCAGAGCTCATGCTGGTCTGGTCCCAAGGTCTTTGGTCTTTTCAGCATACTGAGTTGTCTGCAGGAGCAATGGCACTAAGCACTTCCTGAAGCCACAGCCCAGCATTTGCCCCATTTTCACAGCGGACATGGATTTATCCAGAGCCCTAAGACGTTGGCATAGATCAAAGGAGCGCTTTGCAGGTGGTGAAACAGCCTTTCTTTAGTAAGTCCTCCACTCCCGTGAGGGATCCAGAGAGGGCTCTGCAGCACCTAAGCCATGTTCTCATTTCTATGGGCTTGCTTAGCTGTGGCTTTAAAGATGAAACAATGGAGAAAACGTCTCGAAATATTTCAGTTAGTGCCTTCAAAAAACAGAAATCTGTTACATTTCTTTCTTGAAAGAAGCACCCTCTGCGCGCGCCACCTTGTGGTCGTGTGCTGCTCCTGCACATTTATATCCCTAAGTTCTGATGTCGTTTAGGTCATTCCCCACAGCAGCCTGACAGGAATTTTGGCCCTGCTGGGTTTTGCTGCTAAAGAAAGGAACTCAAGTCAAAATTTCAGCAGAAAAGACCAGGTAACACTAGACTTCTTCAGTAAAGGAATAATTCACGTCAACCTGGAGGACAGACTGACTTCCCTGAGGCGTTCCCCTATGAGGCAATAGGGTTGGGGAGGTCCTGGCTTTAGTTTTCATAGACTATGAACTGTACGAAAGTGTTTGTAATAAAAATGTTGTGGAGATTCGTTCATGTCATTTCTTTCTTACGATTTGTCTTTTGTTCTACTGAAATTTTTGTTTCCAGTCTCAGTGGTAAGCCTGTCTTATGAAGCTTGCTGCTTAACAAAGTCATCTTGCTGTAGATAATTTATTTTTTAAAGATTTATTTATTTATTTGAAAGTCAGAGTTACACAGAGAGGAGAGGCAGAGAGAGAGAGAGAGAGAGAGAGAGGTCTTCCATCTGATGGTTCACTCCCCAGATGGCCGCAATAGCCAGAGCTGTGCTGATCTGAAGCCAGGAGCCAGGAGCTTCTTCTGGGTCTCCCACATGGGTGCAGGGACCCAAGGACTTGGGCCATCTTCCACTGCTTTCCCAGGCCATAGCAGAGAGCTGGATCAGAAGTGGAGCAGCCGGGTCTCAAACTGGCGCCCATATGGGATGCTGGCACTTCAGGCCAGGGCGTTAACCCACTGTGCCACAGCGCCAGCCCCTGATAATTTATTTCTTATTCTCTTCTCCCTCACCACATTATTACTAGGTAGGAAGGCCCTGTGTGGGAGAAATGAAATTCCTGAGAAGATAAACCTCTTTAAAGTCACAAACCACAATCTCTCCACTCTTAGTCCAGACTTACCAACCATGTTACCATTTGTTTTGTTATTCGTATTATTCTTTTTCTCTCAGACAGAAAGAAACAGGTAGAGCTCCAACTGCTGTTTCACTCCCTAAATGACTGCAGCACCTGGGGCTGGGCCAGGCCAAAGCCAGGATCCAGGAACTCACGCCAGGTCTCCCACATGGGTGGCAGGGACCAACTGGTTGAAACATCCCTGCTGCCTCCCAGGGTTGGGTGAGTGGGAAGCTGGAATTGGGAGCCAGATGGATGTTGAACCAGGTGCTCTGATACAAGACACAGGTGTCCTAAACCAGGTCTTAACTGCTGTGCCGACGGCCTGCACACACTCACACATGACTGCTTTGCTTAAATGCTTCGCTTAAATGAGTTTTCCCACTCATTCAACCAGCGCCCGCTAAGGACCTAACAAGTGCCAGACCCTTTGGCAGGGGCTGAGATGAGTAAGAAGAGATCATGCATTAGTTCTCCATTGTGATCAAGAGAAAGACTGAGCAAGACAGAAGCGGTAGTGGCCTCTGCCACCCAGCCATGCAGGCAACATCCCAGCACTTCTCTGTATTCCGCTGATCGCGTAGCCCATGCCTGCTGCAGTGCGGGAGGGTGTACAGCCCGGGCGAGGAAGGCGTCCTGGACACCGGCTACCACAGCTCCCTACGGTCAAGGGCACACTGTGGAGCTAGTGCTTCCCATTTTTTTGGAAAGTGCAGGCAAATGAATTCCAGGGTACATACAAAGAAAAGTGGCCCGCCAGGAACCTGCTCAGAGTGGTGACAGCAGAGCCCTCCCAGCCTGCTCCCAACCCCACCTCCTCAGGAGGGCGGCCCCCGGCCTGTTGCCCATGAATGCTGGTTGTTGACCCATTGCTCTACCGTGCCAATGCTGGGGCTTCACCATTGCAAGTGGCCAGGACACCCCCACACCACCTCCACCAACACATCCCAACTTGCTTCTGCTGCTTCCCACCCACGTTGTTAGCTGGCACATTGTCAGGTATTAGTAACTGAAACGGAGTGACACGTTATCCCTCCCAAGGCCACTTGCATTTCGTCCAAAGGCTTCAGGCCAGAGCATGAGATTGGCAAGAGAAGCCTTGCAAGGCAGCGGGATCTCCTGACCTCCCTCAGTTCCCCCCACCTTCCAGTACCCCGGATAGACAGCTCTGATTATGAGGCTGATCTGCAGCCGTATGGCGGCCCCAGCTTCCTCCCTACTCGCAGGGCCTGGTTCTGTCACCTTGGCTCACCATGCCACAGCAGGTCCCACTTCCGTGCCTTCCATGTTGACCTCCTCCTTGGGGGGCCTGTGCCCTGCTCCTCCTTGGAGCTTCTGTTTCATTCCTTTTCGCTCAGGGCAGGACACAGACTTTCTCCAGCTTCCCCACCCGTGGCAGATCCACCCCACACACCCAGCCACCCTTGATCTCATCGCTCGGTTCATTTTCTTCCTTCACTCAATCCCCAAGTGAAATGATCCAGCTTGTTTGCCTAGTTTGCTACCCAGCTGTCATACGAGTTTCATGATGGGGTGGGGGAAGACAGGGCAGGGGAGTGGCATCTAGTCTCTGTTCCAGCCTGTGACGGCCACGAGAATGTGCCTCGCACACCTCCACCTCCAGGATGCATCGTGCACCAAGGACCCCAGCTGCTGCACCACAGCTACGAGGTCCTCCGCAGGCAGCTTCCAGGCAGCCGCTGAGCATGCCAGGAGACTAAGGCAGAACCATTCTTGGTGGACGCAGGACCCACTGACAGCTGGCTTTGGCTGGGGAACTCCGCAGGGGCTGAACTTTCCCTAGACTGCGCAGCAAAAGGGTCCCTTGACCCACCTTTCGTTCCCCTCCTCTTCAGTCGGATTCCAACCTGCACCGTGATCCGGAACCTCCCCCGCCCCCTCCAGCTCCTTTACCTTTCTCTCCCCCAGGCTTTTCCCCTAATAAAATTCCCACATGCTTACTCCCATCTTGGCACCTTTTTCCTGGACCCAGACCAACATGAGTGGTACTGAGCATGGTCCCTAAAATGAGTCAGTGGCCGGCACCGCGGCTTACTAGGCTAATCCTCCACCTTGCGGCGCCGGCACACGGGTTCTAGTCCCGGTCGGGGCACCGGATTCTGTCCCAGTTGCCCCTCTTCTGGGCCAGCTCTCTGCTGTGGCCCGGGAGTACACTGGAGGATGGCCCAAGTACTTGGGCCCTGCACCCCATGGGAGACCAGGAGAAGCACCTGGCTCCTGCCTTCGGATAGGAGCGGTGCGCCGGCCGCAGCGCGCCGGCCGTGGCGGCCATTGGAGGGTGAACCAACGGCAAAAGGAAGACCTTTCTCTCTCTCTCTCTCTCACTGTCCACTCTGCCTGTAAAAATAAATAAATAAATAAATAAACAAACAAACAAATAAAATGAGTCAGTCAGGAGGGGATTTGGAACTGGTTCACACACCACGCAGCTTCTACAGGGGACACTGTCCTGGTTGACAGGTGGGCCTCGCAAGTGCCTGGCGCCAAATGACAGCTCATTTGCTAGAGAGTTCATTGGTGGTGCCCTGAGCAAATGTCTTCTTGGAGGAGAGTGCTGTGAAGGGGTGGTTTTGCAAACCTTTCACGGATGGGGGGAACAGTGGCCATGGGACAGCTGAGTGGGCTGGTGCCAGCTAAATGCTGCCGAAGACGCTGCAGAAGAAAAATGAGACACAAGGGGCAGGTGACAAGCAGTTAAGCGATAAGTGTGAGGACCACAGAGCCTCAGTGGCATCCTACAAAACTGGCATTATCTCCCATAGTGGAAAAATTGGTGCAGTTAGTCAAAAAATCTGAGAATCTGCAGGGTTTCAGAGGTGTTTGAATGCCCGGCCCAGGCTGATCTGGTATGGGAAAGGCCGGGTCTTGGCGGTGCGGTGGCAGGGAGGGAGGGAGGAACCTAGATTCCTGTGACAAGGAACAGAGGCAGCTGGGTGGATGCCTCCGGGAATGCCCGACTCTACAAAAGCACAGAGCTTTCGGGATTTCAAAGGCAGCCCTGCTCTCACTAATAGGTCCCTGCCCTTCAGCTGCCAGGAGGCCACTACCACAGCCTGTCGCACACACAAGGCCGGAGTGGGCCTCTATGGGAGATGTCTCACTTTCTCTCTTGGGTTTCAGGCTGAGAACCAGGGTTAAATTCCAGGCGGGAACATGCTGGGCCTGATAAGAGGGGAAGAGACCATATATCAAAGAAACTGCAAGGATTAGCAGGCTGGTACAGCAGGAACTAGGTGCACACTCCTGGGGTTGAATTTTGAAGGTTCTTTTTTTAAGATTTTATTTATTTATTTGAGAGGTAGAGTTGTTACAGACAGTGAGAGAGAGAGACGGTTCACCCCCCAAATGGCTGCAACGGCCAGAGCTGCACTGATCTGAAGCCAGGAGCCAGGTGCTTCTTCCAGGTCTCCCATGCAGGTGCAGAGGCCCAAGGACTTGGGCCATCTTCTAGTTCTTTCCCAGGCCACAGCAGAGAGCTGGATGGGAAGAGGAGCAGCCCGGACTAGAACCAGCACCCATATGGGATGCCGGTGCCGCAGGGGAGGATCAACCTACTGCACCATGGCGCTGGCCCCTTGAAGGTTCTTGAGCAAAGAGGCCAGCATGTTAGTCTGGATGAGTGAAAATTCATGGAGTTGAGGGCAGATTCTTGGAACATGGTGTTTAACACCTAGCAAGGACCCCAGAAAATGGGCGCACTCCCTACAGAATGGCCCTTAGGAACCTGAAAGAAATGATGGCCAACTCTCAGCGAAGTGGGAATGTCTAGGGAAACTGTTGGGATGGACAACATCTGTAAGGTCAGGATGGGATGAATGTACTTTGTCAGGTCAAGACACACTGGAGACTTATGTCCCACGGGCAATGTCAGAGGACACAGCACTCACCAAGGCGTCAGGCGTGCAGTGTTGAGATAGATGTTCATCACCGACAGCCTCAGTGTGGCTCTCCTCTGTAGCGCAGAGGTGGTGGCAGGAGAGGGGTCCTAGAGCCAGGGTGCTGGAATGATGGGTTCTTCTGAACGCTGTGGGCCAGGGGCCAGCCGTTAGCCTCTACGAGCTGGGAGGTACCACTACCATAACCATGCGCAAGGTCGGGGCGTTAGTCAGCAGGGCTTGACCTACAGGGATTGCAGATACGGTTGATGGAGGATGCTATGCTCAAGAGCAAAATAGGGGCAGCACATCTGTAAGCAACAACAGAAGCACAAGAATAGACAAGCAGGCGGCTGAGATGGTCACCCCAAAAGACACCGTAATCCCTTGCTCAGTTCCCAGGCCTGAGTCAGTTTTCAGATCTGGAACCCATGGACTGAAGGAGTAGCTATGTCCTCAGGAGGAAGGACCTCCTTAAATTCTCCCAGATCTTAGCAGGCCGGCATGGTACAGCGGGTAAAGCCGCTGCCTGTGATGCTGGCATCCCATATGGCACCAGTCATGACCTGGACGCTCCACTTCTGATCCAGCTCCCTGCTAACCGCCTGGGAAAAGCAACGGAAGATGGCCCTTGAGTTTGGGTTCTTGCCACCCACATGGGATACCTGAATGATCCTGGCTCCTGGCTTTGGCCTGGCCCAGCCCCCAGCCATTGTGGCCAGATTCTGGGGATTGAACCAGCGGATAGAAGATCTCTCTCTCTCTCTCTTTCTCTCTCTCTTTCTCTGCATAACTCTGATTTTAAAAGAAATAAATAAATTCTTAAAAAAAGAAAATTCTTCCAGTTCTTTGTTTAAAACAACATATGGCCATTTATTTTAGTAGCTGTACATCAAAAAAAAAGGAAATAATTGAGTATTTCAAGCACTACTGGACATGGGACGTTGATACTGAAGATCCAAACTCTCATAACAGTATTCCTGATAGATTCAGGGCTTATAGAACCAATTAATAGTGAACTGGCTAAAATGTGGCTCAGGGTGGGCTCACTGGGTCTGCAGACCCATCCAGTGGTTATTTCTACAGTCCCTAAGGACAATAAGAATTGATAATTTGGCAATTGGAGTAAGCCTCCCACTGAGTCCATGATCTGTAGAGCTATTTGTAAGAGCTGTTATTGCAGGAAAAGCCCAGTGGAGGGACTGGCACTGTGACATAGTTGGCTAAGCCTCTGCCTGCGGCTCTGGCATCCCATATGGGCGCCAGTTGGTGTCCTGGCTGCTCTTCTTCTGATTCAGTTCCCTGATGATGGCCTAGGAAAGCAGTAGAAGATGGTCCAAGTCCTTGGGCCCCTGCACGCTGTGTGGGAGACCAGGAAGAAGCTCCTGGCTCCTGGCTTCAGATTGGCACAGCTCCGGCCATTGCAGCTATTTGGGGAGTGAACCAGTGGAGGGAAGACCTTTCTCTGTCTCTTCCTCTCTCTGTCTGTAACTCTACCTCGCAAATAAGTAAATTAAATCTTGAAAAAAAAAAAAAAGCCACATGGAAATCTCTGAAATGCCTTTCCTTTTGTCCTCACAAAGGTATTACAATTTAGAAAGTACTGTAGGGGCCAGTGCTGTGGCACAGTTGGTTAATCCTCTGCCTGTGGCACCATCACCCCATATGGGCACCGGTTCGAGTCCTGGCTGCCCCTCTTCCAATCCAGCTCTCTGCTGTGGCCTGGGAAAGTAGTAGAAGATGGCCCAAGTCCTTGGGCCCCTGCACCCACATGGGAGACCTGGAAGAAGCAGCTGGCTCCTGACCTGGCTCCTGGCTTCGGATAGGTGCAGCTCTGGCTGTTGCGGGCATTTGGGGAGTGAACCAGTGGATGGAAGACCTCTCTCTCTGTCTCTCCCTCTCACTGTCTGTAACTCTACCTCTCAAATAAATAAATAAAATCTTTTTTTTTAAATGTACTGTATTCCTGAGCAGAATGGTAGGATTGGTACCAGAGAATTCTCAGTCCTGTCTGCCCTACTCCGTCAGTTTCGGTGTCTGCAGAAATGGGATGGCCTCCAGGGAACACCAGTGGATTCCTTCGAGCTTAGAGAGGAGCCCTGACGGCAGCTGCTGTGTCTGGTGTGGCGTCATTGCTGCAGAGGAATGAGGACTCTGGTGTGTGGCACACAGCCATTGCCTTGGCATGTAAGTTCTTTGCCATTCCAACTCAACAGAGGGGCAAAATCAGCTTCATCACATGCAATAGACAATGTTATCCACTTGTAGTTTTGCTTCAGGGCTTGGTAGCTCTTCTGTCCTCTGTCATCACATAATCCAAAGAGACCTGGGCCATGGGTTGCACTGTGGCTCCATCATCCCATGTGGGCTCCCAGCTGTTTCATTTCTGATCCTGTTCCATTTGAGTCCCAGCTGTTCCATTTCTGATCCTGTTCCTTCTTAATGTGCAGAAGAATTCGTCAGTGCATGGGCTCCTGCTGCCCATACGGAAGACTCGGAACAAGCTCGTGGCTCCTGGCTTTGGCCTGGCTCAGCCCTGGCCATTGTGGCCATCTGGGGGGTGAACTAGTAGATGGATGATTTCTCTCTCTTTCTCTGTCTCTTCTTCTCTGTCTCTGTAACTCTGCTTTTCAAATAAATAAATATTAAAAAAAAATAAATACAAAGACCTGGGCCACACAGACATCCCACTGGACATGATATTGATCCATTCAAGTGACAACAACATGCAAATAACACAGGATAAACAAGAAGTCGTTAGCATGCTGGAGACCTTAAAGACACAGGTGGTCCCAGAGAAGGAGATAAACCCTCTGACCATTCAGGAGTTAACTTCTTTAGAGAAGTTTTTTTTTTTAACTCTTATTTAATAAATATAAATTTCAAAGTACAACTTTTGGATTATAGCGGCTTTTTTACCCCCATAACCACCCTCCCACCTGCAACCATCCCATCTCCTACTCCCTCTCCCATCCCATTCACATCAAGATTCATTTTCAATTATCTTTATATACAGAAGATCAATTTAGTATATATGAAGTAGATTTCAACAGTTTGCACCCACACAGAAACACGAAGTATAAAGTACTGTTTGAGTATTAGTTATACCATTAATTCACATATTACAACACATTAAGGACAGAGATCCTACATGGGAAGTTAGTGCACAGTGACTCCTGTTGTTGATTTAACAATTGACACTCTTGTTTATGGCGTCAGTAATCACCCGAGGCTTTGTCATGAGCTGCCAAGGCTATGGAAGCCTCTTGAGTTCACCAACTCTGATCTTATTTAGACAAGGCCATAGTCAAAGTAGAAGTTCTCTCCTCCCTTCAGAGAAAGGTACCTCCTTTTTTGATGGCCCACTTTTTCCACTGGGATCTCACTCACAGAGATCTTTCATTTAAGTCATTTTTTTTTTTTTTTTTTTTTTTTTTTTTTTGCCACAGTGTCTTGGCTTTCCATGCCTGAGAAACTCTCATGGGCTTTTTAGCCAGATCCCAATGCCTTAGGGCTGATTCTGAGGCCAGAGTGCTGTTTAGGACATCTGCCATTCTATGAGTCTGCTGTGTATCCTGCTTCCCATGTTGGATCATTCCCTCCTTTTTAATTCTATCAGTATTAGCAGATGCTAGTCTTGTTTATCTGATCCCTTTGACCTTTAATCCAATCATTATGTTCAATTATGAACTGAAACTGATTACTTAGGCTAGTGAGATGGCACTGGTACATGCCACCTTGATGGGATTCAACTGGAATCCCCTGGCACGTTTCTAACTCTACCATTAGGGTTAAGTCCGATTGAGTATGTGCCAAACTGTACATCTCCTCCCTCTTTAGAGAAGTTTTTAAGGTCCCAGGAGGTCAGAGGCATGCCAGAATATTCCTTTCAAAGTAAAGTACGGATTTAAAAAAAAATTTTTTAATATTGCACCTCCTCCACATGAAAGGAAGTATAGGGCCCAGGAGGCTTCTTCAGGTTCTAGAAGCAGCACTCCATACCTAAGAATATTCCTCTGGCCCATTTGCTAGGCGACATAGACAGTTATCAGTTTCGATGGCACTGGAGTTGAAGGTGGTAGAATACTTCTTTGCCAACATTCTCTAGTTCTTCTATGATAACCATTTGGTGAGATGTTTTTCTCTCTTCCAGGATCTATTTTGGTAATTATATTTTAACATTATAGACTTTATCCAGATTTTTGAGTTTGTTTAAAGTTGAAAACAATTAGCCTCTTGCAAATCTAAAATTTGTTGTATCTGTGATCCCATTTTTGCTTTTATCATGTCAAGTGTGCGTTTTTCTCCCTTTATTTCTGAGCAAGTAGCTATTTGTTTTTTAGTTTTCCCCCCCTGAATCCATGTGTTTATTAGTCTTTGATACCAGTTTTCTTAATTCATTAATTTCTTCATCTTTACTTATTTCTTCTACTTTCTTCATGTTCAATTTTGTGTTTTCTTACAACCTTTGATTTCTATGTGTACTTTCCATGAATTTTTGTATGAGCCTTGGTTTAGCTGTAACAAGTATTTTCTAGATACTCTGCAATTTTGGTTTTGACCGCCTGTATTTCCCAACAGCCAATGAGAACACCTTTTAAAGCTCAGGTGATTTAAAACTTTTCATTGAATTAATTCCATTCTTAGAACATCAGAGAACTTTGCATTCTCCGCTCCACCCCGCCCCAGCTCCGGCTCCGCCACGGTCTCGCAGTGTTTTACGAGAGAGGCCATGAGGGGTGTTCCTCTCCTAGAAACCCGACGACCGCGAAGGAACGCCGCGGTCCACGGAGAGAAACCGCCATTGGACACCGGCTCCGGGGCACAGCAGAACAGACCCTTCCCCGAGTGGGCGCAGACCCCAAACGCCGAAGCGGAGACCACGCCTCCGCGGGCACGCACTACGACTGGCCAATCGTCGCCACGGCAGCCCAGATCTGCCCTCTGATTGGTTTTACTGGAGACGCCCCCAGCTGCACTTGATCGGACGGTGGCCGGCCGGGGACAGTAGGCTCGCAGATTGGAGGTAAGGGTTTGTGTGTGTGGACCCAGCTGCCTATCAAGTAGCTGGGGCATGGCGGCTGGCTCTGCAGTGTCGGTGCTGCTGGTGGCGGCGGAGAGGAACAGGTGGCAGCGTCTCCCGAGCCTTCTGCTGTCGCCGAGGTAACAGTGGTTGGAGGAGCCGTGTGTCCGTGCGCGGCGCCCGAGGCAGCTGGTGAATGGTGGGAGGTGCAGAGGCACCGACGGTCGGGGGAGGGGGAGGGGACGGGAGGGAAACCCGCGCCCCTCCTCGGGGGCCCTGCTGTCAGTCCCACTTCTGGATGGGGGCTTCGCCTCCTCCCGCCCGCGCCGTTCTTCCCCTTGGCCGTGTGCGTTCAGCCCTTGTGGGCGTCTGTGTTTCCATTTATGAGGACTGGGAGAGGCGGAGCTGGGCCTGCCGTCCTCCGTGCCGCGCTCCTCGCCTGAACAGCTCCTACCTCTTCACGTTGTACTTGTGCGGCGAGCGCATTGATGAAGCCCCACAGGCTCAACGACTTGCCTGCCCGTGGTTACACAGCTTGTACGACCCCAAAGCCCATTTCAGTGCGGCGCTTCCCCTGCATTCGGAGAAAAGACGACTGGACTTGTTGCCGTGAATCAAATGAGCACGAACAGACTGACCTTCCAGAGCGCTGGGAAGCTGTTTTGCAGAAGTTCCTGTACAATTGTTTGAGCAGGTGACGCTAGGTGACCTGACTGTGCATCCACTTCAGCTGTTGAGCTCTAAGGTTAAGTGGCGGTCAGGGGCAGCAGCTTGATTCTTCGCCTCCCTTTGCCTCTCGGTGTCATCATCCTGTATTGTTCTGGAGTGACAGCGTAGCTTACTAGAGCTCCAGGGTAGAGACAGCAGGTGCAAAGCTGAGGTCTCAGTTAAGCTGCTCACTTAGGCGTGTGACTGGGGTGAGTTACTTCGTGTCTCCCTTTCCTCCCCTCGGAGGTGGTCATCCAGTTTCAGGAGATAATACTAGTACTTTCGCTTGTGAAGAGTAAATGAGTTAACACCTGGAAAGAGGTTAAAACAGAATCCGGCACAGAGGACTCAATCCACACACAGCCTTCAGACTCCTCCACCACGTGGATCGGCTTGGTATTTTTGCTTTTGTTTTGCACAAGTTCTTGTAGATGCTGTGGATTTGCAGTGACTTAACTGTAGGACTGGCCCCAGAGCAGAATTAAATTTTGGTGAGAATGGTGTCAGTGCTCTTCTCTTTCTCTTGGTTTTGCTTTTCTTAGGTACTTAGGGCTCTTCCGGATACTGTGCCGAATAAATTTCTGTCTCTCCCCTCTCCAAGTTTAGCTGCTGCCTGTGGAACCATTCTCCAGTAGCCCTCACCCTGGAGAGTGTTAGAGTTGTTGATGGCTTCTAGAATGAAACATCTTCGTACAGGAGATTTAACGTGTATTTGCATGCTGTGATTCTCTAGCAGCTCAGAGAAATGAGTCTCTAGAGGTGGAGTTACAGACATTTGCAGTAGGCTGGTATAGAAACTATGCTGAGTCAGAGTGCAGTTGGTTCATGGACGCAACTTCTTGTGAGTTAACTGCTGTTTTAAGTTATAGCTTAAATAATTGTGAACAGATGGAACACAACCACCACAGCATACTTGGGATAAGGATTATTATAGTTTTGTGAAATCTGCACTTAATTTCCCATGATTATAGGACATACAAAGTTCATGAAAAAGTTGAATTAAAAGATAAGCTAGGGTAGGCATTGGTACAGTGGTTAAAACATCAGATGGGGCTGGCCTTGTAGCACGGCGGGCGAGGCCACCTGTGACACTGGCATCTCATATGAGCGCCGGTTTGACTTCTGACTGTTCTGCTTCCAGTTCAGCTCCCTGCAACTGTGTCTGGGAAAGCAGAGGAAGATGGCCCAAGTCTTTGGGCTCCTGCACCCACATAGGGGACCTAGATGGAATTCCAGGCTCCTGGCTTTGGTCTGGCCCAGCCTGTGCTGTTGTGGTACAGTGGGTTAAGCTGGTTCATGTTCCAGCTACTCTACTGCTTGCTGATCCAGCTTCATACTAATGTACCTGGGGAAAGCAGCTGAAGAAGCCCAAGTGCTTGGGCCCCTGCCACCTATGTGGGAGATCTAGATGAAGCTGTTTTGACTTTGGCTTGTCTCAGCCCTGGCCGTTGAGGCCACTTGGGGAATGAACCAGTGGATAGAAGATCTCTCTGTCTCTCCCTCTCTCTCTGTAACTCTGTCTTTAAAAAAAATATTTTTTTACATCAATAAGTAGAGAGTGGAGTTGTGGCATAGTGGGTAAAGCCACTGCCTGTGATGCCGGCATCCCATATGGGCGCCAGTTCATGTCCTGGCTGCTCCACTTCTGATTCAGCTCCCTGCTGCTGGCCTGGGAAAAGCAGCAGCAGATGACCCAAGTCCTTGGGCCCCTGCACCCATGGAGGAGACCCACATAAAGCTCCTGATCCTGGCTTTGGCCTGGCCCAGCGCCAGCATTGCAGCCATCTGGGGAATGAACCAGTGGATGGAAGATCTCTGTTTCTCTCTGTCTTTGTCTCTGTCTCTTCCTCTCTCTGCATAACTCTGACTTTCAAATAAATAAATAAATAAATAAAAGATAAGCTTATTTTGGTTCAAAAAATTTTTGAAGTTCATTCATAGTTTTTTCATAATATGCATTTTCATGAACTTTTTGGAGATCTCTCACAAGCATGTACTTTGAAATTTTTTATATGTAAATTAACATCTTTATTTTTTAGTTTTTATTTGAGAGGCAGAGAGAGAGCTCCCAAAGGCATGAAAGCAGGGAGCTGGGAACTCAGTCCAGGTCTTGTGCATAGGTGATAGGATTCCAATGACTTGGTACATCATTGCTGTCTTCCAGGGTCTGCGTTAACAGGAAGTTGAATTCGGGACTCAGAGCCAGGAACTGAAGTCAGATACTCCTGTATGAAGGCAAATGTCTTAAATGCTGGACTAACTCCTTCTCCCAAACGTAATTTTTTTTTAAGGATTTAATTATTTGAGAGGCAGAGCTGCAGACAGAGAGAGGGAGAGACAGAGAGGTCTTCCATGTGCTGGTTCACTCCTCAAATGGCCTCAGTGGCCAGAAGTGGGCTGATCCGAAGCCAGGAGCCAGGAGCTTCTTCCAGGTCTCCCACAAGGGTGCAGGGGCCCAAGCACTTGGGCCATCTTCTGCTGCTTTTCCAGGCCATTGCAGAGAGTTGTATTGGAAGAGGAGCAACTGGGACACGAACTGGCACCCATATGGGATGCCGGTACTGCAGGTGGCGGCTTTATCCATTACGCCACAACGCTTGCCCCCAAAACTCAATTTAAAAACATTTCATTTAATTTAACAGAGAGACAGACACAGAGAGATCTTCTATCCACTACTTCATTCCCCAAATGCCCACAACAGCCAGGGCTGGATCAGACCAAAGCCAGGAGCCCAGAACTCCATCTGGATCTCCCTCAGGGGTGGTAGGGACCCAAGTATAAGGGCCATCATCTCCACCTCCCTGGATGTACATTAGTGGGAAGCTGGCTCAGAAGCAGAGTAGGCAGCTCTCAAACCAGGCACCCAGATGGGATGCTGCTGTCCCTACAGGGACCCAAGCCACTGCAGCAATTGAAGTTTTCTAGTCTACACTGATGCTATCCAGTAGTTACATGGTCTCTAACACACACACACTGTGCTTTTCTACGTGGTTACATAGTGTCTGTGTGCTTTTTATCTTTATGAAGTATAATCCTGGTTTCCCCATATCTTGGGATATAGACAAAAAAGACTACGATAGAATTCCTTCTTGAATTTGTTGGTTTCCCAGCCTTTTTTTTTTTTTAAGATTTAATTATTTTAGAGGTAGAGTTACAGAAAGACAGAGAGAGAGAGAGAGAGAGAGAGGGAGGGAGGGAGGGAGGAAGGGAGAGAGGTCGAGAGGTCTTCCATCTGCTGGTTCACTCCCCAGATGGCCACAATGGCTGGAGCTGTGCCAGTCCGAAGCCAGGAGCCAGGAGCTTCTTCCAGGTCTCCCACACAGGTGCAGGGGCCCAAGGATTTGGGCCATCTTCACTGCTTTCCCAGGCCATAGCAGAGAGCTGGATCGGAGGTGGAGCAGCTGGGATTTGAACCGATGCACACATGGGATGCTGGCACTGCAGGCGGTGGCTTTACTTGCTATGCCACAGTGCCAGCCCCCTATCTTATTCTTTCTAGCTGAAAACTAGTAGGCTTTAGACCTTTTTTTTTTGTTATCGTTGCCAAGGTGAATCTGGCCTGCATTCTGTCAGCTTTTGGTTAAATAAAGTTCCAATGTTGATTTATTGTATAATTCAAGGTATTCTAGAACTGAAATTTTTTTTAAAGATTTTATTTATTTGAAAGACAGAGTTGCAGAAAGATGTAGAGACAGAGTGAGAGATAGAGAAAGTCTTCCATCTGCTAGATCACTCCCCAAATGGCTGCAATGACCAGAGCTAAGCTAATCCAAGGCCAGGAGCTTCTTCTGGGTCTTCCACGTGTGTGTAAGGGCCCAAGTACTTGAGCCATCCTCTGCTGCTTTCCCAGGCACATTAGCAAGGAGCTGGATCAGAAGTGGAGCAGCTGGGACTTGAACCAGGGCCCATATGGAATGCCAGCACAGACTGCGCTTAACCTGCTATGCCACACCGCATTCCTTTCCTTGGCTTTTTAATCATCTCTGACTGTGGTCGTTGCCAGCCTCAGGAGCAAACAGGTTAAGTGACTCTTTCAAAGGCATGTAGGGCAAGGGGAACAGGCCAGAGATCTAACTTCTGATTTCTATATTAGACTTCCCACAAAGGAAGTCTTATTAAATCACTTTGTTAGCAACATTAAGGTTAATTTAGGTGCCGGTGCCGCGGCTCACTAGGCTAATACTCCGCCTTGCGGCGCCGGCACACCGGGTTCTAGTCCGGGTCAGGGCGCCGGATTCTGTCCCGGTTGCCCCTCTTCCAGGTCAGCTCTCTGCTGTGGCCCGGGAGTGCAGTGGAAGATGGCCCAAGTCCTTGGGCCCTGCACCCCATGGAAGACCAGAAGAAGCACCGGCGGCGGTGCGCCGGCCGCAGCGGCCATTGGAGGGTGAACCAACAGCAAAGGAAGACCTTTCTCTCTGTATCTCTCTCTCACTGTCCACTCTGCCTATACAAAAAAAAAAAAAAAAAAAAAAAAGTTAATTTAGGATGGACTTGGACTTGGTTTCTTTTTTTAATAGAAAGCTTTTATTTAATAAATATAAATTTCGTAAGTACAGCTTTTGGATTATAGTGGTTCTTCCCCCCACACCTGCCCTACCACCCCCAAACCATCCCATCTCCTACTCCCTCTCCCATCCCATTCTTCATTAAGATTCATTTCAATTATCTTTATATACAGAAGATCAATTTAGTATATACTAAGTAAAGATTACAACAGTTGCACCCACACAGACACACAAAGTATAAAGTACTGTTTGAAGGCTAGTTTTACTGTCAATTCTCATAGTACAACACATTAAGGACAGAGGTCCTACATGGGGAACAAGTGCAGTGACTCCTGTTGTTGATTTCACAATTGACACTCTTGTTTTTGGTGTCAGTAATCACCCAAAGCTTTGTCATGAGCTGCCAAGGCTGTGGAAGCCTCTTGAGTCCACAAACTGACATTATTTAGACAAGACCATAGTCAAAGTGGAAGTTCTCTCCTCCCTTCAGAGAAAGGTACCTCTTTCTTTGATGGCCCCTTCTTTCCACCGGGATCTCACAGAGACCTTTCATGTAGGTCATTTTTTTGCCACAGTGTCTTGGCTTTCCATGCCTGAAATGTTCTCATGGGCTTTTCAGCCAGATCTGAATGCCTTAAGGGCTGATTCTAAGTGCTGTTTAGGGCATTTTGGACTTGGTTTCAAACTAAAAAAAAAAAAAAAAAAAAAATACAAGTTCCTTTCAAAGAATAATGACTGATCTTGCATATTCTGTTTAGTTATAATTCCACTTGGATTTATTTTACAGGAGATGGGCTTGGAAGCAAAGAACCATGAAATATGCAACAACCACAGGTACTGATAAACTTTGTTTTACTATTTGGCTTTGCTTCAGATTGCAAACTGAGAAAGAAAAATGTTTAATTCCTTAATATGCATAATTTATTATTTCTCATAAACCTTTAACATTTTGGATTTTCATGGTAATTTTCTTAGTAAGCATTGAGTCATGGTTTTTACCTCATATATCAAATCTCTCTTGCTGTTGATTTTAAAATATAGAGAGCAATAATGGAAATGTTTTATATTTGTATTTTTCTGTTTGACTCTCTTGGTATGTATTGTATACCCATGCTGGTCTAAATTATCGTTTTTAAAACAAAAATTTTAAATAGCAAGAATTTTTTTTCCAAATAACATTTTACATGAAATTCCCAACTATATAGAATTTGTGAAAGTGCAACTTCTGGTTGATTGGGTCAACTCCCTACCAACCCCGTCATCACCACCAGCTCCTTCCCCGCTCTCTGGCACACACATCCTAGTGTCCCTGTGACTACTCCTGGGCTCCTTGAATCACCACTGACAAACACTGTGTTAAATTATGTGAAATCTGGAGCAGGCATTTGGCCTAGAGAGTAAGACAACCGCACCGTGTATTAGAGTACCTGGGTTTGCTTCCCAGCTCAGGCTCCTAACTCCAGCTTCTTGCTAGTGCAGAACCTGCAAGCCAGTGGTAACAGTGCAAGTAGTGAGGTGCCTGCCATCCCTGCGGCAGCCCTGGATAGCCTTCCCACCCACTGGCTTTGCCTGGGGGGCCTGGCCCAGTCCCAACCCTGGTGAGCATTTGGGGAGCGAACCAGTGGATGGGACGTCTTTATCTGTCTGCCTCTCAAACAAATAAGATTTAAATTACATTAGACTTTATGTTTTTTAAAAAAGAAATAATTTCTTGGCCGGCGCCATGGCTCACTAGGCTAATCCTCCGCCTGCGGCGCTGGCACCCTGGGTTCTAGTCCCGGTCAGGGCGCCAGATTCTGTCTCGTTGCTCCTCTTCCTGGCTTCAGATCAGTGCATTGCGCTGGCCATAGCACACCGACTGCAGCGGCCATTGAGGGGTGAACCAATGGTAAAGGAAGACCTTTCTCTCTGTCTCTCTCTCTCACTCTCCACTCTGCCTGTAAAAAAGAAAGAAAGAAAGAAAGAATTTCTTATAAACTCAAAGTATATCTCATGTGTAATGACAGAAGTGCGTTTTCTATATTAATGCTATAGCATGTCATGGCACTGATGCCAGCAGACTGGTGCAGTAGTCGTTTGTATTGCAAGAGAACCACATATAGAGGCCGTGGGTCAGAGTGACTGAAAAGCTCCAGTTTTTTTTTGTTTGTTTGGTTTTTTTTTTTTTTTTTTTAGATTTATTTATTTGGGAGGCAGAGTTACAGAGAGAGGGAGAGACAGAAAGAAAGGTCTTCCATCCACTGGCTCACTCCCCAGATGACTGCAACAGCCAGAGCTGAGCCCATGCAAAGCCAGGAGCCAGCAGCTTCTTCCAGGTCTCCCATGAGGTGGAAGGGCCCAAGCACTTGGGCCATCTTCTACTGCTTTCCCAGGCCTCAGCAGAGAGGTGGATGGGAAGAGGAGCAGGCAGGACTAGAACTGGCACCCATATGGGTGCCGGCACCACAGGGGAAGGCTTAGCCCACTATGCCACAACACCAGCCCCAGAGTTCCAATTTGGGAGTGAGGCAGACCTGGGTTCAAATCCTGAACCTGTCACTTCTACTTAGCTATATAATTTTGGGAAAGTAATTCGTCTTTCAACATTAGTTTCTTCATCTTTAAAGCAGAGATAATGATAACAGTATCTACTTTATTAGGATTGTGAAAATCTGAGTACAGAGTCTTTTTTTTATTTGTTTTGTTTTGTTTTTTAATTTATTTGACAGAATTAGACAGCGAGAGAGAGAGAGACAGAGAGAAAGGTCTTCCCTCTGTTGGCTCACCCCCAAAATGGCCGCCACAGCCAGCATTGCGCCGATCCGAAGCCAGGAGCCAGGTGCCTCCTCCCGGTCCCCCATGCGGGTGCAGGGGCCCAAGCACTTGGGCCATCCTACACTGCCTTCCCGGGCCACAGCAGAGAGCTGGACTGGAAGAGGGACAACTGGGATAGAATGGGATTCTGGGTCTAGAATGGGGATTCAGCCCAGATGGGATACCGGCACTGCAGGCGGAGGATCAACATAATGAGCTACGGCGCCGGCCCCCCGAGAGTCTTTTTTTTAAAGATTGTTTACTTATTTGAAGGTCAGAGTTACAAAGAGAGAACATGGCTCACTTGGTTAATTGGCACCGGCACCCCGGATTCTATTCCCGGTTGGGCGCTGGGTTCTGTCCTGGTTGCTTCTCTTCTAGTCCAGCTCTCTGCTATGGCTCGGGAGGGCAGTGGAGGATGCCCAAGTGCTTGGGCCCTGCACCCGCATGGGAGACCAGGAGGAAGCACCTGGCTCCTGGCTTCGGATCAGCGCAGTTCTGGCCGTTGCGGCCATTTAGGGGGTGAACCAATAGAAGGAAGACCTTTCTCTCTGTCTCTCTCTCACTGTCTGTAACTCTGCCTGTCAAAAAAAAAAAAAAAAAAAAAAAGAGAGAGAGAGAAGAACAGAGAGAGAGAGACAGATCTTCCTTCTGCTGGTTCTTTCAGGTCTCCCATGTGTGTGCAGGGGCCCAAGCACTTAGGCCATCTTGTGCTGCTTTCCCAGGCACATTAGCAGGGGGCTGGATTGGAAGTAGAGCAGCCAGGTCTCAACAGGCCCCCATATGGGATGCTGGCAATGCATACTGTGACTTTACCTGCTATGCCACAATGCTGGCCCCCAAATTGAGTCTTCAGTACAGGACTTAGGACATGAAAGTACTTATTAAAAATTAGTTATTATTAATTACAATTTTTAAAAATATTTTTTAAAATGTATTTGAAGGGTTGGAGCCATGGCTCATTAGGTTAATCCTCCGCCTGCGGCGCCGGCATCCCATATGGACGCTGGATTCTGTCCCAGTTGCCCCTTTTCCAGTCCAGCTCTCTGCTGTGGCCTAGGAGGGCAGTGGAGGATGGCCCAGGTACTTGGGCCCCTGCTCCCACGTGGGAGACCGGGAGGAAGCACTTGGCTCCTGGCTTCGGATTGGCACAGCGCTGGCTATGATAGCCATTTGGAGAGTGAAAGCAGCGGAGGGAAGACCTTTCTGTCTCTCTCACTTTCTATAGCTCTACCTTTCAGATTTAAAAAAAAAAAAAAATTTATTTGAAAGGCAGAGTTATAGAGAGAGAGGGAGAGATATAGAAAGATCTAGCCACTGGTTCAGTCCCCAAATGGCCACAAAGGCTAGAGCTAGGCCGATCCAAAGTCAGGAGCCAGGAGCTTCTTCTGGGTCTCCTACGTGGATGCAGGGTCCCAAGCATTTGGGCCATCCTTTACTGCTTTATCAGGCCATAGTAGAGAGCTGGTTTGGAAGAGGAGCAGCTGGGACTCCAAATACTACCCATATGGGATGCCGGCACCTCAGGCGGAGGCTTAGTCCACTATGCCACAGTGCCAGCCCCTAATTATGATGTTTTTAAGCTTTACAATTTGAATTTTGACATAACAAAGCATCTTTTAATTTTCTGTTTATTTTAAATTCAAAAATCAGAGTAATGTAAGCATTTATGTGGGTTAGATCATCTTGAATTTCAGTGGAAATGAATACACTAATATCAGTTAAAATGGTAATTTTATGCTCTGTTACGCTGAATTTAGAAAAGAAATTTTTTATCAGCTGGTTAATATTCTCTTTCTTATTCCTTCCTCCCCTGTAACATTTGTGTATGGTTTTCATGGTATTTTAAACAGGAAGAAACATTACCAAGGTCCTCATTGCAAACAGAGGAGAAATTGCCTGCAGGGTGATGCGAACAGCCAAAAAAATGGGTGTTCGGTCCGTGGCTGTTTACAGTGAGGCCGACAGGAATTCCATGCATGTAGATATGGTATGTTGTTTCACACCGACAAGCAGTCCTCTAAGTGATCACAGTGACTTGTTTATCGTGTCAGTATTTTAGCCCTTTCCAATGACATTTGATATTTTCCTAGAGTTGACAGGGTTTAAGTTGTTCAACTGCTCACGAATATTTCCACTTGGGAATGTTTTCCAGATGTAACACGCTTTGAACTAAACAGCATGCTGAGTGGCAAGTTACAGGCAAGTCCTTATCTCTTCAGGGATTGCTCAGGACAGTTCAGAGGGTGGCTGATCGCAGACCACACTTTGAATAGTTCATGGCCACGTCCCTGCTGTGCGAGGACTAGGTTCAAGGCTAGGGTTTGTTTACTATCTATCTATTTATCTATCTATCTGAAAGTCAGAGTTACACATACACAGAGAGAGGAGGGACAGAGAGAGAGAGAGAGAGAGAGAGAGAGGTCTTCCATCTGCTGGTTCTGCTGGTTCACTCCCCAATTGGCCACAACCGCTGGAGCCTTGAGCAGTCTCCCACATGGGTGGAGGAGCCCAAGGACTTGGGCCATCTTCTACTGCTTTCCCAGGCCACAGCAGAGAGCTGGATTGGAAGTGGATCATGGGGCTGGCGCTGTGGTGTAGCAGGTAAAGCTGCTGCCTGCAGTGCTGGCATCCCATATGGGCACCGGTTTGAGTCCTGGCCGCTCCACTTCCAATCTAGCTCCCTGCTGTGGCCTGGGAAGGCAGTGGAGGATGGCCCAAGTCCTTTGGACCCCTGTGTCCGAATGGGAGACAAGGAAGAAGCTTCTGGCTCCTGGTTTCGGATCGGTGCAGCTCCAGCCGTTGTGGCCAATTGGGGAGTGAACCGGCAGATGGAGGACCTCTCTCTCTCTCTCTCTCTCTCTCTCTCTTTGTAACTCTGACTTTCAAAGACATAATTAAAATTTTTTTTTAAAGGAAGTGGAGCAGCTGGGTCTCAAACTGGCACCCATATGGAATGCTGGCACTGCAAGTGGCAGCTTTACCCACTATGCCACAGCACCGGACCCCAAGGCTGGGTTTGTAACAACTGCCGTGGACTGGCTGAGTGATCTCAGGCAAATCACTTCGTGTTTCTGAGCCTTGCTTTATCTGTAAAATTAAATATAGCTAAAATGAGTGGACTCCCCTGGGGTTTGTAAATGTTGTCTGTTATTACTGGCTGTTGTTTGCCAGACAGAAGCCCAGTCACAGATGAATTCAACTACTGGCTTTCACTGTGTCTGCAGTGGGGCCCCAAGCACCAGTGTAAACTCACGGTGCTTGGCGTCACCTGCCTTCATCACCACACCGCAGGCCCTCAGGGCTCTGAGCTGCTTTTCTTTCCCGATTTTTGGCCATGCCTGTTTCCAGCCAGTTTTACTTCATTACAACCTTTGATTTTCCCTCTACTCGTGTATTCTCAGCAGATCTTATCTATCTATCTATCTATCTGAAAGACTCAAAAGAGGAAAGGGGTGGGGAGGGGGAGAGAGATTGCCCCCGTCTGCTGGTTCACCCCACAAACCCTCACAACAGCTGGGGCTGGGCCAGGCTGAAATCAGGAACCTTCTAATGCAATCCAGGGGGTTGACGCTGTGGCGTAGTGGGCTAAGCCTCCACCTGTGGCAGCGGCATCCTGTATGGGGTGTGCCGGCTTGTGTCTCGGCAGCTCCTCTTCTGATCCAGCTCTCTGCTGTGCCCTGGGAAAGCAGTGGAAGGTGACCCAAGTCCTTGGGCCCCTGCACCTATGTGGGAGATCTGGAAGAAGCTCCTGGCTTCGTATCAGCCCAGTTCTGGCTATTGCGGCCATTTGGGGAGTGAACCAGCAGATGGAAGACCTTTTTTCTGTAACTCTGCTTCTCAAAGAAATAAAAATCTTTAAAAAAAAATGCAATCCAGGTCTCTCACATGGGTGGCAGGGACCCAATTACCTGCTGCCTCCCAGGGTGCGTATCAACAGGAAGCCGACATTAGGAGTAGAGCCAGGACTCGGACCCAGGAACTTCAGTCGGAATGTCAGTGTCCCAGCCCCAGCAGCAGACGGTCTTGATTTTACAGAGAAAACAACCGAGCGTCCTCTGCACTCTACTGACCCACCTGCGTCTACACGTGTTCTCTTCCCATCCGGGTCCAGTCGTCTGCCTGAGCTCCCCGATCCTTCTCTTCTCACCTGTTTAATAAGAGTTTTCTCAGATGACTAAGGGAAATTTCACATGTCTCACCATCAAAACTATCCATGAGAGATATGTTAACTAGATTGATTCAGTCATTCCACATGGTATACAAGCATCAGAGCATCACATTGAACCCTTTCATGTATACAGTTGATTTGATTAAAATATTAATAAGTAAAATGTTGCATTCCTTCCTCAAAAAATATTAACCAGTCTCCTAGATCCTTCCTAAAGCATTTAAAAATTTTCTTTTAATGTATGAAAGTATTTCTTTTATTTTTCCCCCGAAATAAACCTTTTATTTAAGGAATACAAGCTTCATGCATTTCATAAGTACAACTTCAGGAACATAAGCATTTAAATATGGTGTAGTCTGTCCGATGTGCTAGCCCCACATCCCCCGCTACCCACCTAGCACCCTCTTCCTTCTCCCTTTTCTTGCTGTTTTTTTTTTTTTTCTTTTTTGACAGGCAGAGTGGACAGTGAGAGAGAGAGACAGAGAGAAAGGTCTTCCTTTTGCCGTTGGTTCACCCTCCAATGGCCGCCGTGGCCAGCGCACTGCGGCCGGCGCACAGCGCTGATCCAATGGCAGGAGCCAGGTACTTATCCTGGTTTCCCATGGGGTGCAGGGCCCAAGCACCTGGGCCATCCTCCACTGCACTCCCGGGCCACAGCAGAGAGCTGGCCTGGAAGAGGAGCAACCGGGACAGAATCCGGCGCCCCGACCGGGACTAGAACCCGGTGTGCCGGCGCCGCTAGGCGGAGGATTAGCCTAGTGAGCCGCGGCGCCGGCGATTCTCCCTTTTCTTGCCAGCTTAATCATCACTGGCCCCGTGTCCTGTCCTTACCTCCTATTCTGTTCTCGAGCCACTTCTGTTGAGTTTATGTCCTTGCTCCTCCACTGGCATAGCTCCTGCAGAGCCACTCCTCGTGTCCGTGTCCCTCGGTCTGATGCAGTCTTTTCCTGCCCAGGCTGATTTGACCCCTTGGCCTTACGTAACACTGTGATCAACCACTCTCTCCTTTTAGAAGTAAATGCTTCCTTTGGCTTTTGTGACCTCCGTCTCTTCTGTCCTCTGCCAATGTCCTTTCTCCAGCCCCTGCCCATGTGCCACACCCTTAAGACTTGGTCTTTGGCCTTCTGTTCTCACAGTGAGCTCTTGTTCTAAGTCATTCACCTCCTCCCTTGGCTTTGCAAAAAGCTCCCAAATTTCTGTGTTTAGCTCTGACTTTCTTTTGAGCATGATACATGCTGTGCCAACTGCCCATTCCCTGTCTCCCCTCGCCTGTGTCACAGGTACTGAACTAAAACATCTGAAACTGAACCCCAGGCTTTGCATCTTACTGAACCTACTTTTTGCACGTGTCCTTTACACAGTAGATGGCCATGACGTTGCTCATAATAATATAATGCTGGAGATCGGGTGTCTTTGAATATCTCTCTCTCTGTCTCCCTCTCCAGTATTTCACCCCTCGCCTCTCCATCTAAAAAACTCCCCGAGTGCTGTTAGTGCTACTTCCCAAGCAGTTCTCTCTGCCCGCTTCCGCCTGTACCTTAGGTCACAGTCACTGGCATCTCCTGGGTGCCACATGCTGTACTCCACAGTCATCTCCTTATTCCACTTGCCTGCCTCCCACAACCTGTTTTTTGTGCTTCAGCCAGACTGAGAATTTAAAATAAAAATTTGATCATGTTATTTCTTGACTTTAAACCTTTCTTTGGAGCCTGGTGTTGTGGCATTGTGGGTTAAGCTGTGGCCTGCGATGCCAACAATCTATACAAGTGCTGGTTTGAGCCCCATCTTCTCCACTTCTGATCTAGTTCCCTGCTAATGTGGCTGGGAAAGCAGTGGAAGTACTTGGGCCTCTGGGTCTCCATGTAGGAGACTCAGATGGAGTTCCTGGCTCTTAGCTTTAGCCTGGCCCAGCTGAGGCCGTTTTAGCTAGCTGCTGGGGAGGGGGTTGAATCAGCAAATTGAAGATTTCTCTCACTCTGTCTCTCTCTCTCTTTCTCTGTGACTCTGCCTTTCAAATAAATAAAATCAATATTAAAAAAAAAACTTAGGGGCTGGCGTTGTAGCATAGTCGGTAAAGTTGCCAGCTGTGACACTGGCATCCCATATGAGTGCTAGTTCGAGTCCCAGCAGCTCCATTTCCAATCCAGCTCCCTGATAATGCACCTGGGAAAGCAAGGGAAGATGGTACAAGTGCATGGGCCCCTGAACCCATGAGGGAGACCTGGAAGAAGCCCCTGGCTTTTAGCTTTGGCTAGGCCCAGCTTTGGCCATTGTGGCCATTTAGGGAGTGAACCAATGGATAAAAGATCTCTCTCTCTCTCTCTCTAACTCTGCCTTTCGAATAGATTTAAAAAAAAAAACTTAATAAAAATTTTAAAAAATCTTTATATGATCCAATGAAATAGCAATAACTTAGAAGATGAATAATATTCAGTATTGATTAAGGTGGTTAGAAATCCATAAAATCATTTCAAGAGCTGATTAAACATGTGGATATCATTCAGCTCAACCCTACAAATATTCCTCTAGGTGTCTGTCACAGAAACATGCTCATATAAATGTGCAAATCCTCATGATATGGTCTTCCCCTTAAGGGTTTTCACAAAAATCTATGTCTTGGGGCTGGTGCTGTGGTATAGTGGGTAAACCCATCATCTGCTGTGCTGGCATCCCATATGGGTGCCGGTTCGAGTCCTGGCTGCTCCACTTCATGTTCAGCTCTTTGCTATGGCCTGGGAAAGCAGTAGAAGATGGCTCAAGCCCTTGGGCCCCTGCACCCATGTGGGAGACTCGGAAGAAGCTCCTGGCTCATGGCTCCAGGTCAGTCCAGCTCTGACTGTTGTGGCCATCTGGGGAGTGAACCAGCAGATAGAAGACTTCTCTCTCTCTCTCTCTCTCTGCCTCTGCCTCTCTGTAACTCTGCATTTCAAATAAATAAATAAATCTTAAAAAAAAAAAAAAAAACTGTCTTGGCAACAGTTCCACTGCAGATGGTGGATCAGAAAAAAAGCTACATGGAAGTTTCAAAGGCCAGTATAAAATAATTAACAAATATATGGAAGAAGCAGTGTCATCATACTCTCATAACTATGTAAACTAGTAAACTTTTTTTCCAAAGATTTATTTAATTATTTGAAAGGCAGAGTTACAGAGAGGCAGAGCCAGAGAGAGAGAGAGAAAGGTCGTCCATCATTGGTTCATTCCTCAAACGGCTGCAACGGCTGGAGCTGGGCCATTCTGAAGCCAGGAGCCAGGAGCTTCGGGGTCTCTCACAAGGGTGCAGGGCCCAGGGACCTGGCCCAGCTCCCACTGCTTTCCCAGGCACGTTAGCAGTTAGCTGGATTGGAAGTAGAGCAGCTGGGACTGAACCAGCGTTCATATGGGACCAGTACTGCAGATGATGGCTTTACCCACTACACCACAGCACTGGCCCCACTGGTAAACTGTTGTAAATTTTTTCTTGCTGTGTATATCTGTGTCTATTGTCATGTTGTAACTTTTGGGCATTAAATACATTATTGCTTATTGCTATTATTGCTGTTATTGTTACTGTTATTAATCATAGCATGACTGATGCCCATTTCTTTCCAAAGACACTTTCATTTCACTCCAGTGTGTGGTTCATCTGTGAAAACCAAATTTTAGCATCCTTTCATGCAGAAGATTTCAGGACTGGCTTAGTTTTTATGACACAGGCACACAGGCTAGTACTTCTGTTTCTCAGTTCCAGCCCAAAGCAGTTCTCTGTGCCCTCATTGTATCATCTTCTAAATATGTCATATTTCTTGAACAGGCTGACGAAGCATATGCCATTGGCCCTGCTCCTTCCCAACAGAGCTACCTGTCTATGGAGAAAATTATTCAAGTGGCCAAGATTTCTGCTGCACAGGTAGGAGTGGTAAAGTGATTTTCTGTGTGAAAGGAGTAAGTTTGTACAACATGTGCAAATTTATTCTTTATAAAAAGTATCTACTTTTAAAAAGTTTTTATTTTTTTCATTTTATGTGAAAGGCAGAGAGACACAGAGAGGGAGACAGACAGAATCTTTCATCTGCTGGTTCACTTCCCTAATATCTGCAACAGCTGAGGCGGGGCCAGACCAAAGTCAGGAGCTGGGAACTGACTCCAGGTCTCTCATGTGGGAGGCAGGGACCCAAGAACTTGAGACCCTCTGCTGCCTCCCAGGGTGCACATTAGCAGGAAGCTGGAATCAGAAGTGAAGCTGGAACTTGAATTCAGGTGCCCTGATGTGGGTTGTAGGTATCCCAAACAGCATCTTAACTGCTCTGCCAAACACTTGCCCCTACTTTCTATTTTATCCTTTCTCAGGATTTTCACATTTCCTTAGAATTTCTTATTATTTATTTGAGAGGCAGAGAGACTCCCCATATGTCCATAATGGCTGTGGCTGGGCCAGGTTAAAGCCAGGCTCCAGAGACTCAACCTAGGTCTCTCACATGGATTGCAGGAACCCAGCCAATTGAGCTGTTGCCACTGCTTCCCAGGGTCCACATCAGCAGGAAGCAGGATCCAGGACCTAGTACCAGGCTCCGAACTCAGGTTTTCCAATATGGGTCATGGGTGCCTCAGCCAATACCCTAACCACTAGGCCAAACCCCTGCTCTCCAGGATTTTTACATTTGATTACTGGCTTGTCTTTGTCAACTAAGCATGTCTATTCTGATTCTTCAGCCACCCTACCTTTTTGCCAAATCCTGTGCATTTGATGTCTTTTGGGAAATAGGTAGAGGGAGGACTCAAATTACGAATCAAAATTGAGAGAGAATTTAGCTCTTCTACCCTCAAGACCAGATGCCAGAAACAGCACATCCTTTGGGAGAAGTAGCTGGTACTATGAATTCCAAGGTGAAATGCAGTCCAGAGAAGCCTGCTTCCTCCTCGACTTCCCCGTCTTAGCCCAGGGCCCCTGTGCTGCACCTGTTTTTCTAATGGTGACGTCTCAAAACTTGATGTTACAGCATCTCTCCTTCACCTTCAAAATGAAACAGGAACCCACTTCTGTTGGATCATCCTCTGATGTCTCAGAAATAGTTCTTTTTGATCGCACAGCCAGATCTTATGCTCTTTTACGTAGATTTGTGAGTCTCCACTGATTTCTCTACTTCCAAATCTCTTACCCAGCAGTTCTCTCTGCTACTGGATGAACATTTTCTTAACCACTTGATTCAGTGTTTTCTCCTGCTCGCTCTCTCTTTTTACAGTAACCTTACTCCTTCCCCATCCTATCCTCTAGTTCGTAAATCTTCAGTGGTTACAAGAGAAAGGTCAAACTTTTCAGCCTACATTTAAAAGAGTTTCTAATATGGTCCCATTCTATTCGTCAAACTTACCTCCCTTCTCCAGTTCTTTATCACGGCTACAATGAACTTTTTTCCCCTCTCCTTTATATACTACACAAATTTCCTCTTTTACGCATTTGCTTATACTGTTCTATCTGTCCTTGGTTCTCCATGCATTTATTCTTCCAACAACTGCTGAGTGGCCTCCTGCCATGGGCCATCCTCCTAAGCATGGATGTGGCAGTGGTTGGGGCGGACCCAGTCCTGTCCTGAGAAGCGCACTGTAGTAGGCAAGGCAAAAAGTAAACATTTCTTTCTTTTTTTGACAGACAGAGTGGACAGTGAGAGAGAGAGAGAGAGAGAGAGAGAGAGAGACAGAGAGAAAGGTCTTCCTTTGCCGTTGGTACACCCTCCAATGGCTGCCACGGCCGGTGCGCTGCGGCTGGCGCACCGCGCTGATCTGAAGGCAGGAGCCAGGTGCTTCTCCTGGTCTCCCATGGGGTGCAGAGCCCAAGCACTTGGGCCATCCTCCACTGCACTCCCGGGCCATAGCAGAGAGCTGGCCTGGAAGAGGGGCAACCGGGACTAGAACCCGGTGTGCTGGCGCCACTAGGCGGAGGATTAGCCTGTTGAGCCGCGGTGCCGGCCAGAAAGTAAACATTTCAACAAATGAAGAAAGAAGGCAATAAAGGAGATAAAGCAGGGGGAGGAGATGAGGACTGGAAGAGTAAATGTATACTTTTAATTAGGCTGTCAGGGGAGGCCTCTCTGGGGAGGCGACCATTGAACCAAGGCTTATGCGATGAGAAGGAGCCAGCCCTGGGAGGAACTTAAGGAAGAAGGTGCAGGCAGCTGGGATTGCCAAGACCCTGAGTTGCAGATAAGCTTGGTTCAGGGGCGCAAAAGTATTCAATGTGGTTGGAGTGAAGGCAGTGAGGGGCTGTGTTATTCAGGGTACAGTTGATGGAACTAAAATTCCCAGTTCCACTGGGTGTTTCAACAGAGGGAATTTCCTTTAGAAATCAGTTACACCAGGTTAGAGGGCTGAGAAGGGGTAGGGGGAGAGGGCTGTTGAAATGACCCAGTGATGATGACAGCAGGGACTGACCGTGACCCTGGAGCTGGGGAAGAGGCTGGAGGAGCCACCCGCTGCAGCCCTCGCTCCGACCCGTGCAGGGCTGTACCTGGCCAGCGGGATGTAGGGAGGCTGGTGCTGAAAGTTCCAAAGAAGCTGAAGACCAACTGGCTGCTGCTGCCACCCAGGAGAAGTAGAAGAGCTTCCCCGGCTTCTGGTTTCCCTCTAGTGACCCCTGCTGACGCAACCTGACAGGCAGCCCACCAGGCAAAGAGGGAAGGAGAGCCCGTCCCCGAGTACAGCATGCAGGTTTGGGTTTGGACCTGAGAGGACCAATTCAGAGGAAGAAAGCTAGGAGACCAAGCAGAGAGAGATGGGGTAGCATTCTTTAGGACATCAAAGGCCTTAATCCAGGGCTTGTGTTTAATTGTGAGTAGCCAGTTGGAAGATTTTAAGCAGAGGAGCGAATCGTCTGGTTTCCATTTTAACAAGGTGGCTGTGGTGCTGGGTGGAGAAGGGAGAGTAGCATGGGGCAAGGGCAGTGCTAGTAACCATGAAAGCAAGCAGGAAGGGTGATGAGTCACCTGTGGGCGCCCCATCATGCACCACTACCCCTGCCCTGCTGTCTGCATTCCTGCCCCCTTACAAATCCTTCCCTGTCGCCTCTGATCAACACTGATCTCTCCACTTTCCTTTAGCATTTGATTTCCTGTTCTAGTCATTCTGTGTAGCTATGTCAAAGGATAGCATTGTAACAATTTAGTTTCTTTTTTTAAAAGATTTATTTTTATTTATTTGAAAGTCAGAGTTACACAGAGAGAGGAGAGTCAGAGAGAGAGAGAGAGGTCTTCCATCGGATGGTTTACTCCCCAATTGGCTGCAATGGCCGGAGCTGCACAGGAGCCTCCCCTGGGTCTCCCACGCGGGTGCAGGGGCCCAAGGACTTGGGCCATCCTCTACTGCTATCCCAGGCCACAATAGAGAGCTAGATAGGAAGTGGAGCAGCCGGGACTCAAACCGGCGCCCATGTGGGATGCCGGCGCTTCAGGCCAGGGCTTTAACCCACTGTACCACAGCGCCGGCCCCACAATTTAGTTTCAATAGCACAATTGGCTTTATTTTCCATTGTAAGATTGGGTAACACTTTGCTTCCTGTGGTAGAATAAGTATTCCCATGGCTGAGCAGAGGATGTGCAGACAGAGTAGGGCTTTAGTTTGAATTAATGAATTTGTGTAGTTACTTTTGTACTCTTATTTTTGTATACCTCTATCAGTATTATGTAGATTCAGTTCTAGAGTGAATAATTTAGGCATTACTGTATATACACAGGTATTTAAAACACACTTATTTCTAAAGCTTTCTAGTTTCTTAGTTATTGCTTTGAGTACAAGGCCTTTAGGAGGGGAAGGAGATGAGAATAATACTTCATATAATATGCGTCCTGAAGAATCCAGACACTTTCACATACTATCACTTTATTAATTAACCGTGTATTGAACCCAGGTAGCCTGGTACTATTCTTCCATCTTATAGGTGTAAACTCTCCCGTACAGAAAGGTCATGTGATGTTCCCCAAACCATGGAGTCTGACTGATCAAAGTGTGGCAGCAAAGTGTGGCAGCAGCGGCTCCCCCTGGGGGCTCGTTAGAAACCCAGCTTTCAGGCTTCAACCCAAACCCTCTGTAATTTGCATTTTTATGCAAAACTTAAACTTTTATCAAGATTCCCAGGTGATTTGAAAGCAAAATTTGTCTGATTATTGGAAGAGAGAGAGTTTAAACCAGAATCTTCTAACTGCAAGCCCGCACTGGGTTTATTAGACCAGACCAAGTGGCCGGGGGTAGGGGGACGTGAGTGTGTGACATGCTAATTGCAGGGAATCAATCAACTCTGTAACTATTCGGGTTAATATTGTGGTAGATGTTATGATACTCACAATGAAGAAAGAATAAATAATATTTGTTCTAAAATAGTTTATAAATAATATTTTGAAAAGAATGTAATATTTTTAAAAGTATTTTGCCTGGGTAGTCAAGATTTTAGGTGGCTTGAAAAAATTACAAATAGTGCTGAAAACAAAGGATAAAAGAGCAAAAGACAGCGACATGGGCAGATGGGGTTTAGTGTTCAATCAGAAAACTGAGGCCAAGGAAAGGTACTTTAGTTCTCCTGCCAGCCCTGATGAAAAAGGAAATTTGGTTGTTTAGAGAGTGCTCCTCTGATAAAAGGATATTAGTAGAGCAAAGCTTGCTTTAACTGGAACTTTGAAGAAGAAACTCCAGGGTCATTCTGATAAAGGACGTTGAGTACCAGATGTTCAGTGATTTAAAAGTTTTCCCAAATAGTAGAATTGTTCTAAATGTGACCATTTTGGCCTAAGCACTTTTGTTGAGCTAGAGTGAAATTTTTGAGTGAGCTGAATTTCTGGTGGTGCCTGGGGTATGGTTATAGTGGGAGAATGTAGGTGATGTGAATGTCCCTTAGTTAGTTCTCTTGACTGGCAGTTGTCTCTGACTTTCTTGGGCTGGAAAGGCAGTAGCAGGCCACCCTGGTTGCAGATTAGAGCCACCAGAGGAGCCTTTCATGCTGATGGACTGCCTTGGGGAAGGGCCCAGAGGACCTGGAAGGGAGTGTGCAGAGGCTTTTGGAATGCCTCGTGGCACACAGCTTCTTGAAATGCTGGCTGACAGGTGTATGACAGCGTTATCATGACAGCCATGGATATAAGAGCTGTACACATAGGACAGATGTGCTTTTCTGAGTGTATATGATGCTTTAGTGAAAAGTTAAACATAAAAGCTCTTGCCCAAGCCTAATCCTCTGTTACCTGCATTAGCTCCCAGCGTGAGTGTTGCATGAAAATGCCCCAGTTTCTTTTCATGTGCTAGCAAGAATGAGGAACTCTACTACAGATACTTGAAGAATCACTGGTGATTTTTTTAAAATATTTGTTTTTATGTATTTGAAAGACAGAGTTACTGAGAGGCAGAGAGAGAGAGAGAGGTCTTCCATCCAATGGCTCACTCCCCAAATAGCTGCCATGGCAGGAGCTATGCCGATCTGAAGCCAGGAGCCAGGAGCTTCTTCCGGGTCTCCCATGCAGGTGCAGGGGTCCAAGGACTTGGGGCCATCTTCCACTGCTTTCCCAGGCCATAGCTAAGAGCTGGATCGGAAGTTGAGCAGCCGGGACTCAAACCAGCGCCTATATGGGATGCTGGTACTGCAGGTAGCAGCTTTACCCACTGTGCCACAGCACCATTCCCCACTGATAAGTAATTTAAATGCATACCATGAGTTGCTTAACTAGATATAAGTAAGCTGTATGGTTGACCAAAAGGAAATCTGTGTGTATGGGTAGGAAATTCTTGGTAATAAGAATTTAAAGAGTAACCTGTTTCCTTTTGCAAGGGAAGGACACATCTTTTTTCTGCAGAGCCAACAACAAAAACTTTGGATCTGTTCATGTGCTTGACAAGTACAGGGCAGAGGAAACAAGCTAAAAGACTGCAGGAAACTATGTTAGCAGAGATTTAAGGGCAGGCGATGCCAGTTCTCCATCTACTAAAAAGGTTTTCCCGCACAGTCAGCCTTCTGTGTCCGTGGGATACACATCCATAGATTCAACCAACCACAGGTCAAAGATTTTTTTTTTAATTACATCTCTACTGAACATGTACAGACTTTTTTCTTTTTTTATTTTATTTTATTTTTTTTTTGACAGGCAGAGTGGACAGTGAGAGAGAGAGAGAGAGAGAAAGGTCTTCCTTTGCCGTTGGTTCACCCTCCAATGGCCGCCGCGGCCAGCGCGCTGCGGCCGGCGCACCACGCTGATCCGATGGCAGGAGCCAGGTGCTTCTCCTGGTCTCCCATGGGGTGCAGGACCCAAGCACTTGGGCCATCCTCCACTGCGCTCCCGGGCCACAGCAGAGAGCTGGCCTGGAAGAGGGGCAACCGGGACAGAATCGACTTTTTTCTTTTTTAAAATTCTATTGAATAGGAGAGTAGACATCTTTTTTTTTTTTTTTAAAGATTTATTTGTTTATTTGAAAGGCAGAGTTACAGAGAGGCAGAAGCTGAGAGAGAGAGAAGTCTTCCATCTGCTGGTTCACTTCCCAGAAGGCTGCAATGGCCAGAGCTGTGCAGATCCAGAGCCAGGAGCTTCTAACAGGTCTCCAACACGGGTGCAGTTGCTCAAGGACTTGGGCCATCTTCCACTGCTTTTCCAGGCCATATCAGAGTGCTGGATTGGAAGTGGAGCAGCTGGGACTCGAACCAGCACCCATATGGGATGCCGGCACTGTAGGAAGCAGTTTTACCCTCTATACCACAGTGCCAGCCCCCAGATTGTTTTTTCTTGTCATTATATTCTACACAATACAACATAACAGCTATTTATAGCGGGTTTACATTGTGTTAAGAACTATAAATTATAAATAATCTAGAGGTAATTTAAAATATACAGGAGGACGTGATGGGTGATATGCAAACACTGCACCATTTTGTGTAAGGGACTTGAGCCTCCTTGGATTTTTGTATCCTTGGGCTCCTGGAACCAGCCCTCTGGGTACTGGGGACAGATTCTGAGGGATGACTGCATTGTGTCATGAGCAAGCTCACCCGGCTTGAGTCCTGTGACCCTCCAGGATGAAGTGGCAGCTCAGTACATGCCTGATAGGGAATTGGCCCCTGGGAAGTAGCGTTCTTACTTTCCTTTCTCACCCATTTATGCACTCAAGAATATAATAGTTTGTATATATTAAATTGCTCTTCCTAAGGGAAATTAAACTTTTTGAGGCTGTTCCCAGAATGTGTAGTTGAACTTTATTCTCACCAGGAGGCAGCTGCTCTTCTTTTTAGTTATGAAAGTGTCTAGGTCATTGAATACTTCCATGGAATTAAGTATCTGTTAAAAGTAAGAGAGACTAGGGGCCAGCGCTGTGGCGTAGTGGGTAAAGCTGCCACTTGCAATGCCAGCATCCCATATGGGCACCAGTTGGAGCCCCGACTGCTCCACTTCTGATCCAGCTCTCTGTTGTGGCCTGAGAAAGCAGTAGAAGATGGTCCGAGTCCTTGGGCCTCTGCACCCAAGTGGGAGACCTGGAAGAAGCTTCTGTCTCCTGGCTTCTGATCAGCGCAGCTCTGGCCGGTGCGGCCATTTGGGGAGTGAACCAAAGGATGGAAGACCTGTCTCTCTCTCTTCTCTGCCTCTCCTCCTCTCTCTGTGTAACTCTGACTTTCAAATAAATAAATAAGTCTTAAAAAAAATGAGAGACTAGCAATGAACATTCAAGAAATAAAATCAAGGAAAGAGCTACAATAGCATCAATAAGAATCAAATACTTAGGAATAAAGTTAGCAAAAGCATTTCAAAATGTATGTACCCTTTAGAACATAAAAACACAAGCCATAGACTGGGAGAAAATATGTACAAAGCATATAAAAGGCTTGTATACAGAATATTTAAAGAACACTTGCCACCCAGTGGTGAGACAAACCACCAGGTTTTTGTTTTTTAAAAAATATATATTTATTTATTTTAAAGACAGAGTTACAGGGCGGGGGGGGGGGGGCGGGTATCTTTCATCCATTGGTTCACTCTCCAAATGGCCACAATAGGCAGGGCTGGACCAGGCGAAGCCAGGGACCTGGAACTCCATCTGGGTCTCCCTCATGGGTGACAAGGGCTCAAACACCTGGGCCATTTTCTGTTGTTTTTCCAGGTCATTACCAGAGGGCTGAATGAGAAGTAGAGCAGCTGGTTCTTGAACCAGTGCTCATATGGGATGCTGGTGTCACAGGAGGTGGCTTAACCTACTGCACCACAGTGTTGCACATCCCCCCCCCCATTATCTTTTCTTTTTTAAACAGATTTATTTATTTTTTTATTTTTAAACACTTATTTATTTTATTTGAAAGTCAGAGTTACACAGAGAGAGAGGCAGAGAAAGAGAGAGAGAGAAAGAGAGAGAGAGAGAGAGAGGTCTTCCATCCACTGGTTCACTCCTCAATTGGCCGAAATGGCCGGAGCTGCACCTATCCAAAGCCAGGAGCTGGGAGCTTCTTCCAGGTGTCCCACATGGCTGCAGGGGCCCAAGGACTTGGGTGAGCTACTACTTTCCCAGGCCATAGCAGAGAGCTGGATCAGAAGTGGAGCAGCTAGGCCTTGAACTGGCACCCAAATGGGTTGCCGGTGCTTCAGGCCAGGGCATTAACCCACTGCACTACAGCGCCAGCCCCAGAACTTTTTCAAATGATGGAAGTGTTCCAGAACTGTACCACAGTGACAGTTACACAGTTTAATAACTTTACTAAATCCACCAAAGTATAAATAGCTGACTGTTAAGTATTATAAATCATACCTTTAAAAAAAGCCAACAACAAAGAGCTAGACCTGTTTCATTTTGCCTAGCATATATCTTCGGCTATTTCATATAAAATACTAAAATCAAAATTCAACTCAAAAGAAAATGAATTCCAGAATGACAGCAAAATGTGACTAATCCAGCACTTTATCTCCTTCTTGCTTTCGTTGTTTGTTATCAGAAGGATGTGGGTTTTCTGATTATTTGAGTTTCCCAGACATCTGAAGCTTATCCTTTTAATTTCTAGATGTTATGTGAACTTAACTATTTAGAAATAGGGTTGGCTGAGCACTTTGCTTTTGCAGCCTCTTGGTTATACTTACCCTACAGATTTATTATTTTAGAAGAGCAAATGTGCCCTCAAGGCTGTTGACATCAGAAAGAGTTGCTTCATCCCACACTAAATCATCCATGCCCATTCCGCCTGTTGCTTTCTTCTGTTCCTCCCTTATTGCTGTCACTGTACTTATTCTTAGGAATCTGACCTTCCTTGATTTTCACTCTTCTTTGGGCTAGAAAGCCAGATCAGAGACTTTGTTCATGTTCTAAGTAAGTTGGAGGTGACTGGGGTAAGGTATGAGGGAGTGGTCCTCTTTCACAGAAGCATATGTAGACTTCAATACATTACTTTTGGTTTGCTCCTTAGCTTTTCTCTGGAAAGATAACCTTGGCAGATAGTGACTTGAAGATAAATGAGGCACTGCTGTGCTATTGAATACCATAGTTTAAATTCTTGGCCAGTTTTGCTAGAGACAGTAAACAAATCCCTCTTATCACTCTCAGACTCTTTATTCTTGACTTTCTACCCTAATAGCAACAAGATTTTCAATTGAAATACTGATTCCTGGGTCCAGCATTGTGGCGTAGCCGGGAAGGCCGGCACCTGCAGTGCCAGCACCCCATATGGGTGCTGGTTCGAGTTCTGGTTGTTCACTTCCAATCCAGCTCCTTGCTAATGCACCTGGGAAAGCAGTGGAAGATGGCACCAGTGCTTGGGCCCCTAGATCCACGTGGGAGACCTGGAAGAAGATCCTGGCTCCTGGATTTGGCCTGGCCCAGCCCTGGCTGTTGCAGCCATTGGGGAGTGAACCAGTGAATGAAAGATCTCACCCTGTTCCCTCCCCCAACAGTCTCTCCCTCTCTCTGTAACTCTGACTTTCAAATAAATAAGTGAATCTTTTTTTAAAAAAAAAATACAGGTTCTTGTCTGTGATCTGATCCAGAATTCCACTTCTTGGTATATACCTAAAAGAATTTAAAGCCGGGACTCAAACTTGTATATAGCCTCTTATTCACCATAGTTAAAGAGTGGCAGGAACCTATTAGCATGTCCATCAACAGATGAACAGAGAAGCAAAATGTGGAATATACTTGTGTGTGGCGGAATTATTATTTGGCTTTAAA